>NW_004955503.1:3378014-3407736 GCF_000276665.1 Chinchilla lanigera
ATATATATATACACACATATAAATTTTGATTTTATCAAAAATCAAACTAGCAAAAACAAATACATAAACAAAACAGCATACAGAGCAATAGAAATGACACAGAATTTCAAAACATGGTGATAGGATATTAACAATGCTAGTTATATTGCATAATGTTGTCTTCAAAATTGTTGCACATATAGGCAGATACAGGCAAGCAAGATTGATCAAACAATTAAACATTAACAGTTCCTTTCAATAAACCAACAGATATTAGTAGTATAATTATCCTAGCTTCTTTTTTTAACTTGTTACTGTCTTTGATTGTTTGATTAATCTTACATTCTTATGTCTAGTGTGGACTGAGCAACTTCGTTGAAGAAACAGTATGTACTGTAGCAACTGCTGTAAATTCCTATCATTTCATTTTGATGTAATGTATCATTTTTGTTGGTTTTGTGTTGCTTTGATTTTGTCTTCACTGCTGTTTTGTCAGTTTAAAAAAAAATAAAGAAAGATTGCTCTCACTTCTTGTTGCTATCAAGGCAGCAAACAAATTTGATGGAGTATATACCATATATGATTTTAAATGCTGCAGCTCCCATTAGCTACCCATGTTTCTCGTGGAAGCACCAGAAAATCAGTTGTGAAATCATTCTATGCAGAAGGCAAATCAGTAAATTTAGAGGAACAAGATACCATGATTGTCCTACATATTATATGATTTTAGCCCGGGAGAGAGCTCACATCAGCTCTCAATGCCTTTCCGCGAGTGTTAATAAGAAGCTCATTATCACAGAAACTTCTGCATTCTATTGCTTAATTAATTGTTAAGACTGCTTGAAGCCTAACAATGGCATGCTACATCATGCATCTCTCAAGTCCTTCATAAATACAGATCTTTCTGTCCTACCTATGGTATTAGGTCAGGGCACAGACACTTAGCTATCATCTTCATCTTCTCTCTTCATCTTTACCAAACAGTAACTCATGTATAAGACACTTCCTGATATTTCTTCCTCTTCTCTTCTCCATCCTTCACCTCCTTGTTGCTTTCTGACAGATCTCTTTCTAAGTGACTAAACCTATGTAAATAAACCCTGTGTACTGTGCCTACCAGCTAACGACATGCACTCAAATTTGCCCAAGTATCAGTTAGGTTCAATAGGGAGTAGGGGAAAAATTACACATCTTGTGATGTTCAGATAATAACCTATACAGTTATAATCCTAGAACAGGTACTGTTTATGATAAAAATCAAAGAAAAAATTCTTAAAGCCTAGAAGGTTGTGATCTAATAAACAGTGCAAAGAACTAGAGATAGGCTATTTCTGTAGGCATAAAAAAATCATTATAGAACCACATCGGTTGTAGCTTTGGGTAGAAACTTGTTAACTGAGATCCTGTTCTGCAGCAGCAGAGCCATGGGAAAATCTGTTTTTGTCACTAAACAGAAGAACAGATGATCAGTTTGACAGAAGGTTGAAGTCAGAATGGTTTTTAGAAAGGATGCTTTAACCACAAATCAAGAAAAAGCTCTACAAAAAAACCTATGTAGCCCGAACTTCATAATCTGTGCAAAAAGTTGTGTATCTATGTACATATATTAATGCCTTCCCACCCAGTATGAATCTGAGAAGTATTTACAGTTTGAACACCCTTTGACCTGGTAGATCCAAACAGTGGAGTCAGAGCAGAAATTTTTACCAAATGAGTACATAAAGAAAAAGCAAAACAAATATCATCTCAGAGTTCCTTTTCCTGAACCACCCAAAAAACTGGGCTGGCCAAATTCTTATATTTCCTGTTAGAGTTCTGTTTAAATTGTTCTTGGCTAGAGGCCCAGAGCCTATAGGAGCTATTGAATTGGCTCTGGAACTGGAGTCAGCTAGTTTTCCCCCAGAGACTAGGAGATAGAAGGGGATTCCCTGACATTGCAATCTAGTATTGAGAAGAGCAAGGAGACTATATATCTACGTTACAGCTATGGCTGAAGTTGAGTTCTTACTAAGTTTGTACTTAAATGTTGAAGTCATTTCCTTTGGGATGAAGAGAGAAATCCCCAACATTTTGCTTTATGAAATGTCATGCCCCAGAAGTGTCTTGTTCTGCTTTTTCCACTCAGTCACGTTGAAGGCTTTGATGATTAATGAACATTGTTTTCTAAAAAAATATATTTTTTTAAAATGGAGTAAGACACAGCTTGACAACTTTTATGGTGTTAAAAACAACATAAAAAGGAGTTCATTCTAACTTGAGAGAATAATCAGGTGTCTGTTTACCAGTTACTGATGGAAATAACTGACCAGTAACTTGTCTGTAACTAGTAAATTCCATAAAACACTCATGGGAGTAAAACCTTCATTCTTTCTAACAAGTTGTGCTAATATTGCTGTTTGAAGAATTACCTTTCTTCCCAAATACATTTCTATCTAGTTTTTTGTGAAATATTATATGCATAATATACTCTATATTCTTGATAGTTTGTGATGATTTTGCTTTGTTGTTTCTCCTTGGACTCCTAGATAGCAGAAATACAATAAATTACATATTCTTTTATTTTGGTATTTCTTGCACTGTAATTTGTACCATTGTCTGGAATGTGATATAAGCTCAAAAAGACTGGAATAATTCTGAGGTCACATGTGATTCTCTGACCACTTCAAAACATTAAGTTTTTCAACAATTGAAACAATCATGTGAGTCAAAATGTCAGAAATATAACCTATGTAACATACATATATGTCCCAAATGTCATCATTCTCTATGGGATTAATAGATTGGAATGTATTAGTAATAACTGAAAATGTACATGACAAATTAACCAGTGTATTCTTTATTTAAAGCATTTTGAAAAGCAAGGGGGACTGTGGTCAGATCAGTAGAAAATGAAACATTTATTAGCTGTTGTCATTATTTAAAAAATGGACAGCAAAGAAATATACAAAAAAAATCAAGGCAAAATAGCAATAGCTGAATGAAATCAGAGCTACTTTTCCTTTGACAGAGTTGTTTCCACAGCTAGTTGAAAAGAGAAACTCTTTTTGGAGGATATGAGAAGCATTCAGTTTAGCCGTGTAATTTTGCAGTGCTGTGTTGCAACAGCAAAGCTGTGACCAAGAACCAAGCAGCACCGACATTTGGAGGCAAGAATCAGCTTTATTACATAAGCGGTCCCGACTGGGGTTATTTCCAAAGAAGTCAGGCCTCTAAGGCTCAGGGAGGGAGGTTTTCATGGAGTTGCAAAGGGGAGTACACAGGCAGAATGGCTCATCAATTGGGATTGGTTCTTATAGTGTGCATCATAGTGACCAGCTGTATCTAGGAGACAGTAGTAACAGGAATTAGTATTAGAAACTGAAGTAAACTACAGGTCAAACTATCAAACACTGAAATATGCTGGCTGGGGGGTCACATTCTGCTATAGTGTGATACAATAAATGAAAAGGCACAGTACTGTTAGAGAAGATATAAGGTTATGCCAAGGATTTATTCAAGAAAAATTGGTGTGAGAAAAGTCAACTCATGTAAAACAAAAACAGAATGGTTTAGGAATAGGGACATCAATTTGAATGCAACAGAAACCGTAAGTATTATCCTTGGAGATGAACACTCCTGGTGATAAAATGTAATTGTTTTGACTTTGTCTGAACTCCACAAGTGAAACTTTGCTAGGTAAAAACTCCAGGAAAAAAGTGCACACATCTTACTGACTCTCCACAACTTCCCCTTTGGTTCTATCATTAACACTGGTTATAGATTTCTGAGGCAAGAGAAGTTAGATTTGCCAAACCAACGGTAAAAGTTTCAGTGGGGAAGCCCTGTACTACATGATTAACAGAGTTGAGGGATAGTTTGTTCATGTGCTTCCCAATGAAAACTTGAATTTGACCATGTGAATTTCTCTAGGAGTCATCTTCACTTTTGGATGAAGAAGTCCTTGATTTAAATTGATTTAATAGTTTTGAAGGAGTAGCAGACATAAAAACTGAGCAGGCTGTTCTTGGAAGTATTTTTTTTTTGGTTGTTGTTGTTGCATTAAAGAAAATTAGAGTTCTCTGTTACAGTCCAAAATCTAACACATTTTAGTCATTCATTAGTAAAGACCACTCAATGCTCATAAAATTCCAAATGAAAAGCAACAAGTCTCTGCAATTATTTTTCTCAGAGTACTAGAAGTGTTGACAGACAGGTTTATGCAGGACCCTGATAAAAAGCAAATGAACATGTTTAACAACTGGGCCTGGAAGGGTCATATCAGATTGCATTATGTCTGAGAGAAGCTACATAAGATGTCAGTTCAAACTATAATACTATCCTTCAAATATTAGATTCACCAGCTTCCAGGAAATGCATTGTTTTCCAATTAAGTGACTTTCTGAAAGGAAAAATAAGATGATAATTCTGTTTCAGTAAGCTATTGCTTTTGGGAAGTGTACTTCACAGAATGCAAAATTATCAAATTAGGAAAGACTTAAAAAGAAAATATTGATCAAATTATTCAATTTATAATGAGTAAACTGAGATCCAGGTAAGACACATTCCTTCCTTGAGGAGAGTATGTAAGAAAGCAAAGACATAGCTCACTAGTGCTAGATCTACATTTGCTTGGACTTAGCTGTTTGTAACCTGTTCCAGCCAGGGTTCCCAAATACACTTCCAAACTTTCCTCTAATTGGAGACCTCAAAATTCGTACAATACAAAGTACTCCCTGACATGTCCACCCAGGATATTTCATAAGGAAAGTAAAGTGGATATTCTGAGTAACTGTGATAAATAACAAAGAGGGTAAAGTATAATAAGAGTTGTTTCATATTTTCTTATGATTTATACTTAAATTAACCCTAAGTGAAGTAACTTGCACTTTGAACAGAGAGCTATGATCATCTTCCTTATGTCTTACATATAGTATATTTTGCCTAGCAATGATTTCCCAGTTAATAGCCTCAGAAACAATTTACCAGAGTGCTAAATTAAATGATTTTTGTCTGTAATTTTAGCAATTATTTATTCATCATGAAAGAATGCTATCCTTAGTCATGGGTTATTATGAAATGGGTTACTCAATAGATTAGTGTCTCGAGGTGCCCATTTACAGTAATCAGGAGGGTCTTAGGGTGAGGAGTTCAGCAGTTACTAAAAAAATTCTAACATAATATTGTGAGATTGGTTATGCTGAGAGAAGTAAGATTTGGACAAAAATTCAAGCTGAAATTTTTACTACACTTAAAGTCATAATTTTTCAAATGAAACACATGTCAAAGTTATGAGTTTTTCATTTTTCTAAATAAAATAAGCCTTGAAAATAGAGTATTACCAAGTTATTGATTTGTGTTAGATAGATGTGTAAATCATTCTCAGGTTGTCAATGATATTACATCATCGCTATCATTTTTAGGCTACATACTGTCTAATCCAACAAATCGGACTTGGTAGTTCATTTTTTAGCTAAACAAAGCCATTGAAACAAAGAATCATTGAAATACATATACATGTTAGTGATGTTATTTTAACCAATAATTTATTTTTTAGTACAGAATGATTAGCAAATAGCTTCTCCACTTTAAGTTCCAAACAGAGATATCATGAAAAATCATTTTTTCATTGTTTATCTTCTATCTTTTGGCCTTTTCCTTAGGTATAACTTGATTTTGGAATTTTGCACTCCCTTCCTTGCATATCCATAACTTCTAGTTTGGGTTCCTTTAAACGGAAAGAGAATTTTAAAAGACCTCTGAGAGGAATTGATATTATAAGTGAGATTTGCTTTAAAATAACTGTGGCAATTGAGTGAGGTCTAAATGAAATAAGACTGAGCATGCAAGGATAATTGTTGAAGCTGGATGATGTTAATCATAGTAGACTTTCTAATTTTTGTGACATTTGAAATTTTGTTGATGGGAATGTAAACTTGTACAACCACTGTGCAAATCAGTAAGAAGATTCTTCAAAAAATTAAAGGTAGAAATTTTATTTGATCCAGCTATTCCCCTGCTTTGTTTCTTCTTGAAATACTTAAATTCATCATATTACAGTGATACATGCATACCCATGTTTATGTCAGTGCAATTCATAATATCTAAATTTGGAAACAGCCTACATGTCCACCAGCAAATAAATTATAAAAAATGTAGTGTTTACACACAATGGAGTACTACTCTGCATTAAGGAAGATAAACTCGAGTAAGTTGTAGGAAAATGGGTGCACCTTGACACCATGTTAAGTGAAATAAAACAGACACACAAGCTTAAATACTACATGGTTTTTATTACACTAGAAGTCAATATTATAAATAAAGAGCAAAACTAAGGGTAGGTAAGAAGTAGGAAGACAGATCTTTCTCAAATGAGGAGGGGCTCAAGAGGTGGAGGAAGGGAGTAGGGA
The DNA here is from genome assembly GCF_000276665.1 of Chinchilla lanigera. Lineage (NCBI taxonomy): Eukaryota > Metazoa > Chordata > Mammalia > Rodentia > Chinchillidae > Chinchilla > Chinchilla lanigera. The sequence goes on from NW_004955503.1 coordinate 3,384,380, forward strand.
AGGGAGAGGAAGGGATGAAAAAGGGAATTAAGATGTGTTATATACATGCACCAACTCTGCACAGGTTTGCGAATGTCATGTACTCCAAACATGACTAATACAAATTTTTAAAAGTGGAGCAATCTAAATGTATCATAGTCCTGAACCATTACAGTTTCCCACATGGTTTACTTTTTTCTCACCCATATTCAATTTGACAGATTTTTTTTTTTAGCACTCTGCTTTTACTGAGTATTGCAAAGGCTCTCATCCTAGAATTCATTGAAATAACAACTCACTTTGTGTCCACATTTCATCAGTTTAAATAAAATTTAATTAAACCACATAATCGCATTGTTATTTAAAAATTGGTCTAAATAGATTTTAAACAAACTGAACTAATTTTTTTATAACCATACAACTCAAATGGTTGAAGCAGAAGTGTCCTCGAAGTAGACACATCTATACATACTAATTTTAACCACATCATTACCATGAGTAGTTAGTGTAACATGGCCATTCATTACTGGGTTTTACTGAGTATCAATTATTTCCGTGAGCTGAGCTGATTAAGTAGAAGTTCACTAAGAAATACTCTACTTTATTCTACATTACTATTATTGTTCCTACTCTTATTATTGTATGTTCCCTCCCTCCCCATTTCTCAAATTATCTAATTTCAGGTAATCCTCTTTCACAATCTCAAACTTGGGAAACTTGAAGACTTTTATGTCTCAAATGATATTCTCGGCAATAACAGGCAATAAGAACAAGTTTTTCAGGTAGTTAAATTTAGCAGGCATGAGGGGCATTTAACTTTATATTCTATTAAAGAAGTGTTTTTCTGCATTCCCACAACTCTCAGATTGGGCTTACTCACTTAAGGAAAAGAGAAAAACAGGAGGTTGTCTTACAGATATTGGCTTTAGCAAAAAGTTTGACAATCCTTTCTTAGACTTCTAGTAGCAGTATCAAGGAATTAATTAAAATGCAGAGACCAGAGCAGCTACCATGAGAGACAAAGAGTGAGTGTGCTAGTTGTTCCCTGCTCTAAGTTTTTACAGTCAGTTGTTGAAGTACCTTGAGGAAGTGAGTCAGTTTTTATTTCACTGTGCAGGGGAACATAAGGTGATACACCACACCAATTTTTTAAATGATAAAACTGTAGGGATGAAAATTCTTTTTCATCCTCCCCCCATGATGCTTAATAAAGCTGCTTTAAGAGTGTAATAGTCATACTGCCCATGGAGTTTCTTTTCTCAGACTCATATCTGTGCAAGCTGGAAGGACCGCTTTCCCTTTTTTAAGCACTTTAGTATGGTGACTCAGGAATGTGCAGGAGCAAGGCAATTTACTCCTCCATTTTCTTCCTCTGGTGTGCAGCAGCAGCGACTCAGCGTCACACAGAGTCCCCTCTTTGGAACTGCATGCTGTAAGCTCTGAGGGGCTAATGATCAAATTAGGCTTCTAACAAATGGCAATTGATAATACTGAAACTAATGAGAGGTCAAAGAACTAAACTCTGCAAGGAGTTTTAGTTATCCTGTCTTTTATGACTCCACAAGAACATTTTTAAAGTGGTACTGCTGCACAGCATTCAACTAGTACTTTCAGTTTCATTAAGAAGATTTACATAATCTATTACATAAGTGGGAAATATGCACTTCATTTCCGAGGAGAGCAGAACCTAAAACCTCTTCAGGGTTTTAGGGTTGGAAAGCGAGCACTGCCTTGGTTCAGTGTTCAATTAGAATATCATTCATCGACTACTTTCCTTCCCACAGCACTCCTGAAGGCAGTAACACAGCCTCCTTCCGAGGGAATCTCTACCTTGAATGGCATATATTTTTAAAAAGAACTGACATGATCAGACCAACTACAGTTAGGTTTTTCTTCCTTTGTTTTGTGTGCCATTTTACTTGTCTAGTCTCATTTTCGCCTGCCTCTGTCATGTGTATACCTACCACGTATCACCGCTATCATTGCCACCACCACACACTATTTGTGCAAGTCAAAATGTTCATCTCTCGTTGCCTGCCTTCTCCTAGACCTTGTTTCTGATAGGTTTGTTTGTTTATTTGTTTCAAAGGAAAGAGGTGACAGAGTTGATACTGAAGAAAGCTACAACAGCCTCTGTTGTGGACACTCAGCCAAAAATAAAGACAGAACTATGCTACACTTAACAGCTGGAGAAATGATTAATTTTGAGGCATTAAAAATTTTAACATCAATAGACTGTGAGTATTTCAGGTTTAGAAAGGCTTTGGTTTCCTAAGGTGTTAATTGTCCAGAGGTAATGTCTACTCATCAAAACAACTGAAGGCCAAAGAACATATCTGAGCAAAGGGCACTCTTTTATCAACAACTGTGTCAATAAAACAGAAAATGGAACACAAGAAAATCAAATATATCCATAAGATCAGGGCAGCAAGAAAACTAGCCCACAGCATTGAGTGGTCTGGATATTGACGTATTCACCATTACTCTGAAAAAATAAAAATAAATAAAAATAGTTAAAGTAGAAAAGCAAATACAAGGCAGTGGGAGACATACAAATTTTAAAAGCTTTATTCCTAAAAAAAGAAGACAGAGTTTTGAAAGTTTTTTCTGCTAAACTTGCCATTACCATACCCTGCCATGGGACTTTGGTTTATTTTTCTTTGAAATTGTTAGATGAGATAGTAGAGCTTAAGGGCTGTGCACAAGAATCAGTCTGAATACTCGTTCCACCACTGATTAGCCACTAGGCTTTTCCTTTCTGAGCCTCAGTCATCTCATCTGCAAAAGTAGAATAATAGCAAGGCAGAAAGAGTACAGCCTTTGAAGGCAAAATGACTGGGTTCAAGTCTTCTGCTCTAGCACGTACAGGTGGCATGACTTTAAGCAAATTTTCTAACTTGTTTTTGCCTCAGTTCTCCACTCAATGAAATGGGGCTTCTCATTGGCATGGCCACACAGGGTCATTCTGGGAATTATAGTACCCATACAAAGCATCTGGTGAGAGGTCATCAAATATATAATTAATAACTACATCAGAAGCTTGCTGTGAGAAGGAAATGAGACAATGAATAAAAAGTTTTTAGCTGGTTATAAGTGCTCAATAAATGCTAGTGTGGGGAAGAGCAACTTTTTCTGTACCTTGTTATGTTCTATACCTAGAGACTTACGAATTAAATGAATAAAAGATAGATTAACAGGAGAAAAGTCACATAGTTTTTTTTTTTTAAGATTTATGTGCAAGGGAGTTCAAAGACAAGAAGTGAAACTGAAAAAAGTGGAAAGACTCAGGGACCATATACCATTTTAACAAAGGAAGGAGGACTTTCCCTTCGAGATATGATAAATCACAGGGAAGTGGCTAGAAAATAAAAGGGAACCCAATGAAAGATAAGTGTTATTTTAGTAAGGTCTGTAAGGTCCATTTATACAAAGTCATCTTAGTGATTTTCCATCTCCAGTGATAAGAGTAGCTTTTCACTTCCTGAAGCAGGGGAGAAACACCTTCACAAAGAGAAATTTATGCCCTGCTTTTAAGCAGGAAAAGGACAGAACTCTTTCTGCATTTGTTGGTGCTCAGTTACTTTCAGCTCAAAATAATTTGTAACAGAGACATAGAGAGAGCTTTTGAAAGGGATTTGCAGGATTCTTTTTAAAGGCACTGACTTCAGGTGGGCCTGTAGAGTTTCAATACATAATTGAAAACAGGATTCAAGCTTATCTTCTCTGGCTTCATGTTGCATCAGTCTAACTTTTGCTACATTAAACTTTGGATCATATTACTGCTCAATTCTGCACACAGATATGTTAATCATTTAAGGAGTATTTGTCTAAAACTGGTGATCTTCCTCCTTCAAATCTGAGGGCACCAAGATAAGAGTAACAAAGACATTTCCAAGATTTGCAGCAACATCATAATGAACAGATTGTCAACTGCCAGCTTTTGCAATGTCCTATTCCAGACCACTAGAGCAGCACCTAGAATCTCTAATCATTGACCTAATTAACTCCATGTCTCCATTTTGACTTTTTTTTTTTTCCCGAGTGATATTTTTCTTGAATTCAGGTTGATTCCAGGAACAACTGAGCTGATGGATTAACATCTTATGAAAAGTGTGGAAACTATTCCTAGGCAGCAAACACCTTTTTTTTTTGATCCCCGACACAGCATTACAAGGGCATTGGGAGGTCAACTAGATCGCAGTTGGACAAAGACAACTTGACTATTGTCTTACTTTCCTGTTGCTGGGACAAAATACTCAATATCCACGGGGTAAATGAAGAAAAGTTTATATTAGCTCAAAGTTTGTAGATGTTTCAGTCCATAGTCAACTGGCTCCAAGGCAGAGTAACATGGTAGAGGAGTATAGTTCATGGGACGGCAAGGAGGAGACAGTAACCTTCCTTCTGCATTCCCTTTTTATCCCATTTAGCCCACAAACTTAGTGTTTGGTGCCAATCATGCACAGGGTGGGTCTCTTCCCTCTTCAGTATATCCATTAATTTACACCCAAAACTATGCTAAGCCAATCAGCAGACTAATCATACAGGCATGATCTCTGAAGCCCAACCTATGAGTGTAAGATGCTTTAGGGGAACATCCAGAACAAGCCATAACACCTCTGCATACTTCTTGCCCTCCATCTCCCACTTTTGTTCTTTCCTTATATAACTCCAGAGCTCTTTCTGGCTTCTCAAAGACAAGGCTGAGGATGTTGGTTACCCTGTTCCTTCCCAATGTGGCTATTCTGAATGAATTCCTTTACTATTTCACCATTATTTTTAACCATTTCGTCAATTGGGCAAGTGGCCAATAGGAGACTCCCACAGTAAGACTTTTGCCTAGGGCCCATCAGAGTGTCATAGTGGCATATTCTAATCTCTCTCACTAGCTTTTGCTGTGTGTGTGCGTGTGTGTGTGATTTTACACCTAAGTTAGAGGGTAAGACATATCTTCCATACTACAATGTCTGCTGCTGTATTATAGTCAAATAAGAGTGACTCAAGCATACCCAAAGAAAGAAAAAAAGGACTAAATCCTCATGCAAAAGTAGAAACACAAATACAAAAACTGTGGGTTTTTAACCATGAAGACTGGATTTGTTAAAAATTAATGGTACATATGAATAGCATGACTGATTTTTGTTGAATTACGAATATAATCAAGAAGCAGTAATTCAGTGATTGATTTTTTTACTTGAAAATATTGATACTTGAAAATATTGATAATAACAGGTGATTCTGAAAAAAAACCCAACATATTTTAAACAGCCAAGCTAATGTGTTACATAGGCACAATTTAGGAAGTTCTAATGTGAGATTTCTGAGAATTACCTTTACAAATATCATTATCAGTCTTCTACCCCAGCAAAGTTTCCTTTAAAATTCTTTATACACCTACTACCTTTACTATGGTTTACTTCATTTTTTTCCTTTAACTTAAATTATTTTTACTTATTTATTTGAAAAAGTTCTCAGTAAATGGAAACTGGTATCATTTATCACAAATAGAGAAAGTAAAAAAGTAAATGTAATGAAACAAAACGATGTTTTCCATATCTAGTTCAATATCGTTACCTAGAAAAGGCTTCTGAGCAGGTAGCCTTGAGACCTACATTTTCTTTGTTAAAAAGTTTAATTAGACTGTGTTGGAGAAATGTTTAAGACAGACCTACACTAAAGGGAAAACTGAAAAGGAATTTGAAAAAGAAAACATCCTCATATATGTTTTTGTATAAGTTAAAGTCTATATCATCTGTGAATCACCTCTATCACCACCTCTTTTGGCAAAGCATTAGCACATGTGATTATGGAAGAATGATGTTTGGCTGCCCTGAGGCCTATAACAGTGTTTCTTCGGGCTTAGACTCTTACACTTACATTACAATCACCAATGGGTGCTTATTTTTAAAAGAGGGACTAATATTTAATAAGTTGTTACTTAATATAAGGATACTGAAAGCTAGAAAATTACGTTTTTAAGAACCTGCTCCCCAGGGGATTGTGATGCTCAATGAAATTGGGGAATTAGGCTATATTGTGGTAAAGAAACAAGATAGAACTCACTCTGTAACACCTCTGTAGATGCAGAAAAGCTGAAAGAAACTGGAAGAAGAGTTCAGGTAAAGGAAGTAATATTGCCCAGGTCCAAAGAGCAAGGCTACAGCCTGGGAAGTAAAACACTGGATTTAACTGGAGTATTTTAATTCTAGAATGAGGTAAAAATGGAAAAGGAAAGGAGAACAAGAAAGATACAAGAAGAGAGAAGGAGAAAAAGGCTTCCAGCAATAAGGGAATAGAAGGGCCTATGGAAGCAACAGACTGATTTACAAGAAAAGATGAAAGGAATTTAACATGTGACATTATGTGAACACTAAGCAGGGGTGTTATAACAGTTTACAAATGTTTAAATCCTATACTAAAAACAGGAGGAGGAATTTGTTAGGCAAGAACAAGGAAGGATGATTATAAATTAAAAGGAAGTAATTGAACAAATTCTCATTGCATATAATTCACCCTAAGTAATCCTGCTCTGCAGAGCATATAGCGTCTACTCTGAGGTGTACTGTATGCTCTACTGATTTCCCCCTGAAACAAAAATGTGTGACCATTGCCTGAGGTTTTATCCTTCTGTTCCACAACACTCCTTCTAACTTACAAGTTGGTATGGTTGTTCTATCTCCACACACCTTGTAAAGTTGCAACTCCTACTCCAATAGGACAAAGCCTGAAGGTCTACCAGGCTTAACATTTTTGGAGCATCTCAGAAGAATCTATACTGGAACTTAAGGGACCTCCTCCAATTGAGAAGATGAGAAATTGTTTAGTAGTGAGGTCAGATTCTGATGAAACTGATTAGCTTCAGAATATGTGTTTGATACCCTTTTTGTACAATCCCAGTTCCAGATTTCCAAAGATCCCAGAAAACTGATGTCTCTTCTGTAGCAAAAAAGGAAGTGAACAGACAACATTCATATACAGAATGACTTAATATGTTATGTCTGGTAATGGAGTAGTAATTATTCTAAAAGCATTATGAGGAAAGAAATAAATGGATTCTAAAGTTAAAATTTTAAATGCTAAGGTATCTGAGTGCTGATCTGTTTTGGAGTAGAGAGATACCATCGAAAGCACTCAGTTTCCCACCTTAGTGAATCCAAACTGCTGCCCCCAAATCTCAAACTGCTCAGTGATACCTGAGAATACTTACCGGATGAGGCAGTAACACCTCATACAGCAACTTTTGCTCCCTGCCAATTCAGAAACATTAACCTATGAATGCCTTGCAGAATGCATTTACCTCCTGAAAGCTTCTCATCAAAGCAAGGCAGTCTAACTTTAAATGCTCAAAATCATATTCAGATTTACTAGAGAATGGCATATATCACCTGTATTTTCTCTCCTAGTCATTTCATGGTTTCTTGATGGCTCACTTTGCTGTGGACTCAAGTGAGCTTAGAATGCTGTTCAATCAGCCAAAAATTTCCTGACCGAGAGAATTATTGAGTTAAGAAATGTGGCATAAGTGGCCTAATTTGAGACTCCAGCTAGACTGGACTGAGAAGCAGAAATGCAGAGTATGGACTTTAAAATATACCACTTGGTCAATGGCCTGAATCATTGCTGGATTTCTTCCGTCTATATATTTTATATAATAAAGCATCATTGTACTTTCCAAGAAATTTTACATTACTCTAGAAGATTCTCTTTCATTGTGTTTTAATTGAGTTTAATATAGAACTTATTTGAATATCCTCTTTATCAGCAGAAGAGTGTTTCTATATGAATTAGATGTAACAAAACATTAATTGCTAAGGCCATGAGTTGCCATACTGAATGTGTGTTGTTTTCTTTCTATTTTTTTTTATTTTTTTTGGTCTCACTATATGTAGCTCAAGCTAGCCTCAAACTTGCAGTCCTCCTGCCTTAATCTCCCAGAGTGCTGTGATTATAGGGGTGTGGCACAACATCTGGCTGACCTGTGATGCTTTTGTTTGCTCATAACACTGCTTCTTTATTTTAGGAATAGAACTCTTTCTTTCTGGTGCAGAAACAGTTTATATAATTTTAACGCTGCCCTGGTCATAGACATGATTTCATGACGCAGAGATGGTTTTCTGACCCAAGTCTGACCATCAAAGTACCCATCTCTCTGACCCTATTGACTGATCCAAGAATGAGCAGATGATTCAAGACGTGTTAGTAAAGATGCTCCTGTTAAAAATTGCTGCATACAAGTCAGGAGTGGCCAACCCATTCCTGCATGTCTGTGGAGGAGGGCTTTACAAGAATTGAAATAAGCAGAAGTGACAGGTGAGAGAAAGAGCTGCTGGATCTAGCGTGTGTGAAGCTAATTAAAGCTGCCCTTCATCTTCACAAGCACATCTGCCAATAAATTCACTGGTTTTCCTTAGAAAGATTTACCTTAGACAACTGACAGTTGCAGCCAAAATATTCTTCAATAATACATACATATGTCTAATTAGAAAAAAGAGAATTAAATATAGAGGTATACTTTACGTTATGTGATTGACTTTTGAAAGTAGTTGGCAGAAAACCTAAACTTTGTGAGTCAAATCATACTAATATCAAAAATAACATGTTGCTAAAAAGAAGCTTGTTAAGGGTCTTTTATAGTACAGTTTGTTATTGTCTGTTTGTTTTAAGGAAATGTGTTACAATCCAAATGAAAAGGTACCATTAACTAAGCTGGCTTCCCTGAAGGATAGTAATGACTGGTGATTTGTTCACTTATTGGGGTTAATTCTCATCTTTGTAGGCTTAGAAATTTGATTTAGTTGGTGCACTAAGATAGGCTCTGTACCTCGTGGAAGGATTCACTTTAAGCAAGCGCAGAGAGACTAAAATAGAAAACCAAAAAGTCAATTGACTAATGAATGAGAAAGATCATCAGATAACCATTTATTGGACCAGAATCCTTACCTCAGCAGATCAGTGCATTCTGTTCTGTAGGATACAAGTTTTATCCTGTAGTCTAGATTTAGCCTAAAGATTTTTAAATAGGCCTGTGGTATAGTATAGATACAGTTTGTATCAGAAATCGTGAAAGTTGATATAAAAATCTGGACTTCCAACTTCACTTTAAAGGAATCAAAGTGCCAGCCAATACTGATTCTTCCTTCTATGGAGTCAATTGGCTAGATCTAAGTAGTAACTGAGTCTTTCTATGGGAAATGACACTCCAGTGTACTATAGCATCCCTCAGGCTTATTTTAGTATTTATGTTCTCTTCTTGGCTTATAGCAATTTGGTCATTTAGAAGGGAAAACTACACATGAAGCCAATAACTGCTTACTGTCCCTTAGCCATATGTATTGTCTCAAGTGACAAAAGTGGGTGAAGTCAACTGAGTAAATCTCAGGAGTCTTGCAGTGAATTCTGGGGTAAATACGCTCATGTTCTTTTTTTTGCATATGAAAAAAGAAGCATGTATGCCAGGGTAATGCTGACAGCCATCCTGAGATACTGAGGGAAACAGGTCCTATGATCACAAGCTATATCAGAGAAGACAGTGGAGACACCAAAACAGAGTCTTTTGGATCGAACCTTACATAAAGCTCCTCTAGAATTCTGTATTTTTTTGAATTGGTATGTTTGCAATATATAACATTTACATGAATTGGTGAATAGATTTATTTTAACAAGTTGAGGTAATATTTATTGTAAGATATGTGTAACTTGTTATTAATATTGTGGTCTAAAATGTTTAGTTATCAAGCCAGATTACTTAGTGGACCACTGTCTCTTAACTCTTCTCTAGTATACCTTGATATTTAAAAGAAAACTTTCTTCAAATAGCTTAGGTTTCATTTTATAGGTTCTATTTTCTTTAAAAAGTTCCATCTCTGCAGTTATCAATTCTGCATGTACTGTAATACTACTCTAGAAGTATGTTAAACTGAAAAAACTCAGTGGGAGAAACTTCACAGGGCTTGTTTTCCAAAGAAAAGTATTGCTTAGAAGAATTAAACTGTAAACTTCCTTAAGCATACTGTAAAGATGTTTGAAAAGTAACTCAAAGGGAGGATTATGAATGGAAATGCAGGTTGTATTCTGCTTTAAAAGGTCACAAATGCAGATGAGTTAAAAAGAAAGCAATACTCTTGAATCTTGGAGCAAGACTTACTTAATGGTACTCTAGAATGTTCAGCTATGTGGGATCATAGATTAGCTTGATACTGTAAGTCACATTGACTTGAGTGATTTCCCACAAGAGTATTCTGACATGAAAGAGTTACTTTTTGCTCTAATAGAATCTCTTGCAAAACATTGTTTTGCATGACAGTGTCTCAAATCCTGAAATAGAAAGACACTGAGAATTTCTATTCAGAGCTATAAAATATAATAAAATCAGAGTTCAGTTCACTTCCTGAATCCTCATTTTAGATCTACCTTTATTAGATTGCTTCAAATTAATCTAGATTAGAATTTTCCTATGGGAAAAGAGTTTCACAGACTCTTTAGCACTCACATAAAGCTTCTTGCTTTGTCAGCATATGATTACTTACACATCATTTTATAATGTTCATTATTTGAAATTGATTGCATTTTCCTAGTTTTCAAGATTTGTATGAGATATTTTATAGCTTGGCTCATGTAGAGTGAATAAGAACATATATGACTGTGTTGGCATATAATCTAATAAATAGGATATTTTAAAATTCAATTATCTCTGAACTAAATCCTTATTATATGGCAATTCTAGCATCCAAAATGTAGATAAAAATCAAGAAAAAACCGGAAGATCTTTCTCTGAAACCCAATTACATACCTTGAAGTTGTTACAAGAACACACATTACTTTAGGCAAAGGTCCCGTTCAGAGCTATTAATCATTATGTTTTCATAGAACTCAAACAAAAGGAATATTTTGATTTCTTGCACCATAAAAATTAGATATAGTTAATTAGAAATGCATATAAAGATTCTATTGCTAGAAGCAGACATTACTGATGGCACAATGAAGCATACATTAACTAACTCTGAAAAAATACATTGTGCTATATAGGTTAGTATTCTGTTTGATGAGCCTAGCTAACCAGAAAGTAAAATTATGTTCAGTAGCTTTTAAAAATACACATAACTCCTTTATAAAAATTCATCTAACTCCAATTACAAGAAATAACTCAGTTCTTAGGATATAGTAGGAACTATATTGATCAGATCATACTAAATTTATTTTGCATCCTGGTGAAAACATGCCTACTAACTGAAAATCTAAGTGTGTATATACGTATGTGTGCACTGAACAGATCATTTACATGGAGCATTATTTACCTACAAAAATAGTATAGTACTATGTTTTATAATTGTAAATTAGGCCACATCATGAAAATAAAGATTTCCCTCTGATTTATTTAAAACCCTATAAAAGCATAAAAGTAAACTAGTTACTTTTTAGTTAAAAGCAGAACTTTGATGAAATTAGAGGTGTCCAGAAATATCTAGTCAGTGTATTTTTCTATATGTAATATAAACTTTCACAACCACAAACTTCTGAAGTAAAATTCTACCAAGCAACAATTTACATTAGCATAACTTTCTCAAAGCCATAAGAATTTGGTTTAAGTTGTGTGAGTTATTTCTGTTGGAGCTAATTTAAAAAGAAGGGAATAGAGAACTGGTTAGAAAAGAGAAGGCAAACAGGTGGATGAAGAGTGAGAACAGACAGTGCTACCATGAAAGAGAAGAGAAGAGCCCTGACCTTAATGCTGCACTTGTTAGCAACGTGATGAAAGACGTGAAATATTCTCTAGGATCATGATAACACCTTGGACTACAGAGGCACTGAACAGATTATTGGGTTGTAAAGCAGAAAAACACTTAATATTTGGCTGGAGGAAAACACAAGCACAAACATATTGGCACATATTAAATTGTCACATGGCATGCATACTAACCATAATAAAACAAAGTTAGTTTACTGGTGTCTAATACTTTAAAGGAAGGCAAGGGTTGGATTAACATTTTAGTGATTGAAATTTGGGGGGCCCTGTTTTAGAAAAAGAACACAAAATTAATTAGATACAAATACATAGTAGTCTGAATCAAATGTAGGGAAATATCTTACCTTTGAAAATTTTACAAAATCATATAATCATGTGAAACAATTTTTTTGAGAACACAGTAAGTTTGGAGGATAGTCTTGCAAATAACAGGCCTTGAAGCATAAGTTTCATTAGCTTCATTATAAATTTACCTAGGAGGAATGTAATCTTTTGTAGGTATGAGGTAAGTACAGGTAAATACAAATTTGCACCATAAACCTATTTATTACTAAGTGCATACAGCCAGAGTTAGACAAACTGTTAAATTTGAGGGCCCAGTCCTTCAGATTGCATATTCTGCCCAGGACTTCTTACAGCAAATGTGAAAATTTGGAATATAGCTACACTAACTGGTAACTGTCTTCACATCTTACATGAATGGCAAATTCAAGGTGTTCACAAAATCCAAACTATTTGTTGTCAGGTTTCATTATATATGGTTCAGTCTCATGGAATTCATTAAAAGTGATTATATCCATACCTATGGCTTACTAAGGAAATGTGTGCATATTCAAAGGGAAAGACACAAAAGCTTCCATTGCCTTTAGGAGGCATTAACCCTCACAGTGCAGGTATGTGGTAATGAACACAAAGGACTGCCAGTTAGGAAAGATCATTTGAGCTTGGAGGTCCAAAGTTTTTATTGGGGCTTCATACATAGGCATGTTTATTGATTGATTACCCATGCAGCTGAGCTCAGTTTCTAGCAAATTTCTTTTCTTCTGTAGATATTTAGTTGGTACCATGTGATCTGAGGAGTCCACCATGATAAACAATGACACTTCTCTCAGGAAATTCTAAGAGTTTAGAGTTTACCTCCCAGGAGCCAACATACAAAGGTCAGACCTCTCTGGGCAATGGAAATAGAATACTTCTGACATAAGCCAGGCTTGCTGACATAGGCCTGTAATCCCAGCTATTCAGGAGGCTGAGGTCACTTGAGTGTAGTTCTATGCCAGTCTGGGTATCATAGCAAGTGTCTTGGTTACTTTTCTGTCATTCCTGGGACAAAATACCTGATGCCCAAAATTAAGGAAAGAAAGGTTTATTTAGCTCACAGTTTGTGGAGATTTCAGTCCATACTTGGCTTGCTCCAAGGCAGGGTGGCACATGGCAGAAGCAACAGTTCATGGCTACAGAAAACAGCAAAGCAACAAGAGCAAAAAGGGAGGAGCAGAGGGGAGCAAGGCTCTTTCTCTCCCTTATATTGTATGCAAACTATCTGCCCCAGGGTGGGTGTAGTACTCACACCCATAAAGCCAGCATTGCACTATGGATCAATTAAAAATCTAGAAGCCCGCCCCATGACTGCTTGAGGATTTGGGGGGACATGCAGTCACAAACCATAACAGCAGGACTCTAGCTCAAATAAAACTTTTTATTTTATTTTATTCTATTCTATTTTATTTTATTTTATATTTTTGGTACCAAGAGTAGAACAGGACCTTGTGCTTGCCAGGCAGGTGCTGTGCTGCTGAACTATATCCCCAGACCTCAGATAAAACTTTTTAAATATCACTGGTGTACTTATTAGTGTACTTCTAGTTTTAGTATTGTTTTTTCTCTTTAAAACAAAATAAAAAATAAATTTATGCTATAATCATATAAAATACTTAAAATATTCATAAATGATTTTTATAAGTCACCATGATTCCTCAACCTTCTTTTTCTTGTAGGCTTATAAATTGCTCATACTTATCATAGTTGCCAAGATGGGAAAATGGAGATTATTTTGTCAATACTATTTAGGTCATCTTTACAAAATGTGACAATTTCTAACTTTGACAAATGTCAAACAGGTTTAAGTACTTTTATTTTTATATTACCTAGTACAAATGACAGCAACACATTTAAAATAAATTGAAGGAAAGGAAGGAATTGATTGGTTCATGTAACTAGGGTATCTTGCAAGACATATGATACTTTAAGTATAGCTGCATTTCTGAGTTCAGAAATTATTATCACAACTCAGTTTCTCTCAGTTTCTCAGATGCGCTTTCCTTTTATGTAAGTGAGGGGCAAAACTGACCATCAACATCTCTAGCAGTGCAGATGGTTTAACAGGATTTAAACAGAAGAATTTTTGATTCCTTATAGCGGTAGCAAAATTTTGGTAGTTATCACATGCACAAGGCACATATAATGCCTGACTTAGTCAACTTGACCCTGAGTCATCAGATCCACAGGATTAAGTTTCCCAAATTGATAATCAAGGGAATGGTGTTTTCCATTAGAATGACAGAAACTAAATGTGGTCTTGGAGAGCTGTTACTGGAATGTTGTTATTGAAAAATGGGTGAAGAGATTTTGGGCACAGAAGTACAACTACCCAATTGATAAGCCCATTATGAGGCAGTCAGTTAAAAATAATTATTTCAACAAAATTTCAGTTTTTACATTGTTAACTAATTTTATTGAGTATGTATTATATTTTATATTCAATAAATTGTAGTCCAGTATACAATTCTATACTGGAGTGTTCACAAATAAATATTCCCATTACCACAAAATTTTCCTCTCATAGTCCATCACCAGTCCCACCCCAGATCAGGCAACTACTTTATCTACCTTCTATATATAGAGTTTAGTTTTATAGTTTCTAAATTTTGTATAAATGAAACATAACATATGGCTTCTTTCACATAGCATGTGTTAAAGATTTGCTTATATTGTAACAGTTGTCAATGGCTCACTCCCTTATTGCTTACCAATATCACATTTTGTGGATAAACAAAGTTTATCTAACTTAACAAGTTGAGTAATAATTGAATTGCTACATGCTTGTAACCACAAATAAAAAAGCCACTGCAAATATTCACATAGAATGTACAGATATGTTTTTATTTCTCTAGATAAATACCTAAGATAATACCTGAATGAATACCTAAGAATTTCTCTAGATAAATAGCGTCTAAGGTTCTTACATTAGGGAGAGGTATGTTATGTAAAAATTGAAATTTAAAGAAACTATCAAATTGACAAATATTTTTATAATTTTATATTGACAGAAGCAATGTATGTGAATTCCACATGTTCCTGCATTGATTCCAATATTTAGTATTGTAATTTCAATTATTTTACTGGGTGTAGCAATATTTTACTGTCATTTAATTTGCATATTTCTCGTAAGTGAAGATATTGGGTGTTTTTTCATGTGTTTTTTTTGTCATTACCATCTTTTATTTTAAAGAGAAAAAAACAAAAATGAAACAAAAAAAAAAAAACAAAGACATAAACAAAACAACAATAAAAAGGATACAGAATTTCAAAACAAGATGATAGGAAATTAACAATGGTTGTTGTATTACATATTGTTATTTTCAAAGAGGCTACTCAGATAACCAGATCTAGGCATGTAAGATTGATCAAACAATTAAACATTAACTATTCCTTTCAATAAACCAGTAGAAAATTAGTAGTATATTTACCGTAGCTATTTTGTGTATGTATATATATACATATTTTCCCCTTCTTTCTCTTTCTTCCTTTCTTTTCTCTCTTTCCTTCTTTCTTTTCTTTTCTTTTCTTTCTTTCTTTCTTTCTTTCTTTCTTTCTTTCTTTCTTTCTTTCTTTCTTTCTTTCTTTCTTTCTTTCTTTCTTTCTTTCTTTTGCTCTTTTCTCTTTTCCCTCATCCCAGTTGTTCTTTCCTTTTGAGCAGTTTCTTTCCCTTTCACAGTATCTATTGCACCTTTCAGATTTTATGTAAAATTTCAGGTTCTTACGCTAGGGAGATAATATAATGTTTACATATGTGGGTCTGATTTATTTCACTTATGAGTATGGTCTCTAGTTACATCCATTTACCTATAAAAGCCTCGAGTTTTTCTTTCTTTATAGCTGAGTAATACTACATTGTATAAAAATATCACAACTTTTTTTTATCTATTCCTTGGTTGATGGGCATTTGGGTTGTTTCCAAGATTTACTTTTGACAAATTGTACTGCTATAAACATGGGTGCACATATGTGGCTGTGGTATGATGTTTTCAGTTCTTCTGGAAAAATACTGAGAAGGGGAATAGCTGGGTTCAACGGGTCTTCTAATCCTAGTTTACTGAGGAATCTCCAGACTGATTTCCACAGAGGTTGTACCAGTCTACCCTCCCACCAACAATGGAGAAGGGTTCTTTTTTCCCCAAAGCCCCTCCAACACTTATAATTGGTTGATTTCTTGATGATAGTCATTCTTTCTGAGGTGAGATGGAATCTCAGTGTCGTTTTAATTTGTATTTCTCAAATGAGTAATGATGTTGAAAATTTTTTCATATATTTATTTGCCATTTGTATTTCTTTATCCAAGAAGTGTGTATTCACCTCAGATGAACATTTTTGGATTGAGTCTTTGAATTTTGGGGGCCTAGGTTTTTATAATTTTTGTAAGTTCTAGATAGAAGTCCTTTGTCTGAGGGACAGTTGGCTAAATTTTTTTCCCAGTTGGTAGGTTTTCTTTTTATTCTGTTGGTTATTTCCTTTGATGTGCAAAAACTTTTTAATAAGATGAGATCCCAGTTGTTGACTCTTTGAAGTATTTCCTGTGCAGTTTGGTTTTGTTTATGAACTCTCTGCCTGCCCTTATGTTGTCAAGATTTTTACCTACTTTCTCTTCTAGTAGATTGAGTGTGTCTGTTTTAATATTTAGATCTTTAATCAATCTTGTCTTTAGTTTGGTGCACTGTGATAGACATGTGTCTAGTTTTAGTCTTTGGCACCTGGAGAGCCAGTTTCTCCAGCACCATTTATTAAAGAGACTATCTTTCTTCCAGTGAATTATTTGGCCCCTTTGTCAAAGATAAGGTGGTTAAGTGTGTGTGTGGTTGTGACTGCCTCTTTCAGTCTATTCCATTGATCCTCAGGTCTGTTTCCTTTGCCAATATTATGTTGTTTTTACCGCAGTAGCTTTGTAGTGTAATTTCAAGTCAGGAATTAATGACTCCTGCCTTGCCTATGTTGCCAAGGATTGTTTTTGCTATACTGGGTCTCTTCTGGTTCCAGATGAATTTTAGAAATATTTACTCTAGATCTGTGAGATACCAGTGCATTCTATTGAGAAAGTTATGGTTTCCCTAATTACTCTCTCAGTGTGTTTGTTTTTTGTGTATAGGAATGCTGCTGATTTTTGAGTGTTGACTCTGCATCCAGCTACCCTACTGACTTCGGTTATTAATTCTATGAGTCTTTTGGTGGAGTGTTTGGGGTCTTCTACGTAGAGTATCATGTCATCTGTGAATAATGATAAATTCACTTCTTTTCCTATCCTTATTCCTTTTAGTTCTCTCACCTATCTAATTTCTATTGCTAATGTTTCTAGAAATATGTTGTATAGGAGTGGTGACAATGGGCATCCATGTTTTGTTCATGATTTTAATGTGAAAACTTTCAGTTTTTGTCCATTTATATCATCTTGGCTCTTGGTTTGTCATAGATGGTTTTTATCAACTTTATGTAAAGTCCATCTATTCCAACTTTATGTAGAGTTTTTGTCATGAGTAAGTGTTGAACTTTATCAAAAGCTTTTTCTGCATCTATTGAGATGATCATGTGATTGCATTTGTTTGTTTGTTCTTGTGTTTGTCTCTGTTGGTATATTACATTTATTGATTTGTGTATATTGAACCAGAAAAAAAGCAGGTTTAGCTATACTGTTTGTAACCAATGTGGATTTCAAACCAATGATAATCAAAAGAGATAAAGAATGTCACTATGTTCCTGTTACAGGAAAGCTGTAAGAGGAAGAAATAACAATCATAAATATATATGCACCAAATGTAGGAACACCCAATTATGTAAGGCAAATTTTAACAGACATAAAAAATTAAATAAGCAATAAAACAATTTTAACAGGGGATTTTAACACCCCATTTGCACAAAAAGATAGATCAGTTAGACAAAAAGTCAGCAAAGTAATAATAGAACTAAACCAAACTTGTGAAAAAATGGACTTGGTAGACCTCTACAGACTATTCCATTCAATAATGTTAGAATTCATATTCTTCTCAGTTGCACATTGGATATGTCTAAAATAGACCACATACAACATGCTTAAGTAAATGCAAAAGAATTGAAATTATCCCATGAAAATTAGCAGACCATGGTGCAGTGAAATTGGAAATTATTGACAAAAGAAATTAGAAAAAAATCCATAAACATCTAGAAATTAAATAACATCCTCCTGAATAACCAATGGGTGAGAGATGAAATTAAAGAAAGAATTAAATAATATTCACAATCAAATGAAAATATAGATGCCACCTAATGGAACCTGTGGGATGCAATGAAAGCATTCCTAAGAGGAAAATTTATAACAGTGGATTTCCACATCAGGAAAACAAAATGAAAACAAATAAACAACCTTATGCTGCACATTGAGCTTCTAGAAGAAGAAGAGCAATCAAGCCTAAAGCCCAAAAAAGGACAAAAATTATAAACATTGGAGCAGAAATTAATGTAATTGAGCCTAAGAAAACAATACAAAGAATAAATGAATCAGAGCTGGTTCTTTAAAAAAATAAATATAATTGATAAAGCCCTAGCCAACCTTATCAAAAAGGAAAGAAAAACTGAAATCCATGCAATAAGGAGTGAAAAGATGAAATCACTACAGGTCCTATAGAAATCCAGAAGATCATCAATACTTACTTTGAAAATCTTTTCTTTCATAGGATGGAAAACACAGAAGAAATGGACAGATTTCTAGATACATATGAATTATCAAACCTGAATCAAGAAGATATAAAATCCTAAATAATCCAGTATCAGTCAATGAAATTGAAAATGTAATAAAACACTTACTAACAAAGAAAAACCCTGATTTTAATAGATTCACAAGTGATTTCTACAAGAAATTTAGAGAAGATTTAATGCTAGTTCTTCTCATACTCTTTAATGAAATAAAAAGGGAAGCAATTCTAACTCATTCCTGGAGGAAAGTATTTTCCTGCTACCAAAACTGGAAAAAGACCCAGCCAAAAAAGAGAACTACAGGGCAACCTCCTTAATGAATATAGATGTCAAAATTCTCAATAAAATACTAGATAATAGAATGGATCAAATCATCAAGAAGATAACACACCATGACTGAGTGAGATTCATCCCTCAAATGTAGGGATGGTTCACTAGCATTTTTTCAATTGTCTGATATTTTACTCATTTTATATTGAGATACTGTCCTATCATTGAGTTATAAGAGTTGTTTATATTGCCGGGAGTAGTGGAGCACGCCTGCAATCCCAGCACTCGGGAGGCTGAGGCAGGAGGATCGTTGCGAGTTCAAGACCAGCCTGGGCTACAAAGTGAACTCAAGGTCAGCCTGAACTGCATAGCGAGACCCTGTCTCAAAAATACAAAAAGAAAAAGAGCTGTTTATATATTCTGGGGGCAAATCATTCATAGTTAAATATTTTTCCACATCTATGCCTTTCCTTATTGTTTCTAAAAGATAACATTAAAAAACTAAAACACTGAAAATTTTAGCAAGGTCCAAGTTATCATATTTTTGCTTTTATGGATCATACTTCTCTCTATATTTTAAGAAACTTTTGTGTAATCCAAGATTTCTCCTATATGTGCTTCTGTAATTTGTATTCTTTTAACTCTTAAAGTTAAATTGATTTTTTTTTCATTTTTCTATATAGTATTAGGTAAGAGGAAATTTTTTTATATACAGATAAGCAGTTTCAACACAATTTGGGGAAAAGACTTTCTTTTTCATCATTGAATTACCTTAGTAGTTTTTTTTTTTTTTTTTTACAAATCAATAGGTTATATAAGAATGGTCTATTTCTAGACTCTTCCTAATTCAATGAATCTACATTTATATGGTAGGCAGTTTAATTTTTTATTTATTGATGACTTTGTAAATCCTGAAATTAGGTGTTATGTCATCCAACATTGCTGTTTTTAAATGTTTGGATCATTTTTATATTATATAAATTTTAGAATTAACTTGTAAATTCCTATTAATCCTCTGAATCCAAGTTTAATATAGTTTGACTTGAATCTATAGATCAACTTGGAGAAAACAGGTATTTCAGCAATGCTAAGTTCTTCCATATTTGAAGGCTAGAAATTTCATTTAGGTGTACTTTATTTTCTTTCAAAATTGTTTTATATTTTTCAGAAACCATATAATCTCATTAAATTTATCCTAAACTACTTCAAGGTTTTGAAGATATTTTTCAGAAATTAAGTTTTCTTTTAATGTTTCAAACATTTCTTTCAACATTATAGAAATAAAATTAATTATATGTGTTATTTTAGGGGAGATTTTATTTGCTTATGTGCTTTTGTTTTTGGAAACAGGGTCTTGCTATGCAGCTCAGGTTGGCTCATGATCCTCATGCCTCACCCTCTTCAGTGCTGAATTACAGTACAGGAGTGCACCACTGTGGCTAGCTACATGTTAACTTTGTATCGTGTTATCTGGCGAGTAACCAGTTAAATTGCACTGCAGTACCAGAGAAGCCAGCAACACCTGCTCTAACAGGATGCAGGAGAAGTGAGCATGAGTGTTTGCAGGGTATCTTTCACAAATGATTCTTTTATCTGACAGATAAAATAATGGTTAGCTGGATGAGCCTTGATTATACATCTCTTCCACAAGAAACTTGATTGTACTTATAGATACGCTGTGACTCTTGCTTCACCCATGTCCAGTTTACAATTGCGAGAGAACTCACCTTTTTCTTCTGCAAGATATCCAAGTGGAAACTGACCTGGTGTAGTCCCTGGTTCTCCAGATGAAAGGCACACATTCAATATAACACCACAATAAGAAAAAAGTTCAAATAATTGTCACTTGCAAATTCTGAGCAAGGAGAGATCTATGATGCAGGAGAACAGTCCTCCATTTGTAGGTCACTTTCAAAAATGAAGAGTAACACTGAGAGAGAGAGACAGAGAGAGGGAGGTTGTTCCTTTATAAGGAGTTTCCTTCTATGATAATAGCCTTAATCCATCCATGAAAGCAGAGTCTTTATAACCTGAACATCTCTCTCTCTCTTTCTTTTTTTTCTTTGGTACAGGTTGGAAATGAACTCGAGACCTCACACTTGCCGCTGAGCTATTTCCCTGGCCCCAACCTAAATATCTCTAAAGTTACCACCTTTTAACACTTCTGTATTGGGGATCAACACCAGTACATTAACTTTGGAGGTGACATTAGAGTGGGCAATTGCAAATATAATGAAAAGCTATTATACACTAACAAAAACAGAGAATCTCAGGCAGCTGATATAAACACCAACACTTAACTGACTGACAGATAAAATGAGCCTATAACAGAAATGTGAAAGGCACAGGTAGAGGACTACAGAAAGATGAGTATAAGGGAGGCTGAGATAAAGGAAGCATTCTAGAAGAAAATGGTCGACATTATCAAATCTATTGAGACACAGTTACTAAAGAATTGACCACTGGGTTTATTAGCAATGTTAAGGTCTCTAATGATCTTGAAAAGATCAATTCTACTGTGAAGGCAAGTGGTTTGAGAGGGTGGGTAACAATCATATTTCAGTGTGTTACGGAGTAAGTTAAAGGTAAGGAAATTGAATAAAATTTCATAGAACTAAATGCTAGCGTTCAGGCACACTGAAGGATTTGAGGTGAGAAAAGTAATCAGAAGTCCTAGAATGAATGCTATTTAGCTTAACAGAATGGGACATAGGAGTACATGGCAGAAGGATATAGCAAGAAATGTTATGTGTATGGAGAAAGAAGGCCAAGAAGCTGCATAGAATTTAAATATACATGCTGTTCATTGATTAAGTTGGATTCACACCAGAAGTCAATCAGTTAATACTTTATGCTCTAAAAGAATCTCACTGTCCTAATTTAAATTGAGCTAAGCTGTTTGAGTATCCCCAGAAATAATGATTACAGTGAAACTGGTGTTGCTGTAGGGCTAATAGCAGCTCCATCTTATACTTGCTCTCCTGAATCCTCCCAGAGAGAAAGATTCATGCTGTGAACAGCTGTGTCCCAAATACAGACCTTTATATCACCCTTTGGGCCATGAACAAAGTTGTCTTCAAGGGCAAGAGAAGATTCTTGTATTATTATAAGCCCTTCAAGAATCTTGGGATTTTTTTTCTTATGAGGTAGTCTGATATTTCCTCTTTTCTGGACTTCCTGTGCAATTCTGTCTGCCTGTGGATGACAGCAGAGATATCAAGAAGTACAAACACTGGGAAGCAGCACAATGTACTAGCTGTAAAGATGGGTTTGGAGTTAATAATGAATATGAGTCTCAGCTGTACCACTTAAAGAAACTCAAGAAATAGAGTGATTCATAAAGACCAAGACTGAGAAATTGGGCATAATTCCAATAAATATTTAATATAATTGTGCATATGATTTCATTTAGGACTACCATTTTATTATTTTTCTTCTATTAGGTTTCTCTGTTATTGGCAGTTTTATTGTTTCTTTCTGGCTTTTCTGTGGATTATCTGAGTATTTTCAAACTACATGTTAGTTTTATCTCTTTGTATTATCTTTAATGGTTTCCCAGAGATCATAAGATATCTCTTTTAATGTGTCAGAGTAGTGTTAATACTGGACAACTTCATAAAAAATGTAGAGCTTTGAAATCATATATGTCTGCTAAATTCACCTCCACTACCTTCTTTGTTGTAGTTGTCATGAGTGATACCTTTGTATACAGTATAAACTTCACAAGGCAATGCTATAAATTTTGCATTAAGCAGTTACATGTGTTTGAAATAAATTCAGAAAATATGGCAATTTATATTTACCTAGATATATACTTGCCTTGAGAAACACATAATAGCAGGGAGAAGAGAAGGAGTTGGAAAGAGATTGATAATAAGCACTTAGAAGTATAAAAGGGAAACTAGGGGAAGGTGGTTTAAGGGAATTAAAGGAGAATGTTCCAAGATGGAAAAGACTTAGGAGCAATGTACAAAGGTTTTTTTTATAAGGTATTAGTACATGTTTGTGGTACATAATGTTTTCATTCCTTACAGAGAGTTGGCTACATGTGCATAACACTTTGTAATTCCTGTATTCATCCCCATTTCTCCCCTTCATCTTTCCTGTCCCAATCATTTGATTGTCTTTTTATTTGAGAATCATCTATCTCCCTACTTTAGATTATCTACCTTTTAGTTTGCTCTTTATTTATATTTTGGATTTCTCATGTAAGAGAAACTGTGATATTTAAGCTAGTGTGCTTGATTTGTTTCAATTAACATATGGTCTCAACGTGCATCCATACACTTTTGGGCCATGGAGCAAAGGCCATTATGGGCTCAAGGTGCATCCTACAAATGACTCAAGTTTGTCTTTCTTTATGGTA
>NW_004955503.1:3413952-3416762 GCF_000276665.1 Chinchilla lanigera
CCCAAGGCGCGGGGGGCTGGGGGAGCCTGCTCGGCCGGCTCCGAGGGCCTGCTCGCCCCGCCCGTCCCCTGCGCCTCCCAGCGCCTAGAAACTCAGTCTGCAGTGTCACCGGGGTCTTTGTTCTCGAGTCCTGGCCTCCGGGATTGCGTCATGAATTCATTGTTGATAGGCGTATAGGCTGCTTTGAAGATTTAGCCATTATAAACTGTGCTGCTATAAACATGGGTATGCTGGTATCACTGTAAAACGCTGACTTTGACACCTTTGTGATGATACATAGAAGGGCAATAGCTGGGTTAAATGCAATTTCTACTTTTAGTTTTTTTGAGGAATCTTCATTCTGATTTCTAGAGTGGTTGTACTAGTTTACATTCTCATCTACAATGTAGAAGGGTTACTTCTCCTCTACAGCCTGGTTGGACATTATTATTTTTTTAAAATTTTTAATGACGGCCATTCATAGTGGGATAAGGTAGAATCCCAGTCATGTTAAACTTGCATTTCTCTAAAGACCAGTGATGTTGACCATTTCTTCTAGTATTTATTGGCCATTTGTACTTCTGTGAAGTGTCTTTTTGTTCCACTTGCACATTCTTTGAATGGGTCTTTTATTTGGAGGAGTTAGTTTTAAAAGAATTTTTATATGTTCTAGGTAAGAGTACTCTGTGTTAGAATTAGCTAGAAATTTTTCCCATTCTCTAGATTGTCTTTTCACTCTGATTGTTGTTTCCTTTGTTGTACAAATGGCTTTTAATGTGATATGACCCCATTTGTTGATTCCTGGTACTGTTTCTTGCGCCATTGAAGTTCTGTTCAGAAAGTCCTTGCCTACCCCCGTGACTTCAATAGTTTTACCTTTTTTATTTTCCAGCATGTTAAGTGTTTCAGCATTACTACTTAGTTTTTGCATACATTTTGATTTTAGTTTAGTACAGGGTGAGAGATATGTGCCTAGATTCAATCTTCTGCATGTGGATAGTCAGTTTTCGCAGCACCATTTATTAAGAGGCTTTCTTTCCTTCAGTGTATATTTTGTCTCCATTATCCAAAAGTTAAGTGTTCTTGGGGTTTTTTCTTCAACTTCTATTCTGTTCCATTAATCTTCATGTCTGTTTTTGTAACATTAACATGCTGGGATTTTGTTGTTGTTACCACTGTAGCTTTGTAACCTATCTTCAAGTCTTGTGATGCTTCCCACTTTGCTTTGTTATCAGGATTGTTTCTAATATTCTGAGTCTCTTCTGGTTCCATATAAATTTTAGAATTTTTTTTCTCCATTTCTATGGAGAAACTTTTGGTGTTTTGATTGGGATTTCAGTAAATCTATATATCAAGTTTGGAATTATGGCCATTTTGACTATGTGGGTTCTACCTATCCAGAAACAGGAGACATTTTCCCATTTTCTTATGTTTTATTTGATCTCCTTTTTCAGAGTACTGTAATTTTCATTACAGAGGTCTTTCAATTTCTTCAGTTAATTCTCAAGTATTTAAATTTTCATGGTGCAATTGTGAATGGTTTTTTTTTATTTCTTCTTCAGTGGAATTATTATTGTTGTAGGAGAATGCTGTTTTTGTGTAAATTTTGTATCCTGCTACATTGCTAATTTTGGTTATTAATACTGGGTGTGTTTTGGTGGGATTTTTGAGTCTCCTATGTAGTGGATCATGTCATCTGGAAATAAGGATAATTTGACTTCTTCCTTCCCTATATCACTTTTATTTCTCTTTGCTGCCCAAATGCTTTTGCTACTCTTTCACATACTAGGTTAAAATAGTAGCTGTGATAGTGTATATTCTTGTCTTGTTCCTGATTTTAAAGGGAAAGTGTTTAATATTTTTCACATTTAATATGTTGTTAACAAAAGGTTTGTCATAAATGGCTACCAGATTGAGATAAGGTTTTCTATACCAAGTTTCTTTTTATCATGAGAAGATGTTGGATTTTATCAAAGACTGTTTCTGCATCTACTGAGATGATCATGTGATTCTTGTCTTTGCTCTTGTTTATGTGATGTATTACATTTATTAATTTGGAAATGTTGAAATATTCTTGCTTCCTTGGGATGAAGTTCACTTGGTCAAGATATACGACCTTTTGGATGACTTCTTGCATTTTGCTTGCTAGTTTCCTGTTGTCCTAGTTAATTTTTTCATTGCTGAGTCAAAATACCTCACACCCACAAGTTAAAGGAAATGTTTGTTTTAGCTCACAGTTTACAGAGGTTTCAGTACATAGTTACCTGGCTCCAAGGCAGAGCAGCACCGCATAGGGGCATGGCAGAGGAAAAACAGTCTATGGCTTGGTAGGCACAAAGCAGCAAGTAGTGAAACTTCCTTTCCCTTTTAATCCATTCAGGTTACAAAATCACTGGATGGCGCAACCCACATGCAGACTGGGTCTTTCATTATCTGCACTAGAGCTAAAGCTATCATTGGACTAATTCCATTATCACATACCCTTAATTCATATATACATACCTTACATGCAGCTATCTCCAAAAATCCCCACCTATGAGTGCATGAGGCTTTGGGTTGACATCCATAACATTTATTGATAATATTGGTATCTATATTAATTAAAGGGGTGGCTTTGTAGTTCTCTTTTTGGTTTTGGGATTAGCATAATGCTATCCTTGTCTGATTTCAATATCAGCATAATGCTAGCTCACACAGATCACTGTGAGAGTACCCCTCAACTTTCATTTTCATTGAAGAACTGCAGGACTATAGGAATATGGTTTTCTCTGAAGTTTTTGTAGAATTTTTTAGAAAATTTTAAAAATAAAAGGAAAACATTAACAGACAGA
>NW_004955503.1:3418326-3419584 GCF_000276665.1 Chinchilla lanigera
GGATTGTGATTCCACCTGACTTGTCCTTGTTGCCCAGGATTGCTTTTGCTATTCTGGGTCTCTTCTGGTTCCAGATGAATTTAATGCATATTTTCTGGAGATCTGTGAGGTATGCTAATGGTAGTTTAATGGGAATTGCATTGAATCTGTGCAGCAGTTTTGGGAGATTGGCCATTTTCACAATGTTCATTTTTGCTATCTATGAGCAAGGAATATTTTCCCATTTATGGAAATCTTCTTCTATCTCTTTTTTCAGAGTATTGTAGTTTTCATTGAATAGATCTTTTACTTCTTTTGTTAGATCTGCTGTTCACTTCAGACCTTCCCGAACATGCAAAAAGCCTTCCCCACCTCAGTGATGGTCTTCAGCTCCTCCCCGGTTGCTGAGAATGCAGCATGCCTAGGGGATGCCTACAAAAATGCCGAGCCTCCCAGGGCCTTCTTCACTTCTATCCACTACACATGTGTCCTCTGTTCTCTATCCCAACCACCTCCTCCCCCAAGACCACAGCACTCATCACCCCCACTGAATCTCCTCCCCTGGAACCACCAATCCAAAGGCCTCATGCTGACCGTGGCCTCCCGCCCACCCTTGCCCTAGGCAACACAGCACCCCTCTGGAGGGCAGCGCTCCCCCATGTCCCTCAGACACCTCCTATGCAAAAGGACAGAAACAAAGCCAAAAGTATTGCATGATTGAAAGCCTTTATTAGCGTTTGTTGCTGACAACAGTGGGGCCTCCCCTTCCATGAGACATCATGGCCCTGGCTAAGCCTCAGAGGCTTCCCACTAGGCACTTCTCATCACTTCTCAGCCGTTCCTTCTGGGCCCAGGTGCCTCATCCGAGAAAGAGAAGGACACATTCAGGATGATAGGGGGACTTTCACGGTTGTTGTCTGCTTCTCTCTCTCTGTCTTGGGGGTTGGCAGGCCTCCCGACGTTGTTGTTGCCCTCAGAGCGTACCAGCATCAAGACGTACTCAGTAAGCGAATCAACCATGGCGTGGAGAAAGTCATATGTGTTGGATGACAAGGCCGGGTTGTATTGTTCAGGCAGAATGCAGTATATGTGGGCCACATGTAACTGTTCCTCAGGACTGGAAGCAGGGTCTTCCTGCTGACTGCAGTCTTCATAGGCAGCCTGTTGGTTCGTTTCTTCACACATGATGGCTGCTAGTTTGGGGCTCTGGTCTACCCTGGCCACTTCACGAGCTGTACTAGGTCTGTGAAGCCCTCAGCCCTCAGCCCTGCACATTGTA
>NW_004955503.1:3423544-3474048 GCF_000276665.1 Chinchilla lanigera
ATTGTGCAAGGTCCTCCTGGTTTACAGCTTCTGAGAGGCTCTCATGACCCCAGTCCATGGACCTCTGACTCCTCGTGCTTATTCTGCATTCTCCTGTTCTCCAAGTCCTTGTTCAGCAGCTGCTCCTCTTTTTCTTTCTTTCTTTTTTTTTTAAGAGTAAAAGAAGGCTCTTTTGATTGTTGTTGGTTTGAAGTTTACATTGTCTGCAAACATACTAGCTATACCTGCTTTTTTCTCAGTTCCTGTTGCATGGAGGATTGCTTTCCATCCTTTGACTTTTAGTCTATGGATTTCCTTTTGAGTGAAATGTGTTTCCTGAATACAGCATATTGTTGGATTTTGCTTGTTAATCCACTCTGCCAGTCTGTTTCTTTTGACTGAAGAATTGAGGCCATTTACATTTATGGTTATAACCGATATGTATTGATTTATCATTGTCATGTTATTTACTTGCATTGGTGTCCTACTTTTTCTACCTGTTTACTTCCTTGCTCTTCTTGACGTTTCATTTCTACTGTTGTTCTTGAAGGTGTGGTCAGATTTTTCTCTGTCTAGGATATCCTTTAGTACTCTCTTATGCTGGCTTGGCATTCAAGAAGTTCTTCAGTTGCTCTTTGTCCTGAAAATATTTTATTTTTTTGTTGAATTTGAGTGATAGTTTGGCAGGTTACATCAGTCTTGGTTGGTAGCTGTT
Organism: Chinchilla lanigera; assembly: GCF_000276665.1. Taxonomy (NCBI): domain Eukaryota; kingdom Metazoa; phylum Chordata; class Mammalia; order Rodentia; family Chinchillidae; genus Chinchilla; species Chinchilla lanigera. The sequence goes on from NW_004955503.1 coordinate 3,424,239, forward strand.
CTCTCTCAGGACCTGTAATACTTCGCTTCAAGCTCTTCTCGATTGCATGGTTTGTGCTGAGGAGTATGCTGTGATTCTGATGGGCTTTCCTTTATAGGTAATCTGTTTCTTTTCTCTAGCAGCTTTTAATATTCTGTTCTTTGCTGGAGATCTGGGAATTTGACTATTATATGTCTGGTGTAGTTTTATTTTGGTTGTGGTTGGTTGGAGTTCTATATGTGTGATTTACCTGTATATCATATTCTCTTTCCATACTTGGGAAATTTTCTGCTATTATTTCTGCAAATATTCTTTTTATGTCAGTTGTGTTGCCTCCTGCTGTTTCATTGACTCCTATAAGTCGTACATTATTCCTCTTTGCCTCATCTTGTAGCTGTTGAATTGACTTTTCCTGGATCCTTGTTGGTTTTACAAGACCCTTTGTTTCACGATTGCTAGCTGCCATGATGTCTTCAAAGTCTGAGATTCTATCTTCAGCATCATTCAAGCAGTTTTGGCAGTTTCAATGGAAGTTTTGTTTTCCTGGAAGTCTATTTGTATCTGGTTCTTGTGTTGTAAGTCCTTTCTACATTTTTCATTGAATGCTTCTGTCCATTGCCTTTGTTCTTCTATTTTCTAATATGTTTCTTCTTCAGACTTTTTGAGTAGTTCCTTCATTGTTTTTGTCAATTCATTTTTTGCCTGAGAGATTATTTCTGATCTCATCTCTTCTATGGCCTTACAGATTTGTTTCTTTACTTCCATTTGAATCATTTCAGCTATTTCAGGCATGTGTTTACCAAGTTCTCCTATGTCGATGTCTCTTGGACTTGTTCTGAGTGGGGTGAAGTTCTGGGATTGTGTTTTAGTCCTTCGTTTTATCATGTTTGCTATCAGATGCAGAAAGCTCAGTTTCCCTGTTCAGTGGCTACACAGCAAAGGCCACTAGTGTCCCTAGTTTTCCTGTTGGTCAGGTTTGCCCCTCAGTGACCCCTGAGAAGCACTACTTAGTCTCTGGTTTTTCGGCACGTGTTGATATGTATCTAGTTATCCCAGGTCTCAGACTTGGGCATTGGTGTCAGCTGATGGCAGACTGTCTGATCCAGCGTCCCCTTGTAGTTCAGGATACATGCATGGCTCAGATTTGGGTTGCACTGGTGTGACAATCCCAGTCCAGTGGACCTATGTCCCCATGCAGTTCAGAGTGTAGGCAAAACAGAGACACGAACTGTAGAGTCGACAGTTTATAAACCACCTGATTCTGTGTCTCCAGTCAGTTCAGGACACATACAGGAACCAGATGCCGGGCCGACAGCAATCACGGACTGCCCAAGCATGCTACCCCTCAGGGATTCCAGCACAAGTAAAGCATGGACTTGAATTGCGGGACCAACAACTCTTAGAGCTCTCCCTCACTCGGCGCAGGGCACTTGCAGGAAGGGCCCACAGGTGAACAGTGAGAGCAGTCCCTGGGCCTTCTGAGTGAGGACCTCCTGTCTGTTGCAGGTGCATGGAGGGCAGAGACTCAGAATGTAATGGCAGAGGGGTCCTGGGTCTTCTGCCCTGCCCCCAGGACGTAGGTGGGCAATACCTGACTCTCTCTGTGACTTTCAGCTTGGAACTGTTGTGATGGGAGCAGATTGCAGCCCACCTGGTTCTGCTTCTTAGTCAGTTCAGGAAGTGTGCAGGACCCAGACCCGGGCCACTCAAAGAGCAATCACAGACTGGCCATGACTGTGACCTCAGCCATCTTCATCAGTGGAGGAGCTCAGGACCTCACTGTTGCTGAGGATGGCTGTGGTACCTTTTGGGGGAGCTCTGGTTCTTCTAAGCTTCACTTCCTGGCTCCAGTGAGGATCCCTCAGCCTGCTAACACAGATCCTTCATCCCGCTGGAATAGACTTTCTAGATTCCACCACTGACCTTTGGGCCTTCACAGTGCAGATCTGTGAAACAGGCCTGTATGAGATATTGTTATGGTCTCTGGGCCTCCACTTGGTTTTGTGGGAGGCATTGTTATGAGCTCTAGGTCTTAAGGAGTACTCATGCAGGACACTGTCACAGGATCCAGGCCCTCAGCTGGATTCTTGGTGTATGTTGTGTGGACAAATTTCCTGCACTCTTTTGTATATCATTCTTTGGGTGACTATTATAAATAAATTTATAAAATACGTGTCCTGTGTTATATTGTGCCCCCTTGCAAAAATACCCCAAACCATAACAGAGGGATCCTGGCCCACTCTTTGTGGTGATCTCCTGTGGTTGTCTTTCACCCAGTCACTTTAGGAGTATAACACTGGAGTCCCTAAAAGTACTGGCCAGGTTTGTATTATCTCCCTGGGTCTGCAAGCACTCTGGGATAAACTTCTGTTCCTAGACATTGTCCTAATCCAGGATCATCTCCATCAGTTAGTCTATTCCTCTGCTGCCCTGGCTTTGAGTTGTTTGAGGGCTGCACTGTACATTGGGGCAGCACAGCCTGCTTGCTTGTGTAGGAGGCAACACACACCAAAGATACTTAAGGGACAAATTAGAAGAATGGGAATGGGAGTAGATTTAGTAACACAGGGTGAATGGTGAGGAGAGAAGGTGATTTAGTAGTATGAGATAAATGTGAATTAAATTGGAGTGAGTTGAGTGAAATGTGGGGAAGAGAAAGTAGAAATGAAAAATGGACAACTATGGAAAAATTGTAAAGAGCAGGAGCAGAGAGACAGATTAATTGCTAGAAAAGAATGTGGGGTCAAGTGACAATTTTAGTTGTTTAACTGCACAGTCAGAAAAAATATAAAAGTAGGAAAGATCCAATTAAAAGAATGAGGTTAAATATGTAGAATGGAATTGCTGTAGTTTATAGCATAAGATTTCAGTAAAGATGAAGATAGAATACAAACCACAAGAGAAAGGTTAACTCTGAATGATAAAATCTGTACAAAGACATATTGGTATGTTTTTTGCTGAGGAGATGCAGGAGTTGACATATGAAAGCTTTCTTTTTTTCCTGAAAAGTAGGAAATGTCATTTTCCTTCTTTGTAGGGCAAGGGGAAATGAGAATATGTTGAAAATTGAAGGAGAATAAAAAAAATTGGAATAGTTGTTATTAGTAGGCAGTGAGTTGACTGGGGTATGTAATAATCTCTTACACCACATTAAAGCTATTTTACTAGGTAAGTCACTATTAAGAAGGCATTGTTTTGGGGCTTTAGCTTTAGAAATAGCTGGGTGATTGATATTTTTAAACTACTGAGTGGCTCGTATGTGTGCACTGGCACTATAACAGACATTCTGAGCCTAGGACCATATTGCTTAAACTGGAATCCTAGTACTATCTATTTGGCCTTAGAAAAGTTATTTTAAGTCAGAATATCTTGATTTACTTATCTGTAAAATAAGGAGAATAATACTAGTTCTTACTACATAGAGTTGCTGTGAGAAAAGTTAGTTAATATGAATAAAATTATTAGCCTTATACAGAGTAAGATTTTGTAGCTCAAAAACTGGTAATTACCATGATTTGCTCATCAGCTGATTCTTATCATATTATCTAGTCTATGATCTGTACTAAGTTACAGTCAAAACGTTGCCTAGTGAGTAGCTTGAAATTAGTATATAGAGTTAATCGGCTGACTAGATTCCCTGATGTCCTTGCACTATGAAAACTTGATGTGCCTATCTCAATTACACCTGCTGCTCCTAACTATTACTCATAATTGTGGGTCAGAGTCCCTTGGAAGGCTTTGTAGAACGCTGCATGTAAAGGAGTACTTAATCAATGACCAGTGTGACAAATTTGGATAGAGATAAGTTGACATATATCTGAGGGCAGATGGAAGACAGCATGTGTACCTAATTTCATTGTATGGTAGCCAAAGTCATGAAATTGAATCATCAAAATTAAATCAGAGGATTAGAGAATCTTGTATTTGGAAGGGTCCTTTAAGGTCATCTGTCTGTTCCAACCTTCCAGCATTGGAATCCTCCCCACAGCATCTATAAAAGAGAATATCAGGCTAGCTGGGAAAGAGATTATTGCAAATGATGTAAAGCCAAATGGCATTTCAAACAAAGTGTAGCATCTTAGGCTCTGGATAATTTGGTTTTAAAGCAGGTCCAAAAAAACACCAAGTCTGAGAGAGTACAAGTTTCACGACTGAGTATTTTCAGACACAGAAAGCAAAGGCAGAAGCCTCTCTTATCATGCCTGTTAGTAATTTTGTTTGCTAGCTGACAATGGCACTGTAGTTTGAATCAATTTACTGGTTAGTGAACAGGAAATACCATGTTTTGAGCTTTCATAAGTATTTCAAAACTTGAATTTAATAAAAAGATAGACATCCTATTTCAAAAGATATTTTGCAAACGTAAGTGGACTGAAATTCCCCATATATCTGTAGCCAAAGTAGCTTTGAGATAGAAACCAGATTACAATGGTGGTAACCTAAATTTAGGATTTTTTTGGCTTATATTAGTGTAGAAAGTATTTGTGATATCTTGGTGGACTAAGTTATGTCTGGTCCTAACAAATGTGAGTCATGTCACGTGTACTGGAAAGTCCCAGGGCCACTCTACTGTCCCTCCTCCTTCTTGATCTTATTTAGCTGAACTTTGTAAATTTATGGTGTTAATGCCCATGAAAACCACAATGTTCCTGGGAAATACAATGTGTACATTCTAATACAATGAGTACATCTCAGTCATTTTTCCATTAGTAGAAAGAAGGAAGATTGTTGGAGTTGAAACAGGAGGAAAAAAGAAAGGGAATTTAATACATGTTTAGGGAGGGGAGATTAGAAGCTTTGAAAGAAAATTTGGCATAGTTCACAATTTAACCTAGGGCAAGGCTAGCTCCAGGTATACACCAGCACAAAATAGCTCCATTTTAAGCCTCTGGTTACTTATCTCCACCTATTTATATTCCCATACCACAACTGTTTCCAAATTTGGAGGTGAATGAGCTCTGTTTTTTTTTTTTTTTTTTGGTTTTTTTCTACGGTACCGGGAACCGAACTCACGACCTTGCGCTCGCCAGGCAGGCGCTTTTGCCGCTGAGCTAAATCCCCAGCCCCTTAATTTTCATTTTTAAAGTACTTTTAATTATTTTGCCTTTCCAAATACACCTTTGCCTTAGTGAAAGACAATACTCAAGTGAAAGACAATACTCAGTGAAAGACAATACTCAAGTACAAGCCTGCTTATTACAGGCTTGTACTTGTGCTAGTGCTTAGTCTAAGGGAACCATTGAGTTCCTTTAGTCTTCAAACACTGACTTATTTTAAGGGTGAAAATGATTGAAAGACAAGGCTTGGGATGCACTAAACACGGGGAAGCAGGAAAACCTCTCAAGAGTGGGAGACATGATTAGGTTTATATTTTGAATTTCACTTTGAAGATTGTGTTTCTACCTAAACGAAAAGATGATATAGAGTAGAACAAAGTCAACACTAAGTACAGAGAAGGCAAAGACTGACTCTGGTTCCTGTTAGTGGGGCCAATTGCACATCATCCTCTTGTGGGCTTTTTTGACAATGAATAGGAGACAAAAAGAAAAATAAGGCCCAGCATGATCAAATCCAAACTACTCAGTGAGAAATACTTGCATATGATTCACACTGTTAAATTTATAAGACATCCTGATAAGCAAGATTCAAAGCATCTTGGCCCTAGGATAGTTCTGTTTAAAATTATTTCCTCATTTTCCAAGTTTTAATTTTGATCTCATTTCAGACTTAGCTAGGAAGTTATAAATAAATTATATTTGTCTCCCCTTAACCAAAATATCATTTCTTGTGGTCTTAGTTACTCATGGTCATCAGTGAATCAAAATATTAAGCAGAAAATTCCAGAAATAAACTATTTGTACCTTTTTAATTATGCACTGTTCTGAGTAGTGCAATGAACTCTCATACTATTCTATGGTGTGAATCATCCTCTCTCTTTTTTCTTTTTTTTTATACAGTGTATTGCTGTGTAGTTGAAGATAGTCTTGAACTCACTAGATAGTTCAGGTTGGCCTCAAACTGGCAGCAATCCTCCTGCTTTATCTTCCTGAGTTCTGAGATTACAGTGTATGCTATCGCTCCTGGCTAGTGAATCATACATTTGTCAAACAAATGCACATTGCCTGCCCATTAGTCATTTAGTAGCCAGTCGTAGTTATCAGATCAACTGCAGCAGTATATTCAGTGCTTGTGTTTAAGTAATTCATATTTTAATAATGGTCTCAAAGTACAAAGGTAGTAAAGGAGGCACTAGGACATAAAATACAAAAGGACAGATTAGCTAAATTGGGCACTGTGCAGCAAATGTTGCAGGACACATAGGAAAAAACAGTACATGCAGGGTTCGGTACTTCCAAAATTTCAGGCATGCCCTGGAAGTCTTGAAATTTATCCCCAGCCCATAAGCAAGTGTGTGTGTGTGTGTGTGTGTGTGTGTGTGTGAGTTGCTACTATATAAATAATTCCCATAGTCCCTTTACTCAGATGCTCATATTCCCCATGTTTATATCTTAGCACTTTTTTAGTCTCTATGTAAGTATGTATGAATATTATGCATACTCATGTATAAGTGGTTTCTACAGTCTTGTTGATTTTACTTATTTTTTATTTTTGCTATGTTGAACAGTATCATGGTACCAAAAGTCAAAATTCTCTAAAAAAGTGTACTCAGAGTGGTGTTGTTCCTGGGCTATCTCTTCAAATCTGTTCCCTGCTCCCTGTCCTTTCCATCCCAGCCCCATAAGCCAATCACATTGCTTTGGTTTGTCTTTCCTGTTTCTTTCTGTTACAATTAGCATATACCTGTTTCTTTTTATTCCATGGGCATAGAAGAAGTGGTAGAAATTACTTTTCATTTGTATTGAAGAAAATGGAGCCTTAAATAAGAAGGTATAACTGAGTGGTCTTCACTTCTTGTTTCTAGGCCCTCCTTGTACTGTTCTTTTGTCATTTTAAATTTCACATTTTTCTAACCTATGCTCCAATATTTCTCCTGTCTTCCACATTATTAGCATTAAGCATATATATAATTATAGAGAAAGTTTACTTCTCATCCTCCAATGAAAAAAAAATATTTGAATGCTCTTTCAAGTAAGCTCTTTTCCTGATTCTCATTAGTTCTTTTCCTATTGCCTTTAGGCCTTGAACACATGGGAACGTTCTAATCTGCTTATTACAGGGAGCTTAGGTAGTCACACAACTTTCCATCTTGGCCTCACTTAGGGCTAATGTTTTTAGTACAGATATACAAAAGCCAGAAAAGACTGGTTTGAGGCACAATTGCCCAAATTACAAGAGCTAAGCAAAATAAAATATAAAAGTCCAACTTTAACTTCATTCATAGAGATAAAATTATATAAAGCAAATAAAATAATCATAAGAAGTAAAATTGCTTTAGACACATGTCAACTTTTTTTCTGTTGAAATAAATCATTCATTTTAGCAGTAGAGGCAATTATTTCAATATTAGAAAAATAATGCTATTTGTTTTCAGTGTAAAATAGCCCTCAGGTGAAATAGACACATTGATTTCTTAAAAATGGATTTCAAATAAATCTAATGTCTTCATAACAAAAACTTACAACATTCACCAGAATATAGTGGTTACATAAGTCAGTGGCTTCTCAAGGAAAGAGAAAATTGCATTCCCTTTCTTTCATTGTTTTTTTGTTAAATACTATTTGTCCATTCTGTTTGACTGGCCAATTAGGTTGCAGTGTTCACAAACTCAGCTAGCTGCAATATAGATCCACAGGCTTGAATTAGAAAACCCAAGACCGTACAGCACAATAATTGGATTCACACATTAATTAGATCCAGAGATAAAACTGTTTGTTGTCACCAGGCATTTAGGCTGAAGGAACCTAGAAATAGGGTGCTTTGATATTCTGATTGCCTACAATATTTGGCACCACAGAGCAAATATGAGAAGGCAGAACAGCTGTGCAGAAGCTATAATCAAATGCAAATATCTAGGAGTCTCCACAAAGAAATACCGAAGACAGCAGAATGATGTTCATTTTGATCAATAACAGCCAGACCCTGTCCTCTGGAAATTTTCACACACAATAATCACTGTTCAATCTGTTTCCTTTATGCCAAATCAAAACATTCAGTATATAGGTATGTCACCTGATGGCATGCAGGCTCCTCATAAAGCATTAATCATGCAAGTCTAAATGACTTGAGTTCCCAGCCAAACAATGCAAAATAACATCTTTTTAAAATGAATTAATGGAAAGAACATTTAAAGAGAGATGTGGGGGACTAAGTAGCTTATGCAGCTGCAATAAGACCCTGTTATAACAGATTTACACTAGCGAAGGCCAAAGTATATATAATGCTATTGAAAGTGGAATTATTCTAGGAAGTTAAAAGGTATCTGAACGTTCATCAAATTCCTTAGCTAGTAGGTGCATCCATATTTATTTTCTGCTCCCACTTTAATCCATTTATTTAATACATGTGTACTGAGTTTCTATCGTGTGTGAACTGGCTGGACTGCTGTGAACTACTGGACAACACCTATTTGACAAACATTTTGCCCTTTCCAGTGCATTATAGCTATAGCTCCTATATCAGAGCACTTTGTTTCAAAAACATTCTAGAACCTATTGTTCAAAACTGTTTGTTGATATCCCACTGAGTATCAGTTTAATTCAATATTTTTCCCACAGTACTAGGGATTCAACCTAGGGCCTTCACCCTGAACTATATTCACAGCTCTTTTAAATTTTTTTATTTTTACTTTGAGACTAGGTCACTAAGTTACTGAATTGCCCAGGCTGGACTCAAACTTTTATTCTTCCACCTTAGCCTCCCAACAATGTTGGGATTATAGGCATATGTCAGCATGCCTGGCTCTAGCATCATTTTTTGACATTTACATCTCCCTACAAAATATTTCTCTGTAGATTTAGCTGCCACATTTTTCCCACTAGACCATAAGCTTCTTGATTGCAGTTTAGTTCATTACAGTGAACATTTATTTATTGAGTACTTGACTGTGCTAGGCATAGGACTAACGTGGTTGAATAAGATGGGAAGAGTTCCAGTTATAGTGGAGGAGCCTGACACAGGAAACTTTTAATATAATGTAGTTAAGTGCAGTAACAAAACTTACTGTGGGGTACTTAATAAGCACAGAGGAAATGCTTATAAGTCAGACTGAGAGTTGAAGGAGGACTTCTTAAGGAGGTCAGGCCTCACAGCTAATTCAATATTGTTTTTCCAGTGTCTAGCACAATTTGTGGAACAAAGTAACTTGGGTAGATATACACTTCTTGTGTTATATTTGAAAAGCTGTCTTTCCCAGATCATTGTTTTGCTGTATGTCTCATTTTGGACTAGAATACTCTCTTATTCACCATCATCTTTTCTTCACAGGTGTCCATATCAAATGCCACCTTTTCCAGGATGGCTTTCCTGATTTCCCAAACCAGCAAATAAGCATGAAATAAGACTGTTCGCTACTAGAGAAAATAACTGCAATCAGTACAAGACAGGTGGTATTAGCCATCTGCAGAAGCAATCAAAAACACTGTTACTGTTATGTGTGTATCGATGATGCAGAGATCCATAGCCTAGACCTCCACCCTGGGCTCTTGATCTATATGTTCAATTGCCCACTTGGCATTTCCGTTTGCATGTCATACTAGCAACAGGTGATAAACAGGACTCATAATCTTCTCTGTGAACTAATCTGTTTCTGTTCTTGTGTTTTCTATACTGGTGAACAGTGTTACCGTCTGCCCCATTGCTAAGGCAGATAAATGGGCGTCCTGTTTAACTCATTCCATACCCCATATTCATTCAGTTGTCAAGTTTTACCTATTCTTCTGCCTAAGTATTTCTGTCCATATTCACTGTTATTGTCTACTGTCACTTCTTGCCTAGAATACTACAAAAACCTCTGCTTTGGTGTTTCTACTTCCACTCTTGTTTTTCTCCAAATGCAAGTGCAACCTGCAGCCAGAGTGACTAAAACTGAAATATTCATTTAGTCATGCCCATCCTTAAAACTCCTTAGCAAATTGTGAAGTCCAAAATCAGATAATGGGTTATAAGTTATCAAAGATCCAACCTTATCTCTCTCCATTCTCCTTATTGCTGTTTTCTTCAGTCATGTATTAAACTTCTTGAAGTTCACACAGGACAGTTTCTCATGTCATAGCCTTCAATCACTTCTTTTCACTGCATAGAATACTTTTCCCATGTCTGTATGCAGCTAGCTCTTATTTCTCCTCTAGATATCACTGCTTTAGAAAATGCTTTTAAAATACCTTTAGGATAGGTGCTGTCTTAGTCCACTGAGGCCGCTATGATGAAATACCATATACCAGGTAACCTGGAAAAAACAGAAATTTTTTTCTCACAGTTATGCAGAAGGGAGACCTAAGACCAAGGCAGGTATCAGCAGATTCAGTAGCTCCTGAGGGTGCATTCTTTATAAATGGTGCCTTCTTGTTTTCTTTTCATAAAATGGAAGTGGCAAGGGAGCTATCTGATGACTCTCTTATAAAGACACTAATCCCACATTGTGGAGTCTGCACCCATGATCTAATCTCATCCCAAAGGACCTACATCCTCATGCCATCACTTCGGGGACTAGGACTTCAATATATGCATTTCACAGGACACAAACATTCAGACTGTAGCAGTAGATAATAAGATTATCCTGGCAATTTGCTGTTTCTGGCTCCATAGAGACCTATGAAGCTCCCTGTAATAATAACAGGTATATTTTATTGTATTTTTCTTTGTGGCAAGGACTGTGATGTTTAAATTTTATAACAGAAAAAAGAAAAATTTAAAACCCTGACATTCTAGTTAATGCATAATTCTGGGTGACATGAGTTAAAACAATACCTTTCCTCATGTCTCCTATGGCATTTACCTCATACAGTATTTGTAAAACATATTGCATACATGTCATTAGCAAGTAGGGAAATAGTGCCTTGTTAATTTCTGTATAAACACAATGCATAGGTGCTAAGTAAGTATTCGTTAACTGATCTAAAGTATATGAAAGAATTAGATCCAACGTATATAACCGTGTTAATTATACCTGCTAACTCTATCTGATATCTTCTTACCTCTCTAAAACCATAGTCACTGCTTTCAGGCCTCCTAGTTTCTTCTCCTGTGTTAACGCAACACTTTTTCACCTTGTGCACATTTCCCTTAACACTGCATTTTCCTCCTTGATAACAGGGTGTTTTAGAAACCCAGGAAGAGTAATAAGCAATCATTAGAGTGGCTTCTACTTACTTTCACTCTGGCTCCTACGTACATTTCAAATTCTTCTCTCCCTCCCCTGCCCTTGTTTTCTTTTCTTCAGGCGTGGTGATACCTGGGCTGTTTCTTCATGTGGTCTGTTGGAACCTACATCTTCAGGTGCATCTGACTGCTCCCCCCAGATTCTACATAATTTCTATATATACTGTAACATGGAGCTCTAAAGATCATTCTTCTGGAAAGCCTTCTGTGGCCTTCCCTTACCTCGGCTGCCCCTATACTTTCACTTTCTTAGCATCTGTTTGTAATTCTCTTCCTAATTAATAAAAACAAACTATGAACTCTTCAAGGTATGGAGTATGCCTGTCCTGTATATGATTGTGTCTCTGGGGCACAGTACAATGCTTAATACATAGGAGGTGCTCAAGATGCTTTTAAGGAATTAATATCCTAGGTCTGCTCGTGCTGTAGACAGAGAATGTGCAGTTCCCAGGAATTTCAATAGAACATGTTTAACTGTGTGGTATTGAGCTCGTGAATAAGGAGCCCACTTGGCTCAATGGTTGATTATGGGATACAATCTCTAATAAGTCAGAAATTTTTATTACCTGTTCTCCCAACACAATGGGGGAGAGGAAAAAGACACACTTTATGTTTACAGTGATAAAAATATATAATAACTGCAGCCATAGCAGCAATAAAAATCATTTATTAACTGCTTTTTTGGGGCCCAGGCACTATAATACATACTATACATGGATTATCTCATTTAAAATTCACAGTAATTCTACGAGGTAGTTACTATTATTTTTCTCAGTTTACAGCTGAGAACACCAAAGTTCAATGAAAGCAGTTAATTATGTTTTTCACTGGCTACTCAGCTAGTAAATGGCAAAAGTTTGGTTCAGTACTGTTCCTGACTGAAGCTCCCAGCTCTTAGTTACTTGCTCTGTGTTATCCAGAAAAGGTTTAAGTTTCAAAATATAAATATCGATGTGCGGACATGTAGAGATATACACATAGCACTGGTGAGGATGCCTGTCAGGGGAATCCAGAGCATAAGTTCCTCCCCAGTCTTCTCCCTGCTGCTTCTTTCAAACTGGAATGAAAGAAAAAGGAGACACATGAGAGTGGTGAGTTTCTTTCCTAACATTTGGGACACTGAAAATTTGCTGGAAATTTTCCATGTAAGTTGGTTTTGTACTTTTAAACTAATATCAACTATAGGAGTTTGTGGCAAAGTTTGGAGTAGTGAGCAGTGGACACAGAGACAGAAGAGTGCACCTGAGCACTCCTGTGGGCTCGGTCCAAACTCACATGAGAGGGACAGGTAGAGGGAGAGAGGTGCGGAGTATTCAGTGGGTTTTTTTGAACTAGGCATTGTCTTGGCTGTTCCTTAAAGAAGTCTTGGCTTAGAGATCTGATAAGGAAACGATAAAGAAATTCTCTGTCCTCTTCCCCCCCCCCCTCCCCGCTCAAATCAGTGTAGATGAGGCACCATTGTGTGAAAGAGCACAGTTTGGTTTCCTCTTATCCATTCAAATCACGCTTCTTCCCTCATGTTCACACCACTCTTTCTTAACTGTTTTAATTTTCTACTTTCCTTTGTGATTTCTCACTTTTCTATGTTGGTAATGTACCAGAGATTTGGTATTTATGCCATAAATTTAGTGGGGGATCTATTATAGTTGAAGGCATTTGGATGTAGAGAAGATTGTGAGATGACTGCCGTTACCCAGGAGTGAAGTGACCAGAATTGTAAACAAGACTTGATCCTGGAAAAGGAGAGGGAGAAAGGGCTTTGAAAGGCATTTTTGAAAATCTTATCTCCATATTCCACACAACTTGTGTTTTATGTACTATAATTATATAAATTCAGATTTACTTGACTGAGAATAATAGTTATTCAGATTATTGACAGGGGAAATCCTCATGTACATGGCATTTTGCCAGATTATGTTAAGCATCTTGTTTTAGGCTAGTAGCAGGGACTCTAATGAGATAGGGTCCCTCAGCTGTGGATTGGGCATCTTTGAGTTTGACTCACTACAGAGATAGTATTTTAGTAGTATTTATTGTAACAAAGTTTGGTCTGAAGCAATAAAAATGTATTTGATGTTTCTGGATTTATGCTTTAGTCTGTGCCTTCATTATGATGAGTCATTAATTAATGTTTTAAAGAGGGAAGACTTTCTCATTACAGAAGAAAATGGCACAAAAGAGTTTCGCCACTGGGCAATCAGAACTGTAACAGAGATAGAAAGGTATCAAATACTATCTTCCTTTCATTAGTCAGAGATGAAGTAATTTTAAACATCTTTCTTGAGTCTACTCTCAGGTACTGAAATATGGCTTTTCTTGCATGCTGTTTTGAGTGCTAATTGCATTTAAACACCAGGCATAAAAATCATTTAGCTTGAACTGTATTTGTAGACAATGTACAAACACATTTCCTCTCAAGACAAAATGTTAAGAATATGTTTAATGATTTTTTTAAGAATGTGTTAGGCACTGGTGACTAAAAACAAGAATCATGAACAGAATGATAAATCTTAAGAAATAGAAAGAAGATGGAATTAAATCTTAAATAGCTGAATTATTGGACCTAGATGTTTCTACTTCAGAAAGACCTATTAACTACCAAATACTAGTAGCTCCATATCTGCCTGCTCATGGTTCTGTGTCTACCTGTGACCAGTCATCATTCATGTGTAGACAGAAGTCAGATTCTAGCTTTGCCTCTCGGCTGTCTTAAGAGAATTACTGACAAATATGAATGCAGAGACTACAAATGACTGGAAGAAGAGGTGGCCGGGGAATGATAACATGTCAGGGAAAGGTAAGATAATCATAACAAAAGAGAGAAGGAAACATCACAAAATTTCTTGTTCTTTTAAAAATGTCTCCACAGCCCGGAACTTTATCCCTAGGTTCAAATTAAGGGACATAACGACTACGTATATATATATAAGAGAACACTTTAATGTGTACATATCCTTTGATCTAGGAATTCTGCTTTCAGAATTTATCTCAAGGAAATTAATAAAGGTGTTGGCAAAGGCAGAACTGCAATGAAGTTTAGCGAAGCCTGATTTCTTATATTCAAGCCTTGGAAGCAAAGTATAGTGATACTCTGGTACTCATTGTTAACTGGTTCCAGGAGGTGAGATTGGAATCAAAAACTATGAATACCAAACAAGTTGTGGCTTAAAAGTGTAGTGAGTCACAAGGTAATTGATACAGACAAATTCTAGCTTGTTTGTCAAGTGCAAAACAAACCATGGGTGCCAGAACAAAATTTTTGTGTCAGAACATGTCAAGTACCAAATTTGAGGAGTTTCAAAGCAGATGAGTATCAAGATATGACTGACTGTATGAGTTGCGTGTGGTGGCACATGCCTGTAATCTCAGCACTCAGGAGTCTGAGGTAGCAGGTTCATTATGAATTTGAGGCTGGCCTGGGCTACTACATAAGTGAGTTCAAGGCCTGCACAGTGAGCTGCATAGTGAGACTCTGCCTCAAAAAGACCAAAAAAAGATATGACTGTAGGAAATAAGGACTGATTAAATAAATTTTGGCATAACCATCAGGTGGAATATTATGCAGCAGTAAAATTATGATGTAGTTCATTTTATTGCCATAAAATATGATCATAATTGTTAAGCAAGAAAAAAGGATTTTAAAACTATCCATGATATGATCTCTTAAAATATGCATAGAAAAATCCCACATAGCAAGGCATTATGAGTAATTGTTTCTAAATGGTTGATATGGTTGCTTTTTACCCATTCCTCCTTTCCATTTTTTAAAAATTTTGATGTTAGCATATTTCTGCCACAAATCCACACTAGTTTTACTGACATAAAATAAATAAAACAAACTTTTAGAATAATGGTACAATTGCCAAGCAATATTAATTCCAGAAATTTGGAATGCCCTTTTGAATGTGTACAAGTTACTTACTTCCCTTGAGTCTCAGTTTACTTATTTGTGATACGGAATAGAGGTACTTATATCACAAAATTGTTGGAAAGATTAAATAAGAGCAAGTGTGTAAGAATGCCTGGCATAGGACTCCACACATTGATGTTTAAATCTATATTTGATATTGATCTATCTCTATTGATAGATCAATAATCCATATTTCACATAGGAATTAATAGACTGAAAGATATGTGGATTTACCCATTTGCTAAGGAAGTCTTCTGTTCAAAACAAATAAGGTGTGTTCCACCATGGGATACACCAGGTCATTGTTCCAGTGTTGTCTGGAGGCTTAGTGGAATGGGAAAGTTAATCCAGATATACACTTTCATTAGCAGATACAAGAGTCCATGACTACTGTCATATGAGTGAAAATAGAGAGTAGTATAGTAAGAAAGTTTGTTCATTCCTTAATAAAATAGAAAATCTCAGTTAAAATTAATTTTGTTTAAATAGTACTGTTAAGGCTAGGGATGCAGCTCAGCGGTAGAGCACCTACCTAGCAACTCCAAAGCTATAGGCTCCATCCCCAGCACTAAATAAAGTGGAAGAAGCAGAACAAAACAACCATTAACACAACTCAAGAGGTTTGAGCAAACAGACATCTAACAAATTTATTTTGAAAAGTGAAATTGGGGCAGTGTAACCCACCAAACTGCCATATACTCAGTTTCCAAGATACTGATATTGGCAAATTCTATATTGCTTTTAGTAAGTAGCTGGGAGAAACTCCAAAGAATGAAGAACAAATGGCATTTTTGAACTGGGCCAGAGTAGTTTACTTATTTACCAAAAATGTGTAAAGCCCATACTATTTAGAATGCTCAGTTGTAGGTATTAATGGCAATGGTATTAAGACCTCAGTCTTCAAAGGATTTTACATAATTAAAGTCAACTAAGATAAATTAGATCTAAAGACTCAGTTCTATTTCAAGTTTTGTTAAGAGTGACTTCCATATGCCACATAACGATACAGTGCCTTGGTTTCTAAAATTTTAATATATGGAAAACAATCTCTCTTCATGATCAAGTATATAAATAATTTGAAATTTTTTCAAGCTCTTGTTTAAAGAAATCTTTTTGAAAAATTTTGGATGTTTTTCAGGCGCTGTTGTAGAAAGGAATTTTTTTTGTCCATGTTTCTTTCCCTGAGAGTCTTGGAAGTGAGTGACGACAACAACAACAGGACCAAAACCTAAAATAATCTTAATTTCTGGTGCATTTATCTTTATTTGAACATTTTTTCTTTCCTTTTGTTGTTTTGATTTTAGAATTTGTTAATCTTCAGTTTTGTGCATGCATTTAAATACATCTTTGAAAATTGTAAATATGTAATTTATTTCTCTTTGCTCCCAAGTTACTCCTCAATTGACTTTATTTTTCAAAAACAAGTTAAAAGTTCATCTTTCAACCTGTTAGTCTAGACAAGGTTTTTCTGGTTCCATTCTCGCAACTATAGAGTAATAGTTACTGGATCTGAAAGGGAGAGAGTTGGCTTGTATCAAACAATGTGGGCTAGATTCTCCTCTCACATGGTTATGCCAGTGCACCTGAGATCCCACCAGCAACACATTCCTTTCTATGTATTCTGGCATCTCTTGGCTACCATCTGTCAAGCCAAGTCCAACAGAGTCCACTGATGACTTAGTGGAGAACATAAACTTGTATTTGGCTAAAACAAAGGTGAAAATCATTTTTGAAAATTGGGACTAAGAAACAGATTGTGGTTTACAAAACAAAGAAATTCTAGCATTTTAGTTCCTGTGTTATTTATCACTTTCAGATTTCTCGTGGTGATCTACAGGCTCAGCACTCTAACTTCTGCCTCTCTTTGTGCCTCCCACTTGATTTTCTCTCCTGCTGCCCATTACAGTTAAGCCAATGCTCTTTCCATTTCTGGAACACACCAAGCTCATTTCTTTTTCAGAGCCTTTACCTTTTCTACTTGCTCTCTTTTCCTGGAATATATTTCTCTTTTTCCCTAAATTGCTACGTCCTCCTCCTACATCCCCTCTCAATTTAGTATCTACTTAGTCTTCCATCTCTCAGCTTAAACTTTATTGTCCCTGGAGGACTTCTATAGTTTTCCAGATCAAGCCCTCTTCTTACACATGCATTTATGAAGTAGAAAAATGTGGAGGAGCACCGCGTTGTCCTCCTCCAGGCCCAAATGTGATTGTGCTTACTAGCAGACATCAAAGGCCATACGGAGGTGACTTCCCTAAACTGCCTTTCAGTTTAAGTAGTGAGTCTGGCTGAGGGTGGGTATGCGTCTTTGTAATAGCAAGCGGGTGGCATTGGGCTACCATCGCTCTTCATTAATAGCCACAGCTGAGCCTAGAGAGGTGGACTATGAGACTGTGGGGCTGACATATAAGACAACATTTCCACCGAGGACTGTGTGACTCCAGGGGAAATACCTTTCCAAAACTGGCTACAAAGCAGGTTACTCATTAACCACAACCATAATCTGCTGTTCTGTCCCTTTTGCAATAATGCTTTGTTACCTGTTTTATAGACCTTGCCTGCCTAGCCACTTGTCTAGCACATCCAGCCTCAATCCCCCACCATTTTCCTTAATGTAGATGTGATCATTACATAACGAGGTTCTGGCTGCCTCATGGCCTTGTTTGTTTCCCATAAACAACTGGTCAGTCTTGTTCCCCATGGCACTGCCCTTTTGTCTCTTGCTCTTTCTTTCACTGTGCTCTAGCGTCTGGCAGGAGACTGGGGCCCCTGCCGGGCTCCCTAATAGAAAGACTATGTAGCTGAAGCATGTGGAATAAGAGTATTAAGAGAACAATTTAGGGTTGAGGAGGTAGGTTAGGTGAAAGACCAAGCAGGATTTTGTTGACCTAGATGACAATTTAGTTAGTGATAGCAGAAAAGCAACAGAAATAAAAGCATTAAAGCAAAAGGCAAGGATCACATACAGGTTTTGAAAATATTACATTGTCTGCTTTATGGAGAATCTCTGTAAATAGGAGAAAGTGACATGCAGAAAAGACTAGGTAGGATGCCATTTGTGGTAATCAAAGAAAGAAAAAATCTTGACTGGGACCAGGATGGTAACAGTGAAGGCAGAGAGAGGTTAGTAAACATTAGACATAGTAACAAAATAAAGTAATAGACCTTCCTGAAGTACATTTTATGTTTAGTGAGTGAAGAAGATAGTATCCAAGATCATGCCTCGCTCTGGTTTTTGCAGTTAAATAGATGATGGAAGCCCAGTTTTTATAGGTATCTGTCTAGGTGCCATGGAGGCTGGGTAGAAAGTTGATGAGGGAAGTGGTAATGTTGTCAGTTGGCTCTAGATTTTAGTGTTATAGTTTGTAAAGTACTTAGAAGAATGCCTTCTTATACTATTACTGCATAATAATGGTTAGAGTTACATTTAGTGAACATGTCGAGTGGTGCCTCAGTTCACAAACTTAATTTGTTCCATGATTCTGGAAAAGATGGCCAATTCATGTTCATGTGGGGAAGATGACTGCAGTCATGTTCATCATCTGCTGCAGAGTTCCCAAACACAAAACTTTTCTAAATGTTTCTGTTTGTGAACTAATTTTTTGTAAACAAAAGGTTTCATGAACTGAGGTACCACTGTACTTGTGCCAGGCACAGCTCTGCATGTCTCACATACACTAAGTCATTTAGACATCAATAAATGATAGTATTTATGATTCCATAATTCTTATTATTAAAATACATAATGCCTGTCTTTCTAGACAGAGTTTGATAGCATAAGCAATTTCTTTCTATCCAGTTCTTTTGAAAATGGACTTCATATAGGCAACTACCATATAGCACAGGCATATTCTTCAGAGAAAGTATAATGCACTTATGAGATCTATCTTTAGTTCTATTCTAATCCTCAGGAACTTAGTGTTATTCACATATGTAACACTTGCAGTACTCAGAGTGTGTTGCTTTTATCTCTGTGTTGATTCTTTTAGTTTCATTTTTTAGCTATTTCTGACATTAGACTGGGGCTACAGCTCAATGGCACTGTGCTTGCCTGGTAAGCATGAGGTTGTAGTTCAATTCCCATTACAAAAAAAGAAAAAAAAACTATGTCTGACATTAGCCTCTAAGTTTTATGGTTATTAACTTAAACTACATATATACAAACTGGAATATTCTTGCCTAATCAAAGACAAAGAGCTCGTAGGTCTAAAAATGAAATGTCAAATTTCTGGAAAGTGAGTTCAAGTAAACCCAACTGGCAGCCTTCTTATTCTATATTTTTGAAGAGTTTTATAAACCAAAGTCAGAAAGCTTCTTAGTGCTTTCCTCTGGCCTACATGCTGACAATTTGGAGGCCTCAGAAATGCTCACATATAGTTGGAAAGAATTGAAAAATGTCTGGACCAGTCTATTCTGTTGAAATATCAAGGTATTAGAAGTTTACACAAGCATTTTGGGAATTGATTCAAATTGCAGGTTACATGTTAATGTCGATTTTGAGCATCAACATAATCTTTGCATAATTTGGGAACAGATCTGAATTTTCCTATTAAAATGTGGATAAAAAACTGCTGTGCTCTTTTGTTATACAAAGAAACCTTGTCAACAGATATTTATTGTACTGAATGAACAAGCATATGTGTTTATCAGTTTAATTTGAGGTGGAAATGTTTGGGCAGAAAGAAACCAAAAAGGGTAATTAAATATGGTCTTCAAATAGGCTTGGAGACATGAAATATGGAAGCATGGGCATACTAGTCAGTTTTTGGGTTGCTGGGGCCAAATGTCCAACACCCACAGCTTAAGCAGGAAATGGTTTATTTGGTTCACGGTTTTGTAGGATTCTCTCCATGACTGTCTGGCACCATGGCAGGAACATCATAGTGGAAGAGTGTGGCATCACAAAGCTGATTAATTCATGGTAGCAGGGAACTATGCAGTGCTGAGAGCAGGGGTTCAAACAGCATCAGTGAGGAAGGGGCCAGGGACTGTATTTAGTAACAGAAGTCATGCCTCCATGACACACCTAGAAGTGTGCTTTACTAATTCTCAAGGTGTCTCAAGCCAATGAGGTTGACACAGTTAAGTTTGACCACTAGGATAGATTACTATGAAACCTTAAGGTTCTTTCATTTGGTTTCAAAAATCTATTAAAGTGGTGCCAGAACTTTTAATTTTGTCAAGTACAATGAAACACAAAAGAAGACATGAGTAGAATAACTGACAGACTGAAGTGATAAGTGAGATTTGGGTTTATTAGCCATATTCATTGTCATTTATAAAACAATCAGGAAGGACATTTTCTAATGAGGGATTGCCAAAAAGACACTTGTTGAGATTTATATGCAAAGAGTGCTCCCGGATTCATGGACGACAAGGAAGCTGAGTAACTATAATTGCCCAAATGCAGGATAAATAGCAACTTGCAATTGGACTGTTTGCAAGAAAAGCTGCCTTGTTCTCTTTGTGATGGCAGTGACACCTTGGAGCTACCCACACCACCAAAGAAGAAAGATACTGGAGCCCAAGAGGCAGCCTATGCCCTTGCTCAGAAGTTAATTTGCTCAGCCAGGCAAATACTTGCGGGGGCTTTGACTTTGTTGTTCACACAAGTCCAGATGGTGCTGTCCAAAGCCAGAATCTCTGGGCCACCAGAGCAGCATGGAGAATCTGTTAGCTCTTCCTGAATCAAATCCTGGCTCTTGCAGCAAGCAAATCATGGAACAGTGCCCAAAATTTTCCAGCCAAAATGCTACGGAATTCTCTTTCTTTCGTCTTGACTTGAAATATTCAAGCTGTAAAATACAAGTTAAGAAGCTGCCTGTTCCTTTTTTCATTTTAAGGATTATTGCTAATGTTTCAAATCATGACATCACCAAAAATTAAGTTTAAAATAAAGAAAGCTCTTCATTTACATTTTCATCTAACTGCACTTGATTTGGAAACAAGTACTTGTATTAGAAATGCAAAGTGTAGCTTGTAAATGATTTTCTTTAACTGATAATCCCATCAAAATTTTGTATGGCTTGCCAGCTGGTACTGGATGAGCCTTATCACTGAAACAGAGTTTATAAGAGACCCACATTAGATCATAGGATTTCCTTTCACAACTTTCAGAACTACCTGTGCTTCCCTTTTGATCCCACGCACTTTGCATTATGCCTCCTCAGTCATCTTCCTACAGGACAAGAAGCTTCTTTGAGGGTAGGGGCATGCTTTAGTCAGTGTTTTGTTCCTCTAGCCTACCTCTTCCCAGTCCAACCACTGCTTTGCAGAGTAAACGCTTAAAAGTGTTTGCTAAAAGCAGATGAACTTTTATTCTAGTCTCTTGTTTCACTCTTGAAGGCCACACATAATTTTTTTTTTCTTATCCCACATCAAGACCTAAGAAAGTAAAGAATTTTTCTTTCTTTTTTTTTTTTTTCTGGTACTGGGAATAGAACTCACGACCTCACGCTTGCCAGACAGGCACTGTGCCACTGAGCTAAATCCCCAGCTCCCAGTAAAGAATTTTTCTGTAGTGGTGCCCTAAGAGCTTTTTCAGAGACAGCCATGTAAACCAGCTAGGAAGGGGATGGAAAAGTGCTATCGAGTGCTCAGGCAGGTGCCAAATTTTCATTAAGTTCATTATCACACTCTCTTTTAATTACGTGGACATCATTACTAGACCTGTGAGGACACACTCATTTTCTATGTTGGTAAAAGAGATTACAGCTAATATTACTTAATTTGTTGAAACTAGGTAAGAAACATATTATTTTAAACATCACCATTATACTGCAAAAGTCATACAGACATTTCTTCAGCCCAGATTCAAGGAAAACCTCTTTTACAAAGCTTTCTGTGATTGTTCTGGCCTGTATTTATTTCTCTTTTCTCTGTGAATAGCACTGTCAAGGATGCTTCAGTATTTTTGACTCTTTCATTGCCTCAACATCTCCTGAAAGGGGGATAGATTCTATAGACAATACTTTATGTATATGACTCTGGAATCTATATTGTAAGCCTTACCATCTCCATCTCTGCATCACTCATGAATTTGTCTAATGGTTCCATCTGGATGACATCGCATAGACTTCAGTTCAACACACCCAAAACTGAATTCATGCATTTCCTCAAAACTAGTTTTTCTTCTTGACTTATCACTTTCTTTGAGTAACTTAACCCTTGAATCATACTCTACCCATTCATTGGCCTTTTCCTTCCTTTTTTTCATATCCAATCATATCTGCAAAATATCTGCCTATCAAATTTTTCCTTTTTCATTTCTATTTTCTGCCAATTTCCTAATCTAGCACTTACAATGTCACATTTACACTATTGCAGTTGTTCTAATTCGTCTTTGTCTTAGGCTTCAATTTTATCTATACCCTGAAATGATCATATGCCTAGATTTAACTTTAAAAAACTCTATGATTTTTCTTTCTTACTCAAAATTTTGCCTGTCACTGGCCCTTAAAAGTAAGTACAGAATCCTTAAAAGTAAGTACAGAATCCTTGTCCAGGGTTCCAAATTTCAAGATGGGTGGTAACAGCACAGCTCATATTGGATACAGTTTCAAAGTACATGCTCCGTGTTTTCACATTAAGACGGCATACTATTGACTTTGGTAAGCACACACCCTCTATAAACAATTAACATATTAATGATACTAAAGAAATATTACCCCTTACTGAGGGAGAGCAAAGTGAGGACAGGGGAAGTAAGGCAAACCTTTGGGCATGAGTGAACTCCCACACTCATTTTCTACTGTTTCTATAGATCCCCAAGAAGCACTTTAGCTGATGTGAAGAACAATAATAATGGTACAGTGTGGCAAAATTTAGAAACTCAAAGTCACCCAACATATGGAGTTCTAGAATTCTTGGCTTTTGATTTAAATAAAAGTGCCTGTGTGCAACTATATGAGGGTATTTATGTGTGTATGTGGTTTGTATGCATGCTTGTAAAAAAAGAAGGAACAATTTTTTAAAAAAAGCCTAAAAGTATTATTTGTCATCCATTTGGTTGTAAATAATGTACTAAAAGTTGCATAAATAAAAGAGAAGAACTTATTGTAAGAAATATATAATTCAAAAAAAAAAAAAAAACCTGAAGCAGACAGAGCAGGGTTCACACTGTAACTACAAACATTAGTTGATAAGCTGAAGAGAAACTGGGTAGCTTTATGTTTCTCCCACTCCTCTCTCAGATTGACTTTAATGATATCATAAAATACAAATTAGAGTCTCCTTGTAACCTCTGAATTTGTTTCCTCAGTTTAACCAAACATTGGAGGCTAAGTCGTATCTCTGCCTCACAAGGTCAAATTCCTAGGAGAAGGTTCTGATTAGCACATCGTTATTCTCATTTGATGATCTATGGCTTAAGAGAGGGCCCAGGAGAAAAATCAGCTCAACTTGGTAGGGGAAGTATTTTTACATGCCCTATTATCTATGGCTCTGAGAGAAAGCTGTATCTGTTACACGGTACATATACAGGAGCTGGGCCCAGTACTATAGGGAGACTGTAGGAAATGGGGTCAGAGGATTAGCTAACATCCTGAAAAATTAATACTATAAGTAAGAACAGGGGATAGGGAAGAGAGAGAGGGATAGAGGAGAAAGAAGTAGGAAGAGGGAAGGATTTAACTGTTTTTGTGTTATATAGTTATTTTAAAAATATATTTAATATGCAATTTAGAGCAATTGCTATTTCTCATTACTTTATTATTTATTAATATTTTTCTTATAGTATCAGAGAAGACTTTCAAAACTTTATATCCTGATGATTTATGTATAATTATAATTTAATGGTAGTTTATTACACACATAATCTAATTTCTTACCCTAAATAAAACACCTAAATGAAAACCTAAATGGACCTTTTATATATTCATGAACACAGTATGTAAAGTCAAGATGGTGCCTAGAATCTTATATGCAATGTCCTATCTGGGTGAGACAGAGTTTACCAGGTAATATCTAGTTCTTTTATATTTTCTAAAGCACCTATATCCATTAACTGGAATTAAAATGAAATATTTATAAGATTAAATAGCTTTGCATATATTTTTATAGTGTCTTTATTTTACCAAGTTCATGTTTGAAACTGCTTACTTTTCTTTCAAACTCATTGCAAGTATATTTTTAATTAACTAAACTGTGATATCATCTTTCATTTCTTTTAACAATATCCTTAGAAAAGTCACTATGAAGTTTCTGACAGTAGGCTTTAAATTTTACTAGTTTCATCAGTCTTATGGGACAATCAAACTGTGTGGCCTTAGTGTGGGTCTGGCAACTGTGGCATGTGGGCCTGTGAGGCTGGAAAAATTTAGATTGCTAGGAGATAATAGACAAAGTGATAGTGTTAGGGACGAGAATTTTGGGAGTTTGTTTGAGCAGAGGTACTGTGCTGGTGAGAATGAAGTGGTTGTACTGAAACCTTCTGCTTTATTCATCATAACCAGGTTGGTGACATGGAAACGTCTTGGGCTAGAAGTTAGAGGCCTCTATTTTAGCATACAGGTGAGACAGTTTTGAGCTGTGTGACTTTGTGCAAGTCACTTATGATCCATGTGCCTCATTTTTCTCATTGACAAAGTGAAAGGTAAGATAAAATGGTCCTAACATACTGAATATTCTTTTTTACATTCCTTTAAAGCAATACCCGAGGTAACGTAGAAAGATAAAATGTTTGCTTTGTCTTGCAGCTTCGGAAGCTCTAATCCATGATTGGTCCCATTTCTTGGAGCCTGTGGCAAGCAGCACATCATGGCAAGTGCCTATGAGAGAGAAAAACTGCTCACCACATGGTCAGGAAGCAAAGAGAAAGGAGATAGGTTGGTGTGCTATAACCTCATTTGGAGACATGCTTTCTGTGACTGAAGGACTTGAGTACCAAGACTTTAATATACTGATGTCTGAGGGACAATCAACATCCAAACTATAGCATGCACTTTTCAGCAATTTGACTTTATGGCATAAAATGATTCATGGTATTCTTGATTCTGTGAATCCATGCAATTTCACCATGTCAGCTAATGTCAACAATTGATATGATACTATGATATCTAAAAAAGACTGTTTGGTTTGCATATTTCTTCTCTTTTCCCTGAGGTTGCATATCTCTTTCATGCTGTCCTAGCCTCTCTTTTGTGATGAGAAAAGCATTTCATTTGCAGGAAGAAGCTGAGGGAAGCATACTGACTTCTGATGAATGGGAATCCTTGGGAAGGGTGGCAGCCTGGAAAATATTCAGTTCCACCTCTTTCTTTTGGCAATATCTCAATGTGTAGTAATGGTGCTAAAGAGGGGACTAGCATATTATGAGTTTGACAATTGAGCAAGAGAGAGATTCAAACTAAACGCAATGGGGTTGTTGGGCAGTATCCTCTTCACTCCACTGTAGGCGAGCCTTGGGAGCCAAGAAAATACTGAAAGAATGAAGCAATTCTTAATTTGGATATAGAATTCATTTTCTTTAGAAAAGCTAAATTATATAAAAAGGAAACTTTTATTAAGGCAGTTCCACCACAGTGACTCTGATTAAGAAGCAGAGCAATTTTCATCATGTAAGTTATGTTTTCAAATTAGATTTAGATAACATAGTAATCCTTTATTCATGTTATCCACAATTTAAAAGAAATAAATAAATTCGTTAAATTTTCGAATGCATGCTAGGTGAAATTCCATCACAATCCTTGAGTAAATGAAACTATTATGATTTTTATAGCCATTAAATTACAGGAATTCTGTGCAATTATTTTTCTAAAGAGGTTGGTTTTCTCTTACATATATCTCTTATTTCCTGTCAATGACATAATGATTTAAAAATATTTTTCCTGTTAAATCCTGGACATTATTGTACCTGTAGAGTGATATTTACTGATACTGTTAGATAAATGTAGAATCAATAAAAGGGATGACTATAAATTTTAGTATGTCTATTCATATCTGTTTTCTTCCAGCATCAATAAAATGTTGTGCATGTTTTTCAGGAACCTATTGACCAGATTACCTTGAGTGAAAGTCTATAATTTAAAAAATAACTTAATTGAAATATTAATGCAGACATATTCTATTTACACAGTAATGCCATAGTAAAGATAAGGTTAAACTGGATCAGTATCTACTGTCATTGTAACAAATATGTCCTTACCTGTTGACAAATGAAAGTTGAATAATCCAAGTCAAGATCCTTGTTTGTCTTTGTCCTCTACTTACCCTTAACACTTAACACTTTAGTTTTAGAATTGGAGAAAAGTAGACTATCAGAATCATTTAATGTCTGATTTATTATTTAACTGTTCCTTCTTAAGACGTTTAATCAGTGAGCCCAAACATGTTCCAGACACTGTGCTGGGCCTTGGAGATACAGAGATTAACTGACCTAGTCCTAACAAGAAGATCACAATTCTAGAATTAATCTCTGTATAATACCGAATAGGAAGTTTGTAATACTACTTAGAGATTAGGTGTGTTCTGGAGGTGTACAATTAAGTTGGTGGAAGAAGGTAAGGTCACAGTAACAAACTGTGGCAATTCTCACCTTAACAAAGTCTGTTTAGTGACTTAGGCCCACAATCAATAAAAGTTATTTTGATGAAATGGTTCATTTTTCCTCGCATCTTCTGCTCTCTTGAACTGCAAGGAGTTAATTTGCTTCATCTCTCAGAGGTGAGAGATGGATAAAAAGCAGTGGAAAGTGGTAGAAAAAGGAAAGAAAGAAATCAATTTATTTAAAACAAAAGCCATGCTTTTAAACCATGGACTCCTGTGTAGAGTTGTTATAAGTCTAATGTTGCTATACTGTATATTTAAAGGGTTAGATCACTTTCAGTTTAATGACAAAATGTGTGTTTTAAAAGGTCAGATAATGAATTAAACATGTGCTTGGTAGATTTCTTCACTGCTCTACCATTTTAAGAATACAATCCAGTGGAAAAAGCAATGTGCCTGATAGAATGGAATCAGGTTTTGTTATCTAGCAGGTTTTCTTCCAAATTTATGTGATCAGAGAGGAGAAAGGTATGAACTCTATTTTCTAGGAGCAAATATAAGCTGCAGTTACCTAGGTACAAAATTATAGTTACCCTCAAAGTAAAAATTGTGCTTAACTATGGCAAAAAATTACTGATAACTGTGTGTAGGATTATTGAAACAAAGAGAAAATCATTATCTGTAATTTAAATGAAGTTGTTTGAACTGAAAAAGAAGATTTAATTCTGCTGAGTGTGATGTGAGTGCACAAGAAGTCTTGACATCACCAGCCCAGAGAAGTGAGAATTGGAGAAGTCTAGAGTATAAAGGTATAACAAAGAAATGATTACCAGTGACTCATTCCGTCAATGACCAAGAAAATCAGGACACTTCATTTGAACAATATCAGCTGAGTAGAAACTATGAGATAATGTCATAATAGCATCAGATATTATATTAAGAGAATGCTTTCAGGGAGGTGCTGCATATTCTGGTAAAAAACCCCCTTTGCTTTAATATTCTTATTAATCATTGGAGACATTAATTATACTAATATGGGATTAAGTTATATTTATTACAGATATCAGACAGAACAAAATATTGTCAAGCTAGAGATATAGTAGAAAGACCAAAAGCAAGGCCTAACTTGGACAGATTTGGAATGAATACCATCGATGAGAATAAAATGTTCATAGACATTTAGTTTTAAAAGATATACATAAATAATATTGTCTTCTATCTGGCTCCTGACAGTTCCATGTTTGAACAGCAGCAACTAAAACAGGAGCAACAACAGTTAAGCAATAGCAGTAATAGAAAAGATTGAATTATAGGCTATTAATGTATGCAGAAAGGCAACATTAAAATGCAAAAAATAAAGTCCAAATAGTAAATCCACCACACAAGAGTTCTTGGGAATGTTAATGCAAGGGTATCATTCATAAAACACTGCTTGGAGCACAGAGCTACTCTGCAATATGAAATATGAGAAATTAAGGGAAGCTCTTCATTAGCATTTATGAGAAGTCTTTTAGAGTAAATGAACAGAGAGCATCTATATTTTGAATTCCCAAGGGGTAGGACAGAAGTCAACTAGTAGGAGTAGCCTATGCCCCGAAATAGGCCTTACCAATGAGGAGTTTATCAACCATTTCCACCTCATTCATGTTAGAGTTACAGCACAAAAGAAACTTTGCTTAGGAAATGGCACATTTTTTGCAAGCGTGCTATTTCAATCACCACAATTTACATTTCCCACTGCAAGCAGATACCTGTCTACACAGAGTGAACATTCCAATATGGCCACTTTAGCTGGGGGAATACTTCAGTTGTATTTTGAAGTACATAAACCTTAGCAGCCAAACAGTTTATGATCCTCTATGTAGGAGGGTGTGGGCAGCTGAAGGATGGAGCTCCCAGAGCAAATTGGTACTATTTGAGGTAAAATGCTCATAAGTTTAAGGTAATTTACTGTTTCCAGGAAGACTATTTTGCTCCATGAAAGGATAATTTAGTTCAAAAGGGTACCAATTCAGTATCATTAAGCCTTTCAGGAGCTACATTTTCTATTATAAGCAAATCCTGAAGAAGGTAATTTGCTTCAATTAGATGATCACTTTAAATCCAGGAGGGGAGAATATTTTACTTACCTTACTCATAGTTATCAATTTTCTTCTGATTGCTCAGGTGTGTGTGGGAATATGTTATGTACTATGTACAAGCTTAATAAAATAAGATTCAATCCCTTGGTCTAAATAGTACGTGTTCAGTGGTACTTTAGCACATATACCAATTATTGGTAAACAGTTATTAAGTCCTCAGGACTTACACCCTGGTCTACTGAGGATATACAAAATACATTAAAAGGAATTTGTGAAGTTTTCATTTTTGACAGGAAGGTGCCTGGGAGAGATGATAAAACAGAGGTAGCCTAATTTTCATGAATGTGGTAAGGACTGACTTTTTAACAACTATGAAAATACTTTAAATAGTAAACCTTGTAGAACCACTAGCTACATTATTTTAAACACATAATGGGAAGAAGTAAAGCCAAGAAAAATTTAGGGAAACTATCTAGAATTAGTGCTTGGGGCTGGGGATATAGCTCAGCGGCATAAGTGCCTGCCTGGCAAGCTCAAAGTCCTGAGTTCAATTCCTGGTACAAAAAAAAAAAAAGAATTAGTGCCTAATAAGCAGCTCTTTGAATGGCTAGAGAGTAGGTGAACATTACTGGTAGGAAATCTATTACTGCTGTGACTTAAACAGGGAATACAGGAAATATACTGGAAGAAAGTGAAAATTATTCAAAGTGTGCAAACCTTGGTAGACATTAGACAGTGAAATTTCAATATTAGACAGCGACCAGCTGGCCACCGTCTTGACACTTTGGTTCATAACCTGTCAGTAAATCTCATTAACACTTACTGTGCATTTCCTATAGAATGATCAGAGTAGTGTGCTATTCTTTCCACCGCCCTTCAAACTGAGGGTTTCTCACTACACTGCCACTGGGAATGCTTGGAACACTGCTTTGTTTGTTCATAACTCAAAACACTTGTCAAACTTCTTGTAGACTTCCACACATTGCAAATCTGGTGCTATAAGATTTGAGATGCTAATCAAAGAGTAAATTGTTTTGGAGCAAAAAGTTTTGGCTTTATTATTTAGCAGTTCATTATCTCTAAGATATTTCTTACACTGTGAAATAAAATTAGCTTCAAAGGATAACTAACAATAACCAAACACTAGAACAAAATCATTACTAGAACAAAATCACATCTATCTGTAATTTGTCCTTACTTAGTTCATACAAAATCTTATATGCACTTAGAAAACTAAATGGAGAAAAATCTCTGATGCCTGACTTTTTAAACAATTATTTCACATACAAGGTTACATACTTTGGCAACAATTACTTTGCTAACCTAAATACAATTATTCACTGTTGCCTTGTTACTGTATATAAGGTTACTTTAAGAACCTTTAAATGTTCTCTTTCAGTGCTAGTAGAAATCTACTTACTTATCACAAAACATCTTCATTGTATAAAAATAATTATTTTTGGCAAAATAAATCAAATGTAATTTCAGTACTCCGTTTATGGAAAAGCCCGAAGGCTTATGACTCAACAAATTTTGACATAAGAAGATATTTTATTGATTTATTTTTGTGGCTAATTTCTTGAGAGCTCTAACTAAACCTGGGCTTAGAATTGAATTAATTCTTGTTATTTTTGACAGTTATAGTTTGTAAAGTACTGAACCATTACTCTTAGGAGAATTACAGGTTTAGATTGCTGCATGCCTCTGGTCACATTTTCATTATCCAATCAATATACAACCTTGTTTTATGTATACTTCTGCTCAATACACCTTGTTTAATATATTTTGTTGACTCATTAACATTGAACTTATGACCAACAGTGCTACCATTTATGCCAGAATAATGTTTGTTTAACACATATATTACCTTTGTAAAAAACAGAACAGCCTCTGTTTTGGGGACCAATTTAAACAGAAAAATTGTCCAAGAAAAGCACAAAACAATGTGAGGACCCCCACAAAAGGAATACTGGCTTACAATGTGGGAGCTGAAACAAGTGATCAGAGTACCATTTTGTTTGATCTCAGCTGGAAGCATGAACATTGGGGTAAGTAAAATTTGTCTCCACTCTGGGCACGCCTGCTAAGGACTGTGAATGCATTATAAGTATTAATTTTGAGGTTACAAATAAATGTCATTGAGAAGGCAATGTACAAATTTTCAATCTACAAATAATGAAAAGCACCTGTACTTATAATGCAGTAACTATTGGTATACCTCTTATGTTAAAATTAGATAACTATAATTATATTATTATAATATAATAATTATATTATTAAATTATATAAAATAATTTTGTACTTGAGAGAACAAATTATTTAAAGACATAAGATTTTGATTCAGTACTTAAGTTTTAAATTTTGCCATTGGTCATTTATTTTGGTAAATGAATTTTAAAAATAATTGGTTTTCCCCAACTTAGTGAAATACAAAAATCTCAGTGTTTCAGATTAATCACAAAAATACATGAAAAAGCAATAATGGGAAGAGAAATCAAGGGACAAAATACTTGATCTCAACATTATAGTCCATAGTAATTTTTAAAATCTGAGATGTGCTTAATCTATATTCATTGATGGAACTTGACAATTTCAATTTTACTATGCAGCTTATAATCGAAAATAGTGTGAGAAGCAGGATGGATGGGAACATTTACTTGAAGATAATACCATTAAATTAACTCCTTGACATACTACAATGACATTATTTTGGCCATGCTTTATAAAACCTTGATTCGGAAGTATTGGGTGTTGGCCAGTATTTAAGACGTGAGAGGTGATTCCCTATAGAATAAAAAGTGGTTTTACAGACACTTTATAAAGTGCACTCTGTTCGATGGATCATTCTGTATTGCCAAGCAAGCACACAATTTGAATTAAAAGGAAGTGAGAAGAAAATAGGAAAAGACTTATAACTGGTGTTTTTGAGCTCCATGGTAGAAAAAACTTTAGCAATATGTGGTCATTCAAGAAAGTTCAAAGAGACTAGTGTCTGAGTTTAAGAGGGAGGACAGGATATACAAAGCTCACATTTAAATCAAAATGATTTTAAATAGTAGATAATTAATTTGTGAAATTTGCTGTAAGAAAAGGAGGAAAAGCAAAAACTGTAATTACTTAAAAAACAGCGGACCTGAGCCAGCACAGGTGAAAAGCTGCAGTGCCATGAAACAGCCAACTGTTAGAAGGTAGAATGAAATGTGAATTATTGCCTTCTACACTGACAAAATCAAACATCAGATGGAATGAGACAAAAATGATTTGATCTCTCACTTACCTTGACTTTATTGTAGGAATCTGTGTAACCTCTTTCTCGTGTGGTTTTTTTTTTTTCCCTTTGACCTGTGGCTTCACACAACAGGTTTATCTTCTAGGCATTTATGAGAAAGGGAAGGAACTAAAAAAAAAAAATCAAGCTTCTGTGAAGATGCTAATTTCCGTCAAGAAATTAAATTATCTCAGAATAACAGGATATAAAAATGTGTATGAATTTCTTTTAATATATTTTAAAGGTACACTTTAACAATTGAAATGATCCCTATGAAAAGTGAAAATGACTTTCAGAATATTGCATTTCGCCATCATTCATTTTCCTGGTATTGGTATACTAGTTATTAAGATGTATGAGACCAATCCCCAAAACACAATTTTGTCTGATAAGGTGTGTCAAAATGTCCAAGTCCTGCCAGTGAAGTAGAATAGTCATCAGTGGAGAGGAGCTAGGGAGAAAAGGCAAAGTCATTTTAAACAAACTCTCTGAAGACACGAGGGATGTACAAAATGGATGAGTGATTTAGTTCTCTAGGGCATCCTTGGTTAAAGCACTTGTCCGTCTTAGAGGAATTCTCTAATTTTTGTGTTAATTATATTGCTGGACCTTGAGCAGTATGGAAGGAGACTTTCTGTCATTGGTCTTTTTGTATTGTACAGCTGTGCAGAGAATAATCACTCAGGATCCCATCCAAGAGTAAGCAGAATTTGTGCATAATAACAAAATAAATCCCAAAGGTTTTCCCTCAAAGGCAGAATTTTTAACCACTTAAGTCCAGCTAAATATGATTATTGATAACTAACATTTATTGAGCATTTGCAATGTACCAGTACTGTGCTAAACACATTGTACATACCAACTATTTAATTCTTATAACAGTCCTATAAGGTACATGCTGTTGTTATCCTCATTTTACAGATGAGGAAATTCTGGCCAAAAGAATGACATAAGTGGTCCAAGAGCATTCTGCAAGAAAGTGTTAGAGCCATGGTTCAACTCCAGTTGGTTTTATCTGTCAACATGATCATTGTTATGGTTTAGATCTAAAATGTCATCACAAATTCTCATGCGTGTGGAAGCTGATTATATCATGGGGACACTATACTCATCTGTGGACTCATCCCCAGTTCCTCTCTTCTCTTTCAGCTTCCTGGGCACCATGAAAGGAGCCGATTTTCTCCGCCCAGATCCTTCCACCATGCTGTTTCTGTGTTTGAGCCTGCCAACAATGGACTGAAACTTTGGAACTGAGTCAACACAAACCTCTTCTCCTTTATTTATTTATTTTCTTGGTACCAGAAATTGAACTGAGGACCTTACACTTGCCAGGCAGGCGCTTGTACCACTGAGCTATATCTCCAGCACCTCTCCTCCTTTAAATTGCATGTGTGAAGTATTTCATTCTATGGACAGGAAAGTGACCAGGAAAGTCCTCATGAATTAATTGATCGATTTGCTTTGAGAAGCTATAAATGACTACATTTCAGTACATAGAAACTTTAAGGTAAGCTTCAAGTGAAGCTAAGCTAAGCTTTAAGTAAATGAGGCAGAGATTGTGGAATGTTGCAGAGAATGAAGAATGCTATGTGCCAGATCCTGGATAACGAAGAGGAATTCTAAGGATACTAAACAATGAAAAACAAAAGGGAAGAAAGGAGGCACTCAAAAGGGAGTTGCTAAGGTCCCAACTTTAAGGTCTTTATACTTTTGCCAATGTCTTGTTCTAGTAATTGCCATCAGTATTGAAATATAGATATGCCTTAATATTCAGACTAGGTATAACCTGGTCTAAAAAGCTAAAACTTTATATTACATCGTTGGGTTTTCTTATAGTACAGAAGATAGTAAAGAAATTTAAAACTTTTATTGAGACATATGAGGTAATTGTAGGGTAACTGTGGGAAGTGGCTGAAGCTGGAGATAAATCCTGGGGACCAAGTAAGACCAACCTCCAGAACACAGAGCACCTGAGGCAAGTCACATGCGCAAGCTGCTCTGGAACGCTGGGCCTCTGAGCCAAGCCACACAGATGAGCTATTAGGTGGAGAGGTTTCAGGTGATATTCAACCGCCCAAGTGTATAAATGAACGTGCTGCAGCCCTTGGCTCTCTCTCTCCTTCTCCTCCTCCTCCTCCTCCTCCTCCTCCTCCTTCCTGCCTTACTTCCCAGCAGGAGAGAGAGCTCCAAATGCCCTCAGTTTTCTGCATTCCAACTCTTGTCCTTTTTTCTCCATCCTGTCACTGTCCTCACCCTGGGAACTTCGAGAGCTGCTTGGGACACAGCAGGTAACTTCTTGGTTATGGCTCCCTGGCTTGGGTGTCACCACTTATGCCAGCAGTAAATGAAATAAAATGCAGATAAGATGTCACTTAGAACAGGAGCCCCTAGTACTCAGCTCTATCTTAACAAAGATGTCAAGGAGAAGAAACGAACAGCAACTAGGTCTATTATACTTTAATTATGTTAATATCCTGATAATTTTTAGACAGGGAATTGTAATGATATTAATAAATGAAATCATCACCAATCTGTAACTGTAAGACATAACATTCAATTTTACATTTTATTAATTTCATAGTTTTATGATTAATTAATGTGATGGCCTTACAGAATAAACGGTATATTGCGTATATATGCACACAAACATGTTTATACATAGACATACATGAGCACACATACTGCTGCTTCTACTCCAAGGCACATACTAAATGAAGAACAGGTACAATTTATTTCCAAACTGGTGACAAATGATATAAAAATGAAAAATTTTGTGTACTCACTTTTGAGTGGTGTAATCCAACATTTTAAGATATTAATAAATCATAAAATTTCTTTCTACTTAAGGTACAGTTTCTTCACTATGGGATGGCTGATGTTCTAAACTAACTTTTATCAAATAAGTCTAATCAGCCTTGAGCAGTTGACAGATTTTTTTCAGTAGAATCATAGGTACTCACAGTTGTAAGAAACCTCAAAGGTAGCTCAGAATAACCACTCTTCTAATGATTCAGTTCTCTATAACATCTCACCAAAAATTCTCCATCTATTTCTGTTTTACCCTCTTGCACTCCACCTCCCTCTCTCTCTCCTTTTCCTCCTAAATCCATTTATTGAAATAAATGAATGAGATGGCTCTTATATGCTAGATAACTTTTTATATAATGTAGACAGAAAGATTTATAAGATATTGTCATTGATTTTAATGAATTTAGAATTTAATAGATTTCACAGACATACAAGTATTACAGTGTGGTATTACAGTGCGATAACAGAGACAACAATAGGAAAAGAATATATAGCCCACAACAGAGAATAATTAACTCTTGTGTGTGGATGTGGTGGGGGAAGACAAGGTTCAGACCAGGTTTTGCAGAGGAAAAATTGCCAGATATGGGTCTTGCTGAATGAGGCTCAAGAGGAAAGCAATTGCATGGTGAGGTGAAAAGGGCAGAAAAAACAGCCTAGTGTGAACATAAAGATATTAAAGAACCCTT
The DNA here is from genome assembly GCF_000276665.1 of Chinchilla lanigera. NCBI lineage: Eukaryota > Metazoa > Chordata > Mammalia > Rodentia > Chinchillidae > Chinchilla > Chinchilla lanigera. Next base: position 3,459,735 of record NW_004955503.1, read on the forward strand.
GCATATTAGAAGAATTACAAGTAGCCTGTCACAGTTTATTGTAATTTGTATGAGGCAGAAAACAAGAAGAACCAGATCCTGAAAGATCTTGTCTGGCTGATCAGAAGGTCAGAGTTCATCCTGAGGGTGACTGCAGTTATTAGAAGATTTTACATACTCTATCACTACCATTCAAAAGCGTGCTTTACAGACTTAACTTTGAACAACTTTAAATTTATAAAGTTCTTACTTACAGTGAATCATTATCTTTCTCACTACGTCTTCTATCTCTTAATCCTCATTCTCTTCCATGGACTCTTACAAAATCAATCTAACTGCATTCTTCGATTCATATTTAACAATTGTAATTGGGTTCCAGTGGAGTTTGTCCTGTTAACCATTTATCCTCTCAGAATTGCCTGGCTAAAGGAAGATTATCTGAGCTGTTAGGCACTGATTTGTGCCTTCTATTTAGGTTGCATGCAAGCTGAAAGGACACCTGTGGCCCTGGTGAAGGCTCCAATGTGAAGATTAGAAAGATTTACACCACGTATTTATGGTGGGTACAGTTGTCAGGAGACAGGCCTGAGCTGACAAGGAACATTTTACTGCAGGCTACAGCTGAAATCGGGCCAGCCAAGGAGATATGACATGGGATACTATATGCAAATGCTGCAGTAAAGATAAAAGTCAAGCTGTTTTGAAAGAGAGACCCCAAAACACAGTGGTTTCAAAAAGATAGAAATTTATTCCTTATGCGAATTTTGTCTAGTCTGGAATGATGGGGCTTCTCTGCTTGAGAAGGTTGATCAGGGACACAAGTTCCTTCTGTCTTGTTACTCTGTCTTCTCCTAGAGCATATCTTAGATAGCATGGTCAGCATTGAGTTGCTGGCACAGCTGTGTTCTGTCTTGCAGAAGAGGGAGAAAGGAAGGAGCATATTTAGTGCAAGCAATTTCCTTTTTAGCAAGTGAGGCAGGAATTGAACACATCCTTTATGCTCTTATTCCACTGGCAAGAATTTAATAGCATTTTTGATGGTATGTGCTAGGGAATTTTGTAATGTTGTCTCCAGCTGAAAAAGTTATGTGTGTATTAAGAAGGGAAGAAAGGAATTCAAGGGGGACAACTAACACCAATATAATGTCCTCCATAATGAATTTTCTGTCCCATAAAACCAGTCAGTTCTGTGTGTGTGTGTTATGATATATATCTAGATACTCCCTAAAGCCTTTTGTGTTATAGGTGGGACTTTTGGCAGGTGATTGGATCATAGGGATGTGAAACTTATTAGTGGATTAGTTTATAGCTGAATGTGATTTGGGACGTGAAGCCTGGCTGGAGGAGGTGGGTCACTGGGAGAGTGGCTTGGAGGGACCTATCTCCTCCTCTCCTCCCTATATTGCTCTCTGCTTCTCACCGCCATGCCATGCATGAGCTCTTTCTCCTCTGCCAGGCTCCTCCACTGTGCCACCTTACCTTGGAGCCAGCTGACTGTGAACTCAAACATCTAAAAACTTTAGGCCAAAATAAACCTTTCTCATTTAAGTTGTATTGTGTCTCAACAACAAAAGAAGTAACTAAGACAGTTTGTAAACTAAAATTCGAATCAGCCATGAAGTTGCAACAAAACCTAACAGGTTCAAACACAGCCAAGGCATACCATAACTATTGCTGACAGCAAGCAGCTGAAGAACTCTTGTTTGGTCTCAGTTGGGAATAGTGTAGAATAAATTCTGCTCTTGCTGTCCTGTTAAAGGCTGTTGGCCTATGCACCACGGGCTGAGAAGAAAGATACTTTCCTCAACAGAGGACCACACCATTTCCCATTTGGCAATTACTCTCCATTTCTGTTGTCAGAATTTAGATTTTATTATAATTCAAAGAAAAATAGATGATCTGAGGGTTTCAAGTGAATATGATTTATCACATGTTTAGAATTTCAGAGATACTAAATTCTGAAAAGCTATATTGTAAAGGAAAAAAATGTGCCACTACTGTCCTTGTACATCATTACTAATGAGAGTAGCTTCTGCCATGTCAGTAACACAGGTGCTTTACTTGGATAGGACCTGTGTCCCAGCTGTGTCATGTACCACAGTTATTTGTATCTCTATAATATCACATTGTACAGTGCATATATTGAGTTATGTGAGGTATAAGAAAAGACACCTTTTGTTTCTCTGCCAGAAAAAAAGTGTCTCTAAAGCCTTAATTGGGTAGAATGAGATGTTGATATTTTTCTCCAACTTGACAGCCAAATCAACATTATCAAAGGCAGCCCAGAGGCACTTTTGAGAACCTAAGGATTAATACCTTTAGCCAGTTTCAAGATTGTTGCAGCACGCAGGCAGACAAGGTGTGTTGGTTACCAAAGTATTTTGAGAAATGATTTAAGCTATTTGTACGGCAAAATTAAACTGGATCAATGGTCTCAACTGACCATAATTGGCTCACAGTAAACTTTTCTTATTATGTTATTACCTGCTCATTTTTATACTGATTCATACAGTGGTAAGAAGATGGGAGTTATTCATATCTGTTAACTAAAATAGAGGTAAATTTCAATACCAGATATTTGCATCTCAGACATCTGAGTAAAATGGCAAAATGATTATGAGTAGAGTACATGGATGAAATGACTGGAAGAGAGAGCTTGTACTCAACAAACATCTGCAGGTTTCCTATGACATCCTACTTTCTCTTGCAGTTAGGATGGAACAACTTGACTGTAATTCTAGTAAATGGACAGGGAGCTAATGCGTTATGTGACATTTCTGCACTTAGTTAGTAAGCACCTTGTATACTTCCTCTATTCCTCTAAACTACTGTTTCAGTGACTTTGGAGGCCCCATGCTTCATATGGAATAGCTAAGACATGAGGTAGAGTTTTCAAAACTATATCATGCTTTACATGAATGGGACATGAACCGGTGGGGTGGCCATGCTTATTCTGACTAATATAGAGGGCTTTTAAAATACTCAAAGACCAGGCAAATTTTTCATATTACCAGTTGGGGTCATTGGAAAGGGCATTCCAAATATCTGATGTTGTAAATCTTTGACAAAGCTTTCAAAAATAAAGGCTTATTTATTTTAAAGGGTACAAACAAACTATAAATGTCAAGATATTAACTTTGAAGAAAGAGCAGAACACAGAAAAAAATGAAATCTCATTTTTAGTTTTGTAAACTTCATTGTTCTTTCTGTATCTATACTCAGTGTCACAGGATTCTAAATAATTCTGAATTTAGAAGGCAAGCTCATCAAGGAGTTAATAATAGCATACATAACGGTTTACAAATTTGGACAGTGCCTATCATGACAGTGAGTGAAGTTGAAGCACAAGGTACAGTTGCAGTCCATTGCATGTAGAGTTAGTAATGTATGTTGGGCACCTAAAAGGATTTATGAGGTACAAATGATGTATATTTAAATCTCTTTGGTGGCTAGAGATAAGTTGGAGGTAAGCCACATTTCATCCCCAGTGATATTCGTTTTCTTTTAGCAAGTTGTCCTTGTTCTTCTTGCTATAAACTAGATTCTATGCACAGAAAGGGGTTAATCAAATCTGTAGAAACAAATTGTTTAGGGCTGACATTTGAATTAGATATTCTTATTAAAAAGTTCATTTGTAGCGTATTAAAGAAAGTCATTATTGTAAACCTAACCTTGCCTCATAAAAAGTAATAAAATACCTGGTAATTCCAAACTCAGTTTATTCAGGTATCCACATCTTTTCAAATTCTCATGCCTTTTTAGTAACTCTATTTTATGTCTTCATATTTAACTTATTTGAGATAGTCTTTGTCAAAAAAATCTCACATAAGACCAAGAATCTGAGCTCATGACATTAGTATAGTCACAAGATGAAAATACAACTTCATGGTCTCCTCCCTTCCACTTGCTTTTATGTGCACAAAAATGGAACGCAATATAACATCCACAACATGAGAAATGATGTCATTTTTTGTATTGAAGAAGAACAGCTGACTGACTGAATAACCTGCATTGATAATATAGTAATAAAATAGGCTTGGGTAGCATAAAAGAGGACTGTGTATAAACTGGTCCTTGACAGAAACAATTGGTATGTAAGACTGATATCTATTGGAAACTTTCTTATTTACTGAGTAATACATTTTAACTAAATAAAAATAAAATGGCTTTCTCCACTGGCTCCCAAGAGATTTATAAGGCAATAGGGGTATCTAGTTTTAGATTAAGGAAACATTTTATCTAGTTAGTTCGTATTCAAATACAGCATCTTCTTACTCAAGGAGAAAATACAGTTTTTATTTCTTATCTTTATCACCTTTTTTCTTTTTCATTTAGTGTAACTCTATTTGTTTTCTCTCTTATTTCTTTTTTGAAGATGGAAAGTGTTTGTTTTGGGTTACAGATGTCACAGAATTATGTATGGAATCAATGAATAGATAATTTGGATTTTACTTTTATTTCCACAGAAGATTAGAGGATTATAAAAATCCTGTAATAGGGGCATTTTTGGAATCTTAATTACAATTTTTAGTTTGGGTTGTTAAAACTTAAAGTTTTCTTTATTCTGGATTCAGACTGTCACTTGAATGCATTTGATTTTAGATTTTCTCTGCAAATACAAGGTAGAGCTTTGGATTTTGAGTGTCTTTCAGTATTCAAAATTACCTGTTGTATGTAGAGAAGATTTGAGACACCATGATAATCAATTGTACTTCTTCCTTTCCCAATGCTACCTAAAAACAAATCTGTTATAGGGATGAACTTCAGTGTTGATTAGATGAAAATATATTCAGTGTCACAAAACTAGCAGAGTGAATAGCAACATGTGATGGTGAGGTGGATAGTTACATGGAGATCTGGCTCTTTCAATATTTAATTTAGCTGGAGTCTTTCTGTCTTTCTTTTTTTCTTTCCTTCTTTCTTTCTTTTGACACAGAGTTTCACTGTGTAGTTCAGTCTGTCCTTGAACTTTCTATGTAGCCCAGGCTGGCTTCAAACTCTTAGTGCTGAGATTACAGGTGTGTGCTACCACACCTGGCATGGCTGGAATGTGCATTCCTAATAGTACATTGGATTCTGAGTGACTGCATAACTCTGGGAATCATTGCTTTTGCTTATTGTCTTAGTTATTTTTCTCATTCCTGAGACAAAATACCTGACACCCAAAGTTAAGGGAGGAAAGGTTTACTTAGCTCATAGTTTGTAGAGGTTTCAGTCCATAAATGTCTGGGTAGCACATGTCAGAGGGGCAAAAGTTCCTGATTGCCGGGGTTGCAAAATACTGCAAAAGAAGTAGAGAGAGAGAGAGAGAGAGAGAGAGAGAGAGAGAGAGAGAGAGAGAGATTTGAACTCTTTCTGTGCCTTATATTTTGTGGAGTCTACTCACTAACATTCTTATTTCCAGCATTAGACCATGAATCAGTCACAAATTTTAGATTCAGCCACCTCTGAAAAACGCATCCCCCATGACCAAATGAATCCTTGCGGGAACATCCAGACACAAACCATAACACTAATTTTCTCCCACTTTAGCACAGTTGGCATTTGGGCTGGTTTATTCTCTATCTCTGTCTCTGTCTCTGTCTCTGTCTGTCTGTCAGTCTCTCTCTCTCTCTCTGTGTTTCCCTTGTCTCTTTTGCATTATGGTATATAGGCAGGCCCTTTAAATTTTGAGGTTCTTCTGGACTTGCTAAATTGCCCCAGATGGCTTTGAATTTGATATCCTTTTGTTTCAGCCTCCCAGAATTCTGGGATTACAGTTATGCACCGCCATGCCTGGGTAAGAATCATTTTCTTTTGTGTCGGGCTCACCTATGATGTTTAGTAGCATTCTTCACCCTATTTGCTAAATACCAGTAGCACCTCTATTTTCAGTTTTGATAGCCAAAAATATCTGCAGACATTGCAAAATGATCCTTGAGAGGGGGGACAAAATTGCTCCAGGTTGAAAACCACTGCTTATGTGAAATATACCTTTCAGTAAAAAAATTCACTTTTTGCCAAAGAGAAGAACAAATAGCACATTTAGCAATACAAAATGTTGTTTGTAACATCCATCTTCTCTATAGGGCAAAAACAGTTTCAGCACCAGCTCCTGTTCTCAGTGTGTTCAGTCTCTCTGCCTAGAGCAAGGGGCTCCCTTTTCAACTCTGTATGTCGGTGGTGCATAGGATGCTGCCACGTTGCTGTGTTCCTTGGTGTTTGGGTGGGTGATGCCAGGAATGGAGAGCCTGTTTCAGTGATGTTATCCTCCCTTTTCAGTAGTTATCTGTGGCCTCTGTGGGGCCCCAGTCTGCAGTTTACTATCATGCTGTGTTTCCTTTTCCAGATAGGAGGGAGGATATGTGAGCAGTTTATCCCTGGAATCCTCTGTAGTGTTGGGTCCTTCCCTCGGGCTGTTAAAGCCACTCCCAAAATGTGTGCCTTCTAGATAAGAGATGTTGAGGGGCTGAGGGTGCCGACCAGCATGGTGTTGCGTCCCTTGGTCAGGGGCCTAGATATTTTATTTGATCTAGAGAATTCATCTTTCGGTTTGATTTTCCATTTCTGGGTGTGATTGCCTCCCAGTTGCTGAGTACCTATAGTTTTCCGGCGACACTTCTCCCATTTTCTCCAATGCGCTTTCTCCTGTAATCAGCAATACTGGAATCCTTCCAAGTCATACTTTTAGTGGGGAAACTACTGATGTATTTAAGGGAAAACTTATATGTATATTCCTATTAATAAATTAATAAATAATGAAATAATATTATAGTTTAATAACAAAAACAACTTCATAGCAAAAGTAAAACAGAATAAGAGAATACATTTGAATTTTAATGATAGAACTCAAATTCAGTTAAGTATTTTCTTTATTAGCTAAATTTTTTTTTTTTTTGGTACCAAGAATTGAACTCATGACCTCATGCTTGCCAGGCAAGTGCTATGCCATTGAACTATACCCCTGGCCCACTAATTAAAATTTTAAAAAACAAAGTATGAAAAAAAAATCAAGAATGTTAGTCAGTTTTCTGTTAACAAATACCTGAAGTAAATGAGTTTACAAACATAAAAGATTTATTTTTGCTCACAGTTTTGGAGATTTCAGCCCATATTTGGTTTATTCTATTGCTTTGGGGCCTGTTTCAAAGCAGTATATTATGGTGGTAATGTGTTCAAAAGCATTCACCTCATGGCCTAGAGATGAAAAGGAGTGGTAGCAAGGGGCTAGATTTCCACTATCTCCATTAAAGGCAAACCCCCAATTACCTAAAACTTCCAGTAGTCTACCTTCATAAGATTCTATCACCTCCAATAATGTCAAGGGCTGGGCTCAAAACTTTTAACACATGGGCCTTTGGGAGACACTTATCCAAATTATGACATCAAGTATAACCAAGCACCTAAGAACAATACATTACAGTTTGCCATTTGCCTCAGTCACTCTTAATGAAAATTACAAGTAATCACATATAATTATAGTATTAAAGCAAGTGAGGTTCAGTTTCTTTGCCATAAAAACTTATTGTCCTATTATTATTTATTTTGGATCTGGTATTTAAATGTAGGAATCCATAGAAGTATAATAGTTGGGAAATGTGAACTCTATCCATGGTGAGCCTCCTCTTGATATGAATGCAAATCAAAGGATTTGTATAGCAGAGACCAACTGTATTATTGAGAGTTTTTCAATTTAATTTCTACATCTAACACAATGTTTACTGTGGATTAAGTAAATAAAAAGTATTAGGATATATTAGTAAATCTCAATAGTAATCATTGCAGTTATTTTTGTCTTAGATAGGTGGGTCTCATTCAGGGCTGATTTTGCCTGTTGGGGGATATTTAAATGTTTATAAAACAATACAGAAAAACAAATGTTTATAGACATTTCTGGCTATCACAGTCAGAAAGGGTTACAATTGGCATCTGGTGGATAGTGTCCATGGATGGTACTAAACATCCTACAATGCACAGCACAACTCTTCTCTACAACAAAAATGATCCTGTCCAAAATGTCAATAAATCAAATTTGAGATACCCTAATTTAGACTGATCAAAATTTCCCACTGGAGCATTTCATCCTTTAAATATTTAAAATGCAAGGGCATAGTGATAATGAAAAGCAAAGTGACATATGGTCTGTTTTATTTTTATTTATAAATTGTCTACAGACAAGCCACTCCCTTATTTTCTGTGCTGAGAATTGTCTTCTCTTGCTGCCTCACCTTGGGTAGCACTCCAAGTATACCGAAAGTCAAGGTGGAGAAACATTTACTTGGTATCTACATGCCTCTCTACAGTATTAAATGATGGTAACAGAACTGGACTTTTGAAGCTTCAGAGAAACATTGACAGCCCTGAAATTGTTCCCAGTATGTTAAGGTTAATCCGTGATGACATGTGTCATACTTTATTGCTATGGGGTTTGGCTGGCCCCAAATGGTAAGGAAAACATATTTAGCATTAAATCTTTCTTTGAGATCTAGGAAGGCAAAGGTGAAACGGAAGTATTTGTAGGAAACATTCACACTATTTGTTTACATGGAGAGTAAGGATTATACAAAAGAAGTGGAAATGTAATAAAACAGAATTCATTGTGCACAGATGAAACACCCATTCTTCTCTGTGTCCTTTATTCTCTTTCAGTATTTTTCTCAAGGTTTGGCTTGATTTTTTTTTTTTTTACAACTAGGGTGTGTGTGTGTGTGTGTGTGTGTGTGTGTGTGTGTGTGTGCGTGCATGCCTGCAGTTAAAGGAAAGCTCTTCCCCTCCTGTGGTAAGCTTGTAACTCAAGCCTGACCAGTTAGAGAACTGCCTTCTCTTGGTCTCAGTGATTGGTTCACAGATAATAACATGAGCCAAGCAGAAAAGACAAAGTAGACACTCTCTTCTTACTGGGATCGTTGAAAAAAAGGGATGTAAGTTAGTGTAGAATTTCTGCTAGGCACCTTGCTACCATGAAGAGAGAATCTAAATAGTAAAGCTAATATGGAGGAAAATTCTGCACCTGAACTGTCTAGTTACATAAGTCAATAAATCCCCCTTTTTGCTGAATCAAGTTTGTGTTCTGTCATTTGTAATATAATTGAAGAGTAATATAATTTCCTTCTCAAAGACTGTCTTGACCATTTTATTTCATATCTTTTCTTCACTCTGAATTTGCATAAGATTTATTAATTCATAGTATTTCCGCTTGCACTTGATTATATAATATTATATTGTTTTTTACTCAATGAATTTATGTGAATGCAGTCTTCCCAATTACACTTTAATAATAGAAATGTACCCATGGCTTATAAATCAGTTCTACATTCAACATTTCATTTAATTTATAAACAAAGAGGGATGATTTTCATCTTACATTTCTTTTGTATTTTTCATAGTACTCAGCATAAACTGGTCATGTATTGGGTACTTCATGCACAGTGGGTTTATTCAAACTTTCATTCATAGCTATGGTTCTGATTTCTGGACAACTGAGAAACTTTAAATTCAGTAAGTTTGAAAGAACACATAAACTCATAGAGGTAATCTCTCAATATGTACAAAAATAAAAAAATGTATTTAACATGGATCAGTTTTCAGAAATAAAGCAAGACTGATTTACTAGAGTGATCTTTGTGAAACCAAGAACCATGTAATATTTATCTTTGTACACACAGCATCTAGTACATAGATCTCAATATAAATTTATTCAATAGATAAATGATTATATTGCTTATAATATGCTTTTTACAATGATGGAAATGTTCTGTAATTTTTGATGTCCATTATGGTAGTCACATGTGTCTATTGAACACTTGAAATATTCTTAGAGTAGCTGAAAGTTTATTTATAATTTTAACTAATTTAAATTTAAAATAGCCATATGTGACCAGTGGCTAATATGCTGTATATCATGAGCTTGTAAGCACAAAAAGCAGGCTACACATCTATTATGGTTTGTGTCTAGATGTCCACCCCAAAGTCTCATGCAGTTCTGGGATGGGCTTCTAGAGTTTACGATTGATTTATGGTCCAATGATAGGATTATGGGTGTGAGTGCTACAACATGCTGGGGCAGGTAGTTGGATATAATATAAGGGAGGGAAACAGGCTTGCTTGCTGCTGATCCTCTTCTTTTGCTTTTGCTGCTTTTGCTGCCTTGAAACTGGCATGAACTTTTGCCCTCTGCCATGTGCCACTCTGCCTTGGAGCCAGGCGAGTACGGACTGAAACCTCCATAAACTGTGGGCTAAATAAACCTTTCCTTCCTTAATTCTGGGAATGGGGTATTTTGTCTCAGCTATGGGAGAAAAGTAACCAAGACAGAATTTGGTACAGAGAAGTGGGGTCACTGCTGTGACTATACCTGACCATATGGTACGAGAACCTTTGGGAACGGCTTATGGGAAGAGTTTGAAAGGTTCAGCCATGTCACCTGAAAGAGTAGCGCTGGAAAACCTTAGGCTGTTCTGTATGGGAGATTCTCATCAGAGCTCAGAAGACCAAGAAGCTGGTAGAAATCTGGCTGGTAAAGAGCAGGCTCAGGAGGTTTCTGATGGGAAGAAGGACTGCATCGGCTGTTGGACTCCAGATGATGTGTGTTATGGCTTGGCAGAAAGTTTGTCTCCATTTTGCTTATGCCCAGAGACTACCTGAGACTGAGATTAAGGGTCATGGACTAATTAATCTGGCAGAAGAAATTTCAAGGCTGTCTAATATTGAGGTGGTAGCATTGCTACAGTTGGGGGCTTTTAGCCAGATTTATGTTGTGAGTCAAGAGCAAAGAGCCCAACAGGATTACTTAAAACATTCTGAGTTTGACCAGAAAGGAAGTTTCAGTAAAGCTTTGGACTGAAAAGATAGAGCTGAGGTGACTTGGATTGCTGAGAAGGAACAGGAGAACACAAAAGATGGCCTGAGGGCATCACAAAAAGGCAGCAAATCTCCACTGTCTGCAGCTTCAAAACTGCAAAGGTGAAAGACTTTGCTTTGAGGAGAAAGCCACAGAGCTCCATGTTCCAGGAATGATGGAAACATGACAAATTTGTTTCTCAGAATTGGATTCAGAGAGCCCAGTGATCCAGGCACTTGACCCCTACAGGCAACAGAGAAAAAAGTCTGGCTAAAGCTCCAGCTGGCAGAAGACCTTGGCATCATCCGTGTGACACTGGTTTTAGGTGCATGGAGAGTGTAAGAGTTCTGAGGTTAAAGAGGCTTCCAGCCGGATTTCAGAAGAAGGACAGGGAGACCAGGCAGTGTGCCCCTTGTAGGGCAGTATGTGAAGTTATAAATAAAAAGGTACATTGGAGACTCCAGAAGTTTGGAGAAACCAGGAAAGTGGATCATCTAAGAAAATTTACAAGGAAGGAACAAAACAGGCCTAGGAGAATAGCTATGGGATCTGCAACCACCAGAAGTGCCATAAGGGTGGAGACACATAAGGCCTTTGGAGCTCACAATTTATCACAGATTGCTTCGGATGTTCCACATGGAACTACATATTTAATGTTTGTCCTGCTGGATTTTGGACTTGCTGTGGTACCAATGCTTTGTATCCTTCTGTTTGTGTCTTTTGCAATGGCAATGTTTATCTTGTGCCATTGAATGTTGGAAGTGTTTAATTTTTCATTTGTACAGGAGCTCACAGCTAAGAGTTTGCCTTAGATCTTGGAGGAGATTTGGGACTTGGACTTTTCACCAATGCTGACTGATAGGACTTTTACCACTCTTAGAGATGGATTAAAATTCCTTTTGCATAAAAGGATGTACATTGGTCTTTGGGAGGCCAGGGGTGGAATATTATGATTTATGTCTAAAGGTCCCCCCAAAGCCTCATGCAGTCATGGTGTGGGCTTCTAGAGTTTATGGTTAATTCATGGTCCAGTGCTAGGATTATGGGTGTGAGTGCTACACACACCAGGGCAGGTAGCTCGCATTCAATATAAAGTGGGGAAAGAGGCTTACTCTTGCTGCTGCTGCCCCTCCATTTTTTGCTCTTGGTGTTTTTGCTGTTTTTTGCAGCCATGGACTGTAATGCAATAAACCTTTCCTCCCTTAATTTTGGGTATCAGATATGTTTTCTCAGCAACAAATAAAAAGTAACCAAGACAACATCACAACATAAAGATTTTATTCTGGACAAAGAAAATTTATAATGATTGTAAGAGCCATAGTCAAATCTTATTCTCCTAACGTCAGGATGAGTTCAAACTTTTCCTCTTTTGAAAAACCTGCCTTGCCATCCCAACTTCACCTCACTAAGTCAGAATTCACAAATTAATGATACTTTCTTTTTTTCTTTTTTTTTTTTTTTTTGGTTTTTCTCCGGTACTAGGAACCGAACTCACGACCTTGCGTTTGCCAGGCAGGCGCTTTTGCCGCTGAGCTAAATCCCCAGCCCCAATGATACTTTCAATGATACTTTATGATGTCATAATAAAGTTGTCTATGCTATATTACAACCAATTTTACTTACGCATAATTAATAAGCTAAATTTATTACTTTTTGAGGGAACAGGCCACATCTTACTCTTCTTTACTTATTCAAAAGTATTCATCATGGTTTTAGGATGTAAAAAGAAAAAAAATTCTTTTGTTTAACTCTCTGTGGCATTTTGCTACAGCAGTCTGAGTAGAGGAATACCTTACAACCTAACAAGATGTTGTACAAGTCACACTGACAACCCTAGAGTGGTGCCACCTTAAAATGACCTTTAAACTGAGACATGAGCATGTTTAAGGGTTAGCTAATGAGGAATAATTGAGTAACAAAGAAGCCAGCATATCTCAAGTGAATGACAATGCACGGAATTTTTGAGGATGAGAAAGAAATTCAGTATGTCTGGAACCTAAGTCTGAAATGGTGCAGGAGTAAGATGGACAGTGCACAAGAATGTAGAAGTTAACACAAGGTATTGAGAAATATCTTGGGGCCTCCAAACTGAATCCATTTAAATTATTTTAAGTAGCAGAATGGCACCAAAAAACTTTAATTTGGAAAGTTCACTTTTCTTTCAGAGCAGAGACAAGACTGGAGGAATGCCATTCTAAATTCACAGAAACCATTTAGAAGGCTGTTATAGTTGTTCAGATGAAAGTTGATAGTGGCTTGCACCAGAGTTCTTATATCTCTAAGTCCTAGTATGATATCAGGTGTTCAACAAATATTTTAGATCAAATAATTTGAATAGAAATATGAAAGTCAATGTGTCTATCATCTGGTTGACAAAAGTAAAAGCACAACTGCAGAAAGAAACAGCATGCTTCAGGGTAAGTGTTATATGCTGCTAACAGATACATTAAGGTAATATTTCAGATGGATAAAATGAAGAATTTGGGGTCTGTTATGGTTTGTGTCTGGATGTACACCAAAGCCTCATGCAGTCATGGAGTATGGGCGTTTTGGAGTTGACTGAATCTAGAGTTTATGATTAGTTCATTTTCTAGTGCTGGGATTGGGGGTATGAGTGCTGTACCTGCTCTAGGGTAGGTAGCCTGCATACAAAGTAACTAACACAGGGTCTCACACTAATAATTTTCATCACACCCAAATTTAAAAAATGATTCATGCCACAACATCACCTTAAAAAATAAAGAATAAGATTACCTGCACAGTGATAAACATGAAGGAATGATATAATATCTGACCACTGTATTTATGGTGCAATCAGAGTTTTAAACATTGATTTACTCTATATAAAATTAATGCATATATTGCATATTTTAGGATTTGGAAGTGTACATTTTCCTAATAACAAAAATGCCAAGGATTAGCTTATGCAATTTGTTCATTTTCATTTTCCCTGTAATGCATAGTGTAATGATAAAAATAGGATGATATACTTTTGTTAAAAACCATATCAGAAAACATTAAAAGCAATGAGATTTGTAAAATTACCTGTTGAATGAAGAAAGCAGTTTAAAGTACTTGGGTATTTGCCAAAATTTTTACATTTTATCCTGTCCAGGGGTGGACCAAATGACTTCTTCGGCTACCTACATCATTTAATTTGTCCTTTTACCTTCTTTAATGTTACCTATACGTGCAACTTTCCACTTTTGAAAAAGCCCATTTATTCCTGTCATTCCTCCATAGCTACTAAAGTCTCTCTTTTAACTCTTAAACTTTTTCTATCTGATGTCCAAAATATTGTCCTAGTCCCAGTTCACTAAGTTGTATTTTTACTATTAGTCAAAAAATTCCACAAATTCATCATTGCTGGGAATCTACTATGACTTAGTCTTCATTTTTTGACTTCATTTTTCTTTCAACTTGCATATGCCATTATCTGTTTGTGTCATTCTGTTTTATATTATATATTTTTATGAAACATAAATATATATAAGTATACATACACACATATATATA
>NW_004955503.1:3474148-3490472 GCF_000276665.1 Chinchilla lanigera
AACCTGATAAATATACCTTTGAAGAGAACATATGAGTAATGCACATTGTGTGTGTATGAGATTTTAAACAACCATAATATCTTTGCTTTCAGTTGAAGACCTAAACTGAAACATACATGATTAACTGCTTTGCACCAGAGATTTTAAAAATGTAATTTTTTTTTAAATTTTAGGATAACTTTAGGAAATATCAGTGTTGGGTTGAACTATTACAGTGATCATTAACAAATAGCATGAGTTAAAGTAACCAATAATTGTAGACTAAAATAGAAACAAATACACAAAACAGTTCTCTAACATTGCACTCCTTTCAGTTCAAATTAGTGTACATTCCTTTTTCATTACAACAACAAGAAATGGAAATAGAATTTCTCTTAACCACAAATCAATATATAAACCCTGATCAATGAATGTGTATCTCCTTTGGATATTTGAAGTACTTTTATGTGCTTTGGCAGACTATAGCAGGAAGCAATCCATTAGGCTTTGAAAAGTAGAAAACTAATAAAGATAGGCTACATGTCAACCTCTCCTATCCTTCAAATTTCTGGCATAAGAACCAGGTTTTCTGTCTCCTACTTCCAATTATTAAAGTACAATTTTCATCTATTAGCAAAATTACATCTACAATCTCTATTTGTCTATCATCTTTCTTTCATCTGTGTATCTATCGAACTATCTTCATCATCATCATCATTATTATTATCATCTGATCTATCTATCTATCTATCTATCTGTCATCTATCTTTCATTTTACCTCTTCCATGTATTTTTCATGGGAAGCCTGAAATATATCTTTGCCTCAGTTTTGCACTACTTGAAAAATAAGAATATTACTATTGATCCAGGAATGTTATGAGAACTAATTTGAAATCTGAAACTAGAAAAATTCAAGTACCATAGAACCATCTCTAAAATTTCTATCCTCTCTCACAAAGCAGACACTAAATATGCAACAAAACTTTGATAGGTAGGTAAAGGAACTTCTTTTTATATGGAGAACGCTCTAAAATATTGTGTTCTACTTATGAAGTAGAAATGAGGCTATGGTTATTCTCAAGCAGTAGCTGTCACATTTTATCACATTATAACCAAATGAGATATCAAAACATAACATAAATTAATGGTAAAGTTTTGAGTATATCTCTAGCCTATGACTAACATTTATGGCTAGCATGACCACAAATCAGGTGACTTGCATACTAAGAAATTCGTACTATAATATTAAGCCGCACACAGTCTGTTATTTTTAAAGAAGCTTTGTAATTACCTATTTGCCAAGGACAAGCAACAGTTTGTATCATGTGAGATGAACAGCACTCTCATGGAAAGGTATCTGCCTTTCTTGTTAAGGCTTTCTTGTCATATTTAGTGTCTGAAAGGAGAGAACAAGATTTTTATTTTTAACCAGGCCCTATAAATATTGTAAAGAGGCACTGCTATTTCTTTTGGAAGAATTTCCTTTTTGAACTCATTGTGCTACTGAGTTCATCTGGTAAGAAGTAGACCCTGATGGAATATTGTGGAAGGAAAAGTTTGTAAAAAGCTGTCACTTAGATTGTTAAATTATCCTTCTGGCTAAGACTGATTCTTAAAAACAGTGCTGGAAGAGATGCATGAATAAGGCCTGGTGTGTTAAAATGTGATTGACTATTTCAGTGAAGGGAGGGACATAACCTCCAATATATAGTTCTGCTAGAGGAGTTTAGAAAGTGAAGAAGTGGTTATGAAAGATTTGTGCCTAGAGAAATTGAGGCAATTGTTCCACTGGGAATGCAGAGGAAAAGAACAGCTGATATTAAGCCTCAACATTCAAAAGAATTATTCTAGTTCTACATTATTCTGTAATTATTACAGCTCTGCAGGTCTGTACTTGTGCTGCAGTATCCTACGTTTTTGCTTAATGGTTTAGCACATCTGCAGTAAGAAAATGTGCAAAAAGAAGAAAACTCAATGAATTTAATAATCTGTGGTTGGCTTGACTGCCTTAGGAGAGGATTCTAAGAATATATAAATTATTTTGGGGTTACTAAAACTGCTAGCAAAGAGTGTAGCTATTGGTTATCTTAATAAAGTTTGAAGCTACTTGCAAAATGACACTTTGCCCCCTACATAGAGAAAAATGAAAATGAAAGTTTGCAGATCCTGCAGCATTCATTTATTTATAATATGCTTAGAGAGGAGAATATGCAGAAATTGTGGGCAGTTACACTCTGGTGAACAAAACTCAGTGAAAAATTATTTTCTTAGGTGATAGGATTCTCCTTTTATGCTATTTAACCTGAGTTTTGATGACCCCACCTTCTAAACTCCTGAGGTCAATGTAACACATCTTGTACACATAGGTTTTTAAACTAGCATTCTTTCGGTGTTAGGGAGTAGATGGGACATTTGAGAGGGTAATGGGAAATTCAACCTTGAATGTTCATAGGGAAGAATTCTAGACACTCTTTTGAACCACTTAGGAAAAAAGATACTTAGATTCCATGAGTATAGCCTTGTTGGCCAGTTTTATTTTAGTCCAAAACCTCAGTGTGCTATGGAAAAATCACAATACATGAAGTATTCCACCTTCAAAATCCAAAATCAGCATCTTCGATTTAATAGTATAATTTAATATATTTATGTATGCTAAATTATATGAGAATGAAAGAGTTGACCTTCTCAATTTGTTCTAGGGTGTCTGTATGGCAGATTGATGTGGCAGAGGCTCCAAACTCTGACACAGTCTTCTGAAGACTGTCTGATTGAATCAAATCTGGCAATCTGAGCAAGTTCATGGAAGATAACAATATGTAATATGAAAACCATTCTTAATCCCTATCATTTTGTTTTAAAATCCTGTATTGTTTTTATTGTTTTTGTATTGTTTTGCTTTTTGTCTTCATTGTTGTTATTTTGTTATTGTTTCCTTTTCTCTTTAAAATTAAAAAAAAAATTAAAAGCCAGTCTTTTTTTTATCCTGCTTGTGTTTACAATACATATCCTCATACAGACAAAAAGTGTGAATTTTTTTGAACAAAGAGTAATAAGAGCCCCTAATGCTTCTAACACTTCCTAAAAATATGCCTGTATATTCATCCTGTAAATTTTCTCCCTGCCTACACCCTTGAAAGCCACTCTTTTATTCCTTGGAAATCAGTTTTATTGACTGCAAGACCATCTTGAGGTGAACATTAAAACTTAATATGTTGAAGTGACTATTTTATTCTTCTTTTTAAAGAAAAAAATTTTCAGAGCAATCACAGTATGGCTTACAATTAGTTCTACTGCCACAACAGAGGGAAAAATGAACCTCCATTACCTGACTAGCTTGATATTACAGAAGTTAGACATTTATTGAATTGGTATCATATTAAATCAACAGTAGAGATTTGATATAATCAATTTGATCAGTTTATCATCTTCTACTTCCTGTAGAAGTATTTTTGTAGGAATGCACGACAGTTGGCTTAACTAGAAAATGCTTTGTACTATTTCTATTATATACCTTGCTTCAGTGGTTTAAATTTAAAGGTAAAATCTCAGTGCTCTTCCTTCCTTTTTCCTTACCTTGAAGAGATTTTTAATTTCTCTAAGTATGGTCCCATTTTTCATTTAGGTCTCTTAAGATTTCCTGTCTTTGTAATGTAATGGTCATCTTTATATCTTAATAAAATAAAAATTGAATTATATGCACTACTGGGCAAGCATGACATGACTTTTACTAGCATATGTAAGGTGTGAAAACCTGGGGGGAAATACTATTCAATTTAAATTCCACTTGAGCACATGGCAGTAGACTGCAAATAAGTTCAATCTTAATGACACTAAAAAAGGCAGAAGCAGGGAAAGGTGGAGATCACCGATTTGAACCTAATTAAAAAGATTTGACAAAAATGCTAGAAAGCCAGATGGTAGAGTCTACGGTGCCAGTCTAGCAATAGAATATGTTTAGCAGGTGACATTCTGCAAAGGTAGTTTGATAATATCACCAGTGAAACCAAAAGAAATTTGTTAACACTATTAAATTTCACTTTTAAAATTCTTTCATGGTTCTTTATCTAAGTGGAAAGAAAAATGCAAATTTTCTACTTTAATCAAATTCTAAATCTCTACAAGAGCTTCAAGCCTTTGATTACTATAACTCCAACAGTAATTTTAAAACTATAAAACAAACACTATTATAATATAATAGCAAAAAGAGTGGAAATTCAGCATACTAAGATGGTTATCATTCCTTGGGAAAATTGTTCTTCTTCAATTTTAAAAGTTAAACAATTGATTGTTCCACAATAATACTTGTATTAAACCTCTTAAAGAAATAGTGTCCAAATTTAGGTAACTTTTGCTTACTCCAAATAAAAACATGCAGAAATTGAATATCTTTCCATCACACACATCAGATGAGCTTTTCATCAATCTTTACATTGACATGACAATAAGCAACATCCTTACACATTCAAATTAGAAATTGTCTCTTCTGCATCCACACCATTTTTTGTCACCCATAGTGTTATAATGAAAAGTGAGTAGAGATTTTCAAATGATAAATATCAATCCGTATATATTGACTGCTATTAAAAGTGAAATGGAATTAGGAAGTGATTGAGTATAATTTCAAATATTTTATTATAAAAAGAAGGTTAAAAAGTATCAATGTTGGGCCGGGGATATAACTCAGTGGTACAAGCACCTGCCTGGCAAGCACAAGGTCCTGAGTTCGATTCCTGGTACCAAAAAAAAAGTATCAATGTCAAACAATTAAATATTAATGTTTCCTTTCAATAGAAATTAGTACTACAATTATCTTAGCTATCTTGTGTATATATATATATACATATTTTTCCCTTCTTTCTTTCTTTTCTCTTTTTCCTCATACCAGTTGTTAATGTTTGTTTGATCAATCATACAGACCTATGTTTGTTTCTCTGAGTAATTTGAAGGTAGCCATATGTAATACAACAACCATTTTTAATTTCCTGTCACCTTGTCTGAAATTCTGTATTGATTGTATTATTTTTATGTTGTTTTTTTGTGTATGTATGTTTGTTAATATGTTCTCATTGTTTTATGTTTAAAATAAAAGAAAAACTATTAGAAAGAAAAAAAAGTACCAATATCTGCCCAGGGACAAAAAGAGGGAAAAAATGGGGAAAGTATCAGGAAAATACAAGATTATCATTGGTGCCTAACTTTACCACTAGAAATTAACTTTTGGAGCATTGATTCATAACCTTGATGTTCTCTGCTGTGGATTTGTTCCTTCATGATATACCCCAGAGTAATTTATAGGTAATCAAGTCTTCCACCAGTGCCAAGACAGACTAAATAGATCTACCTTTTCCTAGTTAACAACAAATAGCAATGCCTTGGATTCATTATCTTCCTTTTCCAGAAATCTCAAGAGGAAGACACTTTGTTGCCCAATTCATCTCAAATAGCAAAGTACCTTGGACCATGGGAACTACTAAACAAATAGCCCATCTAATATTCTACACTTAGGGGCTGGGGATTTAGCTCAGCGGCAAAAGCGCCTGCCTGGCAAGCACAAGGTCGTGAGTTCGGTTCCCGGTACCAGAGAAAAACAAAAAAAAAAAAAACAAAAAACAAATAATATTCTACACTTGAAGCATACAAATAGCAGAGCAAAATATTTGTCAGAATCTTCTTCATTACTACTAGGTACATGGAGGCTTTATGCTTTTTGTAGGCACTTATTGTCTTGGGCAAAACATTGTTTTCTCACATGATTTGATTCTCCTCCAGGTAATGGCACAAAAATGGAAATGTAATACTTTGGAACAGAAGACGTAGAAACAGCCCCATGGACTTTTACCTATCAGATCTTTGGCAGAGGGGCTAAAAACATATCCCAGAGAAAAGACAGCCTTTTTAACAAATGGTTCTGTGAAAATTGGCCATCCACATGAAGAAGAATGAAACTAGACATATAGCTCTCACACTATACTAAAATCAACTCAAAATGGATCAAAGATCTACATATAAAAACAGAAACAACGATAATCCCAGAAAATAAGTTAGGGAAAGGACTGACTGAACAGAACACAAGTAACACAGGAAATAAAACCAAGAATAAAAAATGGGAATATATTAAATTAAAAATCTGCGCAGCAAAGGAAACAACTGAGGGAAAAGACAATCTTCAGCATAAGAAAAACTTTTTGCCAGTTGGTCTTCTCACAGAAGCTTAATATTTAGAATATATAAAGAAATGAAAAATTAGACACAAGAAAAACAAAAGATTCAGTTAAAAAAGGAGCAAATGGAATGAATAGACACTTCTCAAAAGAAGTACAAATTGCCAATAAGTACCTGAAGAAAAGTTCAATATCTTTAGCCATTCAGAAAATACAAATCCAAATAACACTGAGATTCCATTTTACTCCCCTAAGAATAGCTTTCATCAAAAACACAAAAAGCAACAAATCCTTGTGAGGATGTGGGTTGAAAGGATTCTTTCTACACTTTTGGTGGGAATGTAAATTATTATGGAAAACAGTATGACATTCCTCAAAAAACTAAAACTAAAATTCCATGTGACACAGCTGTACTTTTGGGTATTTTCAGAAACGAGTTAAAGGTGTCATACTACAGAGATACATGCACAGCTATGTTTATAGCACCACAATCCACAATTGCCATTCTATGGAAGCAGCCTAGGTGCTCAACAACAGACAATGGATAAAGAAAATGTGGTACAACATTCTGATAGCTGGATAGGTGTATTTCTGACGTCTGTGGCTTATTGAAAGGAATAGTCAGTGCTTAAAATTTTCTTTTTTCTTGACCAGTTTCTCACTCTTGAATCTGGTAGTCAAGATGACTAATGTGAAAACAACAATACGCAATATAAGAATCATTGTTGAACTCCTACCATCTTGTATGGTGAAGATCTGCATCATTTCCAGTGTTGTTTTATTTTATTACTTGTTACTGTCTTTGATTGTTTCATCAATCTTACATTCTTATGTCTAGTGGAATGAGCAACTTCATTGAAGATAACAGTGTGTAATGTAGAGACCATTGTTATTTCCTATCATTTTGTTTTGAGGTCATGTATCATTTTTGTGTTGTATCAATTTTGTCTTCATTGTTATTTGGTTAGATTTTTTAATCTGTAAAATAAAAAAATTTGTTAAAAAATGTAGTATATTTATACAAAGCAGTATTATTCAGTTATAAAGAAGGGTAAACTTCAATTATTTGTATAAATTGAGACCATAATGTCAAATGAAATAAGTTCAGATGTAGAAGGTTAATTGTTGCAATTTCTCTCATATGAGAAATACAAAGCAGAAGTAAAGTGTGAAGAAAAGGAGAGATGATAGAAAACAGGGAGACAGACTTCATGATGATCGGGAAGGGGAACGAGGAAGGGAGAGAGGAGGCAGGGTGAAGAAAAGGCATTGGAAATCAACAGAATACTTCATATATATGTATGTATGACACTGTTCCAAAAGAAATGTTATTATTCACCATAAAAATATACAAATTAGCAATTAAAAATTGCCAAAATATTTTCCAAAGAAATTTTATTATTTTACATTCCTATTAACAATGTATGAAAACTGTAGTTGCTCCATATCATTACCAACAATTTTGTTTTGTTTGTATGTTGTGGGTTTTGTAGTATTAGTTATTTAATGGTTCCAGTGTTATACCACTATGGTGTTCATTTCCATTTCCTTGATAAGTATTATGGTGAATATTTCTTCATGTGCTTGGCGTTTTTTATGAAATGTATTTGAATATTTTTCCACTTTGTAGAGAAGTCTTTTTATTATTGAATTGTTTTAAAGGCTTTTTATTATGACCTAGAGATAAGTCCTTTGTCAGATGTGACTACTTCATGATATTTTCTCTCATGTTGTGGATTTTATTTTATTTTCTTAAAGATTTTTTGAAGTGTGAAAGTTTTCAATTTTGATGCATCAAATTTAATAAATTTTTCATGGTTGTTGATTTCTGTGACATTTCCAAAAAACTTCTCCAACATCAAAGTTGCAAAGATTTTTTTCTGAAAGTTTCACACTTTGAGATCATAAACTTAAGTGAAATAAATTGGAAACACAAGTTTAAATGTCATGTTGTTTCTTTTGTGTAAAAATTGCAAAGGGTTAGCAAGGAGAATAATGGAGGATAGATATTGAGAAGTAGGAGGAACGTGTTCAGATGGAAAGGGGACTAAGGGAGAGAAGTGGAAGAAGAGAGGGATGAAAATGGAAAAAAGAGAGAGCAGAAAGTTAAAAAATGGAAGCAAGCTTTTGTATATGGGGAGAGGAAGAAAGATTGAAGGGATGGGAATGGAAATACAAAGAAGAATCAAGATATACTATGTACAGGTACAAATTCCCCATGATGAATGTGGTAAATATAGTTGACAAATATATACTAATAAAAATAAAGTTAAACATAAATTAAACACTAGAACAAAGGAAAATAAAAGCTTCATGATTTTGGTATTTCATATACAGATCTTGACCAATTTTGAGTGAATTTTGGCACATAGCTTAATTTTCAACATTCATTATTTTCCCCCCGTATGCATATCAAAATGTTCTAACACTGTTGAAACAACCTTAGTTTCTCCATTAAACTGAGTTGAAAGTTTTGGTAAAAAGTATTTTGACCATACATATGGCCTATTTCTGGGCTGTTTCTTGTTCCTTTGAAATATAGCTATCTTTTTATTCACATGATATTCAAGTTCACATGATTCTTGGGCTGTTTCTTGTTCCTTTGAAATATAGCTATCTTTTTATTCACATGATATTCAACTAGTGTTTTACAGTAGATCTTGATATTGGGTAATATAATTTCTCCAAATTTGTTTTTCAATTCAAAAAATGGCTTAGAATTTCCTCCCTTCTTATTGTTATTGGTTTCTAATTTAATTCTATTGTGGTCAGAGAATATATTCAGTATGATTACCATTCTTTTGGGATAAATTGAGATCTGTTTTATGGTTGTGTATATGCTCTATCTTGGTGATAGAGCATATCACATAGAATTGTGATGAAAAAAGATGATAAAACACTCTTTATATCCAATTCTATGTGAAAAGAATATACTTTCTGTAGTTCATGGATGACATAATCTATAAATATCAATTAGCTGAACCTGGTTAATAGTGTTGTCCATATCTTCTATGCTTGACCTAATTTTTGTATAGATATTCTATGAGCTACTGAAGGAAGAGTGTTACAGTATCCTACAATATTAATTCTATACTTTTGATTCAAGTGATTATTCCTTCATAAATTTTGGAGTTTTATTGTTAAACACATGTCAATTTAGATTTTTTTTCTCGGAAAATTGGTTCTATTATCATTATAAAATATTTCTCTCTAGTTTTGGTAATACTCTAACTTAAAATTTCTTTTAGCTGCTATTAATGTAACTACTGTGACACTCTTAACCTCAGTGTTTGCATTATATATATATTTCAGTTCATGATTACCACATATCAGTATTGTGTTTATAATACATACTATGAGTAGGTTATATATATATATATATATATATATATATATATATATATATATGTATTCAAATTGGGGTCATGAAAATTTAGCATTTCTGATAATCTTTGCTTTTTAGTTGGAGTGCATAGTCTATTATCATTTAATAATTATGGGTGTGATTGTAAATCTATTTTATTATTTAGTTTTTGTTTACTTCTTATTTTTGTTTTTCTATTTTTCCTCAACTTTCTTTTTGATTGCTTGAATTTATTTTACAATTTGATTTTAATTTATCTATTATCTTTTTAATTATATCATTTTAACTTTTTCCTAGTGGTTACTGTAGGGATTTCAGTGAACATTATGAAGTTGTTAGTCTTCCAGGAAGTAATACTATAACAACTACATAAAATGTAGTAATCTTATAATCATATATGTTCATTTACCATCCTTGTATTCTTCTGTGCAATGCTTGTCACAAATAATTGCATACATTTTGACTATGCAAGTAAACGTTAGAATGTTTGCTTTGCATAGTTGTATGCAGAACTCTTTGGGAACTGAAGGTAATGACACAGGCATAGCCAAGTCCAAGAACCATAACACACACACAAGTCCTTAAAATTCCACAGAAATGACATCAAAGAAACCCAGTCAGAAAGATATAAATCTCTTAAGGGGATAGATTCCAGGTATCTAAGGAACATGTGTGTTATCAAGAAGTACAAGAAGGTCCTGAAGAAGATACAGTTTAAGGAAGCCAAGCCCTAAGTACGTATGCTAGGGCGATCAAGATTCTTATAAATCCCAAGGACACTAAGTGCAAGACCTAAGGGATGCTAGCTGGAAGCTCAGTTGAGTTCTCTGTATGAATACATTGAAGCTCAGGAAATGTGCTTTTGTCTATACTGCCAGATTTTGTCAGCAAAAGTTCAAGCTAAGTCTCAAACAGCTCCAGGCCCAGCCTCTACCTGCAGCTCTAGATCTAATGTCCCTTCCAGTTCCAGCTCAGACTCAGGCTCCCAAGGAAGCTAAGCCTTCATGAAGGATCTCTCTGTCATTTTGAGGACAGACTGGCTGATGTGATCCCTAGGCTGGCTGCTGTCTGTATGGGCCTGGTATTCACTTACTGAAGTGAATTTAAGGCAGGAAAGAAAAAGCAGTCCTTCATTTTTGTTTTAATAATTAAATGTTTTTGTTTCTATTCATTCATTCCTAAAGATCTGAGCTTCTCTCTGATGTTATTTCTGCTAGACCTGAAGAATTTTCTTAGGCATTTGTGGTTTGGATTTGCTGGTAATTCATTCTCTTAATTTTCTTTGGTTTATTAAATTTATTTTATGACAGATGCTTCCCTCAAACTTTGACTCCTCTTTGAAATCCATATGCTCTTAATTTATAGATTTCAATTTGTCAGAGGTTAATTTTTAACAGATTACTCATTCATACTGAAAGTTGTCATTGACTTGTTTCTCCAAAATATTTAAAACATGGGAAATTGTATAAACAGTAAAGATAAGTGAAAAAACATGACAATAAGCAAAATGTATTCCATTTCTGAAACAAAATCATGGAGCTATATATTCCTAATGTATAAAAATGAAAAGGATATCTGTCCAGGTCTTAACAGAGATTTTTCTTGATGGCTGGGTTATGGTTGCTTTTCATCATATTGTTTAGAACCTACTGTAAGTTTTATATTTAAGAACAGCACATTTACTGCATATTATGATTAGAAAAAAATTCATTTAAAAATGGTGAGATGTTGGAGGGTAATGAACAAATAATTAATAAATGAATCAGATAGTCAATAAATCTAATACTTCGGAGGAAGAAAAGATTATTTAGGTCAGAAAATCAGAACGGCATTTCATGGAAGATGTAGGATATGAAAAGGTTCTAGAAGGGGACAGTTTAAATAATTATTGGGTCATATAAGTGGGATATAAAGAGTGTTTTATCATCTTTTTTCATCATGCAATTTTAGTCCTTGAATTCAAGAAGTATATGCCAAGCTTCTCTGTTTTTGAAAGGTGCAATTTGAGATTTTCTCATTGAGTTTCAGCTATGGACTGATGCAGTTAGCAAGGATCAGTGAATGTGTTATTCATTCACGCTTCTGTTTGTTTTCTACTTCTGGCTCACTGACTAGATTGAGGGGCTAGGCAAAAGAAGAATGAAGTACTTGGTAACTTTTATTTCTCTATTTTTTCTCTTCTATTGCTTTCTTTTTAACCCTCTTCAATATATTATTTCCCGTCGAGGGAAACATTCTCAGACTGAGATGATAATTTCGTCAATCTCTTCTATCAAAGTTCATTGGAAAATTACTCCTTGTTTCTCTCATTTGTTTTCTCTGCCTTACTCTTTTTTTAAAATTTATTTTTGATAACTTCAAAGTGGTTTCTCAGGAAAACAAATAGAGACATTCAAGATTGATCAAATAATTAATCATTAACTGTTCCTTTCAGTAAAGCGATAGAAGTCAGTAGTACAACTATGTTAGCTAACCTGTATATAGATACCCCAGTAAGAATGGCTAGCATTAAGAAATCAACCAATAACAAATGCTGGTGAGGCTGTGGAAAAATAGGAACCCTTCTCCACTGCTGGTGGGAATGCAGACTGGTGAAACCACTGTGGAAATCAGTTTGGAGATTCCTCAGCGAACTAGGACTAGAGGTCCCATTCAACCCAGCTATCTCCCTGCTGGGTATTTTCCCAGAAGATCTGAAGATCTGAAAAGATATCACAGCGATATATCTGCTTTACTCTTTTAATGGGAGAAAAAATTTTCCATAAAAGAAGTTAGAAAATTAACTTGGAATTTTTAAATTAAATTCTAAAATGTAGAATGTAGAATTTTAAGCATTTTTGGAATACAGTATGGTGATTATGCTTTCTAGTTTTAGCCCAATTTCAAAAGAGTAGTTTCTCTCACTCACTAGAAGTGTCAAAATGCATAAATATTTTCTTAGTCTTGAAAACCCAATTTTTTAGATGTAAGAGACAAGTTTATATAAAATAAACTGCTTAGAAGATATTTTACCACAAATCTAACTTCCACATATATTCTGAATAAATATTGAATAAAATTATTCTCTAGTGGCATCTACAGGAACACTGTTTTAAAGTTTGACCAGTCTGAGATACTGTAAGGTCATTAGTCTTCAAAACAAGATTTAATTATGCTGAGAATACAAGACAGAAGAATAGATTCAAATATTGCAAGAAGATTATCAGAAAGTTTTATTGCTTAAACATTAGAACTTTTAATTAGAGCATTCTTTTTTGAACATTTCAACTGACATCTAATGCTCATAAATTTTGAAGCAAAACAGTTATGTAATATTGTTAGGGAAAATATGAATAAATCATAAAAGACAAAATGATCCCTTTGTTTCATTTTCTTGTTAGCATTCTTGATATTTGTCATTGCAGTTAAGTTTGATATTACATGACATTCAACAATTATTTATGTATGTATGTATGTATGTATTTATTTGTTTGAGACAGGGACTCACTATGCAGTTCAGGCTGGCACTGAACTCACTATGTAGCCCAGGTTAACCTCAAACTCACAGTGATTCTCTTGCCTATGCTTCCCAAATGCTGGGATTACAGATGTGTGCCACCACACCTGGCCATCTATATCTTAATTGTAAGAAATTAACTGACTTAAATAGCAGAATGTGCCTAGGTTTATATTTTTAAACATTTTCTTTCTAGTGCTGGAGACAGAACCAAGGGTCTGGTGTCTGTTAGGTAAGTGCTGTACCACTGACCTTTATTCCCTGCCTTTAGATTTAGATTTAGAATGTAGATTTAGAGCCCTCAAATATTACTGAAGTTTCAAAGTGATAGTAAAGATTTAGTAGTTTATATTTCTTTTGTCTTGATTATTCTGAAATACAATTTAGAGATGGAAAATTCAGAGAAATCTCTTTAATTCTTTCCCTTTAATTTCTAATTAAACAAGAAAGCATAGATATAATTGCTAAACAATGCAAATAGTTGTATCGTATGTTCACTTGTGATATGGTTTAAACATTGGTTTTTGAAATTTTTTAAGTTTATTGGTGCAATTTAGATATACATAATTATCATATTAATCATGACAATTTGTACCTATGTATGATATATCTTGATTCCTCTTTTTTTCCCAATCCCCTCCCCTCCCTTCAACACCACTTCCTCTCCTTATTTACAAAGCTTTGTTTTCATTTTATCTTTTCTTTTTTCCTTTCTACATCTCTCCTTCCTAGTTCCCATTTCTTTTGAAAAATTTCTTTGTATTTTACAATACCTATTATATACTTTGGTTCTTATTTACACTTTTTGTTTCTCACAGCAGAGAAACAATGCATATGGACACATATGTGTCAAATTTGTTTCACTTAAGAATATGGTCTCAAGGTGCATCCATTTACTCAGAAATGTCACAGGTTTATCTTTATTTATGCCTGAATATACTCCATTGTATAAAAAAATCTTGTTTAATCATTCTTCAGTTGGTAGACATTTGGGTTGTTTTCAAGATTTCACTATTACAAACTGTGCTGCCATAAACATGGGTGTCCATATAGTGCCCTGGTATGATGTCTTTAATTCTTCTGTGAAAGTACCCAGAAAGGGAATAGCTGGGTCAAATAGGACCTCTAACCCTAGTTTTATGAGGAATCTCCACACTGATTTCCACAGTGGCTGCATGAGTCTACACTGCCTGCAACACTGGAGAAGCATTCCTTTTTATCCACACCTCAGCAACATTTGTTATTGGTTCATTTTCTTGATGATAGCAATGCTTTCTTGGGTGAAATGGAATATCAGCAGTGTTTTAATTTTTATCTCTTAAATGATCAGTGATGTTGAACATTTATTCATATATTTATTTGCCATTTGTGCTTCTGAGAAGTGTCTATTCATTTCAAATGCCCACTTTTGGATTGAGTTTTAAATTTTGGGGATCTGATATTTTTCTATTCTTTGTATGTTCTTGATATTAGTGTTTTGTTGAGGGACAACTGGCTAATTTTTTTCTCACTCTGTGGGTTATGTTTTCACTCTATTTGTAATTTTTTTTCTGTACAAAAGCTTCTTAGCTGGGCATTGTGGTGCACACCTGTAATCCCAGCACTCAGGAGGCTGAGACAGGAGAATCATTCAAGATCAGCCTAAACTGCATAGTGAGACCCAGTCTCAAAACAAAAACAAAAACAAAGAAAAAAAACAACAAAAAAAAATTTATAGGGTGAGATCCCATTTGTTGATTCTTTGTAGTATTTCCCATGTGATTGGGGTTTTGTTCATGAAATCTTTGTCTACAGTTACGTCTTCAAGAGTTCTACCTATCCTCTCTTCCAGAAGATTTAGTATTTCTGTCTTAATATTTAGATCTCTGAGCCATTATGATTTTAGTTTAGTGCATGGTGACACACACTGGTTTAGTTTTAATCTTTGACATGTGGAAAGTCTGTTTTCCCAGCAGCATTTATTTATTTATTTTACTGTGACTTGAACTCAGGACCTTATGCTTCACAGGCAGGTGCTTTCCAATACAATTTAATAAAGAGGCTATCTTTCTTCCAGTGAACATGATTGACCACAAAGAAAAGTGGCTGAGCATGTTTGAAGTTTCTGTAGTCTTTAATGTATCCCATTGATCCTAAGTTTTTTGTCAGTATCATGCTACCTTTAGTATAATAGCTCTAAAGTACAATTTTAAGTCAGGGATTGTCATGTCCCTTGCCTTGTCTTTGTTACCTAGAGTTGTTTGAGCTATTCTAGATCTCTTCTGATTCCAAATGAATTTTAGAAATCTTTTCTCTAGTTCTGTGAGGTATGTTATTGATATTTTGATTGAGAGTGCATTAAACCTGTGTATCAATTTTGAGAGTATAGCTATCTTCACTACGTTGCTTCTTCTTACACATGAGCAAGGGATATCTTTCCATGTCATCTTCTGTTTTCTTTTCAAAATACTGTAATTTTCAATGTATAGATATTTTACTTCCTTTGTTAGATTTATTCCTAAGTATTTTATTTGGGGGGGTGCTTGCTATTGTGAACAGTGTTATTTCCACAATATCTCTTAGTGCATTTTTTGTTTGTGTACAGGCATGTTATTCAGTTTTGAGTGTTGACTTTGTATCCAGCTACACTAGTCAATTTGTTTATTAAATTTAAAAGATTTTTGGTGGACTATTTGGCAATTTCTATGCAGAGTATCATGTCATCTGCAAATAATGATAATTTAACTTCTGCCTTTCCTGTCCTAATAATTTTTCTTGTCTAATTGCTCTGGTTAATGTTTCCAGAACTATATTGAATAGGAAGGGTAATAGTGGTCATCCTTGTCTTGTTCTTGATTTTATAGTGAAACCTTTCAGAATTTGACTATTTAGTATGATAATTGGCTATTGGTTTGGCATAGATGGATTTTATCAGATTGAGATAAAGACCATCTATTCCAATTTTGTGTAGGGTATTTATTCTTGAATTGGTGTTAGACTTTGTCAAATGCTTTTTCTGCATCCCTTGAGATGATCATGTGCTTTTTGTCTGTGGCTCAGTTAAAAAGGTGTATTACATTTATTCACTTGTGTATGTTAAACCATCCCTGCATCCCTGGCATAAATCCTTCTTGGTAAATGTGAACTATACTCTTGATGATTTGCAGCATTCTGTTTGCCAGTGTCTTATTGAAGATTTTTGTGTCAATGATCACTGGGGAGATTGGCCTGTAGTTCCCTTTTTGGTTGAGTCTTCTCTGGTTTTGGTATGATGATAATACTTGCTTCTAGGAATGATTCTGAGACTATTGCTGCCCTTTCAGTGTCATTAAATTGCTTCATCAG
>NW_004955503.1:3492261-3493438 GCF_000276665.1 Chinchilla lanigera
TTATAATATAGTAGTGCTTTTAGATTTTTCATGTCTCTTAATATTTGTTTTATGTAGTTGTGTGCACCTGTATGTATTGTATATATATTTATTATTGTTAGCTCTTCTTGGAGTTTTCCCTTATCATGTATGTAGTGACCTTGTCTCTTTTGATCAATCTAGGCTTGAAGTTCATATTGTCTGCAAATAGAATAGCTACTCCTGCTTACTTCTGTGTTCCTGTCACTGGAAGTATTTCTTTCTATCCTTTGACTTTCAGTCTTTGAATTTTTTTGAGTTAAATTTGTTTCTTTTATGTGCCATATTATTGGATCTTGTTTCTTGATCTATTGTGCCAGTCTGTTTCATTGATGGGTGAATTGAAATCATTTACATTGATGGTTATGACTGATATGTATTGGCTTACCCTTCTCGTATTATTTTCCTGTTGTTGGGTCCCGGTCTTTCCCCTCTGTTTAATTGCTTGCACTGCCTGGCGACTTCTTTCTGTTGGTGTTCTTGGAATTGCGATCATCCTCTTCTCTTTCTAAAATATCCTTCATGGTATTTTGGAGAACTGGTTTGGTGGTCAGGAATTTCTTTAGTCATTCTTTGTCATAGAAGTATCTTATTTCTCTACTGATTTTGAAAGATAGTTTTGTGGGGTTTATCAATCTGTTTTAAAGGTTGTTTTCAGTTAGGACTTGAAACACTTCACTCTGAGCATTCCTTGACTTGAGTGTTTGTGTTGAGAAGTGTTTCCTGATTCTAATGGGTTTGCTTTATAGGTGAATTGTTTCTGTTCTCTCACTGCTTTTAATTTTTCAATCTTCTGCTGAATTTCTGGAATTTTGATTATTATATGACTTGGTATAGATTTATTTTGGTCTTGGCTATTTAAAGTTCTATATGCCTCATTTATTTTATGTCAAATTCTTCATCCGTGTTGTGGAAGTTTTTTGTTATTACTTCAGTGAGGAGTTATTTTTAAGGAACTTTTGCTATCTCTGTCTTTCTTTTTGATTCTGATCAATCTTACATTGTTCTCCTTTTCTTAATTTTGCAGCTGTTCCATTGATTTTTCATGGTCCCTTACTATTTTTAAAATACTTTTCATTTTGTGGCTGGTAATCACAATCTTGTCTTCTAGATCTGGTAGTCTATCTTTGCCTTTGTTCAATCTGTTGCATATATCTCA
>NW_004955503.1:3493793-3501623 GCF_000276665.1 Chinchilla lanigera
TGACCACATGAGGCTTTGGGGGGACACACAGACACAAACCACAACAGGAGCATTCATGATTTCCATCATTTTCCCAAGCTCCTCTATTTTTTTTTTTATCTGTGCCTACTGTAGATTTGTTGTACATGTCTTTCATTTTGATGGTCTTTTTTTCACTTGAGAGATTATTTTATCTATAGCCATATCCATTTGGATTTTCACTTCTCCTGCTATCGTTTTAGAAACTTCCTGTTTATGGCTTTTGATTTCTGCTTTCTCATTGTATTCTGGACTTGTCCTGCATGAGCTGGAGGTGATGGGTTGCATTTTGCTTCTGTGTCTTGTCATTTTCTATTTTTTATTATGTTTTATTTTCTGTGTTTATTTTTGTAGATTTTTTATAGTAGATTGCTTTATCACTACTATTGAGGCTTCCCTAGGAAATGTCTATTTTTTTTTCCAGAGATACCTTCTAGGTGTAGGGGTCCTTCATTTCTGTGTCTGTCCAATGATGCTACCTTCCCAATTTACTAATGACAAGATGTTGCTATCTATTTGGTTCAGCACTCAGGCCTTTGGAACTGGACTATGGTGATGGTTCTGACCCAACACAATTACAGTATTGTATTACAAGGGAGCACAACTGATTTTAATAAGTATGACATCCTGACTAAAATAGTAAAATTAGGAATAACAATATCATCAAGCACAGCCTAGAAACTGACAAACTGCGGTAACTCTTATTTTGGTACCTTTAATCATAGGGTCAAATCTACATATAAGAAAATCCAAAATAATTCAGGAACTTGATGAAATGAGTTTCCCCCTAGTAGAGTAATTTTATCTAGTGGTGGAAAAATTTAAGAGATATAGGAAATAAAACAGAGAGATAAATAAAGAGAAATATAGTTAAAGGAAGGCTGGAGGACAAAGGATGGTTACTTGGGAAATTGAAGAAGGGTGCAGGATAGAAAGAATGAAGGAGAAAGCAAAAGATTATCAAAATGAACCAGAAAAACTAAAGACAATGTTCACTCAAATGAAGATATCATAAGACCTGGAGAGATCTTTTCTCTAGTTGAGAAAAGAGAGAAAGAAGATGAATAGAAGAAAAATATATGTATGACACACCCCCAAAACCCAAGCACACAGAAAAAGAAAAATTAATGCATATGGAAAAGAAAAGAAAAGAGAAAAGAAAAAGAAAAGAAAATTCCCCAAGTATCCACTGTTCCATGGTAGTGTTCAAATCAGAACTTCACCAAGCCTGCAGTAGGATTAATATTGGATCTGAAGCTGATCTTGGTTTCTGGATCTGGAGGTTGGTCTTTAGCCAGCAACTTTCTGGATTGCCTATCCACACCTCTTTACCCCGTTTTTCTCTGTGTTACTGTCTTGGTTGCTCTGGTGCCCTCAGACAGAGACAGCCCAAGGCTGCTCCTAGTTCTGTGTAAAGTTGGTTCCTCCTGGACCTTGCACAGCCTGCTCTGTTCCACACTGCTGGCTTCTGTCATGCACTATCCTCCTTGTCCCATGCTGGTGGTCATTAATTGGCTGGAGTGCTACTATCCTGGCCCAAGGGTGTTTGTGCTGCTGTTTACAGGATGAGGAGTGCTTTTTTTCCACTCCTTATCCCTGCAGCCCGTTGCTATTTCTGCTGCTAGTCTCAGGTCAGAGGGAGCTCTGGTTTCAGTGCAGGAAGGGTCATGTTGTTTCACTAGCAATCATCAGTGCTATGGCCTGTCCCTAACTTTGTTCTTGCTAGAGGTTCCAGTTAGCAGTTATGATGAATGATAGGGAAAACAACAACAACAACAACAAAACAGAATTAAAGAAAAAAAAAAAAAACCTGTTGTTTCATCAAGGAAGGAGCAATCACTTAACCCTGTGTGTGCCAGTGAAATCTGTTGCCAGGCTTCAGTGTCTTTTGTTTACAGAAAATCAAAAAAGGTGAAAGGCCTTATATCTCAGATCTATCCCATGTTTGAATTGAGTTTGCCGCGTCTTTTCAGTCTCTCCATTTTAGTTAGAACTTCTTAAGGATGGTGGTCCCTGCTCCAATCCCACTGGCAGTAAACTCATGGGCAGTCCTGTGGGCTGGATTACCATTTTATGTAGTCCTAGGCCAATGTTTCCTTTGATCTACAAGTTTTATTTCAGGTTGATTTTTGCATCAGGACATGTGTTCCTTTCTTTCTTCCAGTTACCTGTGTGTTTATTTGATTTTCTCTGAGAGGTTCCAACATGATGCCTCCTTTATTCAGCCGTGTTGAAACTCTAAATATTGGTTTTAATATTTTGAAATGGAATGTATTATATTTGAAATGTATCTAAGGTTAAGCTGTTTATTTTTAAAATAAATTATATGCTTAAAATTAAAAACAAATATTGAAATTCAATTTATTTTAATATGTTCATTTATTTTTTATTGTACATTACTTGTCTAAGTTTAAAAATATTATACCTGCTTAGAGATTTTGGTAACAGACAATATCTTTCTAATATAGTGTTGGGGCTCAGAAAATGGTACTCCAAAGCATATGGTGCATTGATGTGCTCAGCTGAAGAAATAGTCGCAGAACTGAGATCTACTCTAAGTGTACAGAGAGGTTTCTCCAAAAGTTTCCTTATCTAAAAGAGAAAACTTATTTCAAAAGAAATACTGTTGTCTTCAGCTTTCTCTCTGGGCACCTCATCAAATGATCAAGGCACATTAACCATATCTAGACTTTTCTACTGGTCTTCTGAAGGCAACTGAGAGAAATTACCTGAGAGACTTTACCTAATAACACACCCCTTTTCTGAAAGCTAGTCTCTAATTCCTTACCTTCCTTATAAATTATTCCTATCTCTTGTTTTTCTGTGAAGAAGGTATATAAGTTTCAACTATTTGGCCCTTTTCTGAGTTTCCATGTTTTGTATAGATCCTGTATTCATGTTCATGTTATTAAATTTGCTATGATTTTATCTTCTTAATCTGTCATTTGTACAGGGGTGTTAGCCATTGCATTTTATAAGTAGGAAAAGAATCACCTGTTTTTCCACTCCTTCAATAGCTTAACAAAAATTTCTCAATAAAATAAGAAAGTAATGATTAAACAGATGTGTCCCTGTTCAACTTCTAAGTGTGTTCCTCTTCTGTCATCAAACTTTGAAACTTTTTCTGCAAATACCTTCTGACATTTATGATGAGAAATATTTACTGAAAATATCTCTTCTCCTTTTCCTGTGGCAAAGTATTTTGATGAATTGCTGGTGGAATTTAAGTGACAGGAGGAGGATTGTAGAAATAAAGATATTATAGAACTCTACATTTTAAATATTTATATAGAAATTTTTTTAATTTCTTTTGAAATAGGGTCTCACTAAGTTGCCCAGACTGGCCTCTCAGACTCTTGAACATTGTGCCTCACCTCTCAGGTTCTCAAGTGCTGAGACTGAGATTACAAGAATGTACCACTGTGACTACATATCAACTAAGTAGTGCTTATTTCTCTCTCTCTCTCTGTCTCTCTCTGTCTCTCTCTGTCTCTCTCTCTCTGCCCATAGACACTTATCTTAGGGCACTGTATTTCATGGATTAACTGCACATCTAACCTTTTTGGATTATCATTCAATATTTACCTTATTGTATGAACAATGAACTTTCATTCTAGCCATGCTAGCCTTTTGTTTTTCTCTATGATGAAGTCAAAACAAGAAGCACTAGAAAAAAGTTTATTTTTTTTTATTTTAAATATAAAAGGAGGAAAACATTAACAGACAGACAACCTTTTACAAAATAGCAAAAGAACAGTACAGACAAAAGAGAGTTACAAACAAAGTGGTAGGAAATTAACAATGCTTGTTGTATTACATACTGATATCTTCAAAGTAGTTTCTCATGAAAACAGATAGAGACATGCAATATTGATCAGTCAAGGACTCAATGACAGTTTCTTTCAGCAAAGAAATAGAAGACGGTAGAACAACTATGTTGTAATGAGAGAATAAATCACAAAATGCAATCCGAAGAACCTGATATACCATGAATATCACAAATTGAAGGAAACATTATTTCTAAATGATATACTCAAAACATTTCTATCTGCTATTTTTCTCTCTACATATGCATATTTAATGCATTGGTCTTTTGCTTCACACATATGCTTCACCCAGACTCATCTGTCTGAGTTTATCATTAAGCATTTTGTAAGTTTTCTCTTTCTTGTGCAGTCTCAGTTTCCTTCAATTTTTTGCTGTTAGTTTTCTCTTTAACTTATATGATCGACACATTCTTCTGTCTGGCAATTCTCAGCTGTTGGCAACGATTCTTTGCTTGAGCAAACTTTGAACCTTCTCTTAGGTTTCTCTGTTTACCTCCTTATAAAATCCAGTTTTAACAAAGAAAATGCTAAGTCAGTTTAGCAAGGACTCTTCATTCTTTACCATGCGTCAGGTGATATTTGATCATTCTAATCTGTTGATCAAAAAATCTGTTTGATTGACTTAACTAGAATCCTCCTTTCCACTGATATTTCCTTAGCATTTTTTCATCCACTCAACCTTACCCTGCTTCTTGGCTATAAATTCTCCCATGCTGTACTCAGAGCTGAGCCTAATCTTTCTTCTGCACTGCAGAATTCCATTGCAGTAGTCTGTACATTTATTCCAGTGGTCATTAGTGAAGTCGACCTTACCATGCTTTAACAAGGATAGCTGAATAGTTTTTCATTAACATTGTCTGCTTATATATGAAAGTGTTTATTGTAATTCTGAGCCTCTGTGTAGCTTGTATAATGGCTGTGTGCATGAGCTGTTTATTGTTCATTCCTTGATATCTGTATATTCAGGTATTTCTTCTTGGGCTCGTCACTTTCTCCAGAGAAGAATTTCAGTCTTTTTGCTGCAGGATGGAAGATTGGCTTCCTGTGCAATGCAAACTTAGTAAAGGAAGCATTAATTTTATAATATGGTGCTTAATCCCATTGGTTTAAGTGAAGTATGCAGGCCCACTATTCCTCGGGTCTTCCACTTCCATGGTCCTCTATTTTTCTCCCATAACAGTAGAATAATCTTTCAGACTTTTATGGAGGTAGAGAAAGGACAATTTCTTAGATCTTGAGAAAGAGAGTGGAACTTCGTAGGTGAAACTTTTACCCAAACCTCTTAATTTTAATTCTGTTTGCCTCAATTCTCTCAATTACAGGGATAGCCAGTTGTGTCAGTTCCTGAGTTTTCAAGGGAAACTGAGTGAAACTTGAGTTATTAGATTTCTTCACTGGGAGTTGAGGTCTCTACCTAAGTCAGTTAACTAAAGTGACAGTAACGCATCTGTTTTCTTCTCCAAAAATTGTTGTTTTAATATCTTTTAATGTTTTTCTCAGTGTTTTAGGCATGTGGCTATAAAAAATTTCCCTCCATTTCACATGAGTTTGATTTTGAGGATTAAAATTCGATTTTTTTTGTTTTTTTTTATTTTACTTTAAGAAATAAAAGAGGGAAAACATATTAACAAACAGACATCAATTTACAAAATACTATCATAACAATACAAATAAAACAGAGTTACAAAGTTGTAGGAAATTAACAATTGTTGTATTACTTATTGATATCTTCAAAGTGGTTTCTCAAGAAAACAAATAGAGACATACAAGACTGATCAAAGAAGTAAGCATTAACTGTTCCTTTCTGTAGACCAATAGAAGACAGTCCTGTATATACATACTTACATAATTTCCCTTCTTTCTGTTTTCTCACACCCCAGTTACCCTGTACTTTTAAGCATTTTCCTTTCGTTTCACAATAACTATCATACCTCCTAGTTTTTATTCACTCTTTCAGATCTTACTCTAGTGAGACAATACAATTCTTACACATGCAGGTCTGACTTATTTCACTCATGAGTATGGGCTCTAGTTGTGACCATTTACCTATAAAGGCCTTGAAGTTATCTTTCTTTAGAGTTGAGTAATATTTCATTATATAAAAGTACCACTTTTTTTATCCATTCCTCAATGGATGGACATTTGGGTAGCTTCCATAGTTTAGCAGTTGCAAATTGCACTGCTATGAACATAGGTGCACGTATATCGCTGTGATATGATGTTTTCAGACCTTCTGGGAAAATACCCAGAAGGGGAATAGCTGCGTTGAATGGGACCTCTAGACCTAGTTTGCCGAGGAGCCTCCAAACTGATTTCCACGGTAGTTTCAGCAGAGTGCATTCCAACCAGCAGTGGAGAAGAGTTCCTATTTCTCCAGAACCTCGCCAGCATTTGGTATTGGTTGATTTCTTAATGACAGCCATCATTACTAGGGTGATATGATACCTCAATGTTGTTTTAATTTGCATTTCTTGAATAACTAATGACATTGAACACTTTTTCATGTATTCATTTGTTATTTGTATTTCTTTATCTGAGAAGTGTGCATTCATCTCGACTGCCCATTATTGGATTGGGTCTTTGAATTTGAGGGGTCTGATGTTTTTGAATTCTTTATATGTTCTAGATAGAAGCCCTTTGTCTGAGGGACAGTCAGCTAAAATTTTTTCCCAATTCGTGGGTTTTCTTTTTACTCTGCTGGTGACTTATTTAGATGTGCAGAAAATTTTCAGTAGGATGAGATCCCATTTGTTGCTTCTTTGAATTATTCTGTGGGCAGTTTGGTTTTTGTTCATGAACTCTCTGCCTACCCCTATGTCTTTAAGGTTCATACCTACTTTCTCTTCCAATAGATTTAGTGTTACTGCTTTCATATTGAGATCCGTGAACTATTTTCACTTGAGTTTGGTGCATGCTTAAAGACTTGGGTCTAGTTTCAATGTTTGGCAGGTGGCAAGCCAATTTTTTCCAGCAGCATTTATTAAAGAGGCTATCATTCTTCCAGTGAGTTTGTTTGACCCCTTTATTAAAGATTAGGTGGCTGAGTGTGTTTATGGTTGTGGCTGTTTCTTCCAGTCTGTTCTGCTGATCCTCAGGTCTGTTTTTTAAGCCAGTACAAGGCTGATTTTATTACAGTAGCTTTGTAGTATAATTTCAGCTCAGGGATTGTGATTCCATCTGACTGATCCTTGTTGCCCAAGATTGCTTTGGCTACTCAGGGTCTCTTCTGGCTACAGATGAATTTAAGGAATATTTTCTCTAGATATGTGAGGTATGCTGACCGTAGTTTAATGGAAATTTCATTGAATCTGTATAACAATTTTGGGAATATGACTATTTTCACAATGTTTGCTCCTCCTATCCATGAGCAAGGTATATTTTTCCATTTACTGAAATATTTTTGATCTCTTTTTTTCAGAGTACTGTAGTTTTCATTGAATAGATCTTTTATATCTTTTGTTAGATTGATTCCTAAATATTTCAGTTTCTTCGATGCTATTGTGAAATGTACAGTTTCCTCAGTTTCTCTCTCAGTCTGTTTGTTGTTTGTGTATAGGAATGCTGTTGATTTTTGGATGTTGACTTTGTATTGAGCTACACTGTTCATTGATTAATTGAAGGAGTCTTCTGGTGAAGTTTTTGGCGTCTTCCTTGTAAAATATCCTGTCATCTGAAAATAGTGATAGTTTTACTTCTTCCTTTCCTATCCTTATTCCTTTATTGCTCTCTCTTGCCTAATTGCTATGGTTGATGATTCCAGAACTATGTTGAACAGGAGTGGTGACAACGGGCATCCTTGTCTTCTTCCTGATTTTACAGTAAAATCTTTCATTTTTTGCCCATTTAGAATGATAGTGGCTGCTGGTTTATCATAGATGGCTTTGATCATGTTGAGGTAAAGATCATCTATTCTTATTTTGTGCAGAGTTTTTATCATGAATACATATTGTACCTTGTCAAAAGCTTTTTCTGCATCTATTGAGAT
>NW_004955503.1:3505099-3511094 GCF_000276665.1 Chinchilla lanigera
TCAGATCTGTTATTTCTTTGCTGATTTTTTGTCCAGTTGACCTATCTCTTTGTGTCAAAGGGGTGTTGAGGTCCCCTGTTACAATAGTGTTATTAATTATATGGGTTTTCATGACTGTTAAGATTTGTCTTACATAGTTTGGTGGTCCAATATTCGGTGCATACATGTTTGTGATTGTTATCTCATCCTCTTGCAGTTTTCCCCTAACTAGTATGTAGTGATTGTCTTTATCTATTTTCATTGTTGTTGGTTTAAAGGTTACATGCTTTTTTCTGGGTTCCTGTTGCATGAAGGATTATTTTCCCTCCTTTGACTTTCAGTCTATGGACTTCCTTTTGAGTAAAATGTGTTTCCTGTATACAGCCCATCACTGGATTTTGTTTCTTTATCCACTCTTCCAGTCTGTTTATTTTGACTGGCAAATTGAGGCCATTTACATTAATGGTTATAACCGATTTGTGTTGACTTATCATTGTTGTGTTATTTACTTGCTGTTGATTTCCTACTTTTTCTACCTGTGTACTTGCTTGCTCTGCTTGAGGGTTCCTTTCTATTCCTGAAATGCAGTTGTGTTTTTCTCTCTCTACAAAATCTTTTAGTACTTTTAGCAATGATGGTTTGGCACTCATGAAGTTCTCCAGTTGTTCTTTGTTGTGAAAATATTTTATCTCTCCATTGAATTTGAGGGATAGTTTGGCAGGGTACCTCAGTCTTGATTGGAAGTTGTTTTGTCTCAGGACCTGTAATACTTCACTCCCAGCTGTTCTTGATTAAATGGTTTGTGTTGAGAATTCAGCTGTGATTCTGATGGGCTTTCCTTTATAGATAATCAGTTTCTTTTGTCTAACAGCTTTCAATATTCTACTCTTTTGCTGGATATTTAGGATCTTGATTATTATATGTCTGGTGTGGTGTTATTTTGCTTGTGGCTAGTTGGGGTTCTATATGCCTCATTTATCTGTACTTCAGAATCCCTTTCCATGCTTGTGAAATTTTCTGCTATTATTTCTGCAAATATTCTTTTTATGTCAGCTGTGTTGCCTCCTGCTATTTCATTGACTCCTATTAGTCATACATTATTTCTCTTTGCCTCATCTTGCAGCTGTTGGATTGATTTTTTCTGGATCCTTCTTGATTTTAAGTGATCCTTTCAGGATCGTTAGGTGCTGTACTGTCTTCAATATCTGAGACTCTATCTTCAGCCTCATTCAAGCGGTTTTGCCAGGTTTGATGGAAGTTTTGATTTTTTGGATATCTCTTTGAAAATGTTTCATGCATTCTAATTCTGACCTGTATTGTTCATTTAATGTTTCCATTGTTTTCTTATGCTCATCTTTTTTTTTGTATGTCTTCTTTAGGTGTGCTGAGCAGTTCTTTCATTATTGATGTCATTTCTTTTTTTTTACCAGGGTGATTATTTCTGACCTGATTTTGTCTATGGCCTGTTGGATTTGTTTCTTCACTTCAGTTGTGATCATTTCAGAGGTTTCAAGTATGTCACTTCCAAGTTCTCCTATGTTAGTGTCTCCTGGACAGGTTCTGGTTGGAGCTGAGTTCTGAGACTGTATTTTGCTCCTAAGTCTTGTCCTTTTGAATGCCATATGGAAAGTGCTGAGCCAAATGTTACCCAGGCAGCTCACTGAAGATCTCTAGGAACTTAGTTTACCTGGATATCAGACTTCTCTCAAGGTGGTAGAGGGTGGTAGACCACTGGGCCCAGGAACACCAGGCAGTTGGTGGGGTGCATGGCTCAGATGGTCGGGGAATGCTGGCCTGCAGGACCAGGGCCTCCAGAAAATCAGTGGACAACGTGTGGGTCTCAGCTGTTAACCCAATGGTGGCAAGTCAGGGGTCATTGCTCTGGGTTCTTCAGGTGGCTGGTCAAGGGAGGGCAGGCCTCACCTCCCAATTGAGAGGTCCACAGAGACAGGGCTGCTCCTGCATTGCTCCCCCATCCCAAAGGAGAGATCCACAGCCAAATTAGATTTTTATATTCACTTCACAATCTATTCTATACCTCTTTGACATCCAACATTTTAGTAGTTTTCCTGTTATATTTTAATTGAGTTATAATTTCATAAAATTTTAAAGGTAATTACCCCTATCTTTGTTAGCATCACCACCACCACAATACCTTTACCTCTGATTTGTTTTGTGAAAATTAATTGCAGAAAAGAGAGTACATTATTTTATGTCAATGATTCAACAGCAATTAATTGAGAACCTATTATGTTTCAGGCACTATGTTAGATATTTAATATTTAGAAATGAATAATGATTACTATCTATCCTCATGAGAATCACATTTTAGTAGGTGTAGCTGTAATACAGACATGCTATTTGTAATATCATAAATATGTACAAAATTCAAGTATATCCCAGATGAATGCATCATCCCAGTCCAGAGAAACTTGCAGCAGGTATTGATTCTGAGAAAAAGAATGTGGAATGCATGGTACCTTGCTATTTATGTAGCACAGATAGAATAAGTTGCATTATACAATATAAATACTCCACATTCCTGATTTTAATTTTACATTTCTTTTGATAAAATTAAAATATAATTTTCAAATCTACTAAATCTAAGAAATCATTATCAGTGGCTCCTAACAAGGGAAGTAGTAGTATATCCATAGCACCACTTATGATATATTTATAAAAATTGAATCTGAGATCAAACCTGTATGTCTAATTCCAAGTTTATAGAACATGCGGGGAGACAGAAAACCAAGGTCAGTGTCATCACTGAGATACAATTAGAGTTGTTTAGAGATCAGTAGTGACCATGAGGATACAGTGCTAGCCACAAGTCTACCTGTATGATTTTCATCAATAGTGCTTGGCATTCTGAGTAAGCCAAAAACAGGGATATTTGACATTTAGAAACAAAAATATGAAGAGCTATAAGTAAATTTGTTTACCAAAGTTATAATTCCTTTTCATGTCCCAGGAACTTTGTGAATAAAGGTAATATACTTAAAGTACTTAAAGATCTTTGGAAGGAAAGTTTTTATTAAATACAAAGTGATGCTACTATGATTATCACATAAAATACAGCTACTTGAGATGTTTTTCATGTTGCTTTTTTGTTTAATTCTCATATTACATGTCATTGATTTCCCTACTACCATGATTATCACATAAAATATAGCTACTTGAGATGTTTTTCATGTTGCTTGTTTGTTTGGTTTTTATATTACATGTCATTGATTTCCCTTTGATCCATCCTTCATGATTAACATAAGTATGATTTTTCCAGAACATATTATCCTATCATTTTTAAGAAACTTCAGAGTGAATCAGCACTTCATGATGACTATGATCACAAAATAACAAACATGCCAAAATAGAAACATTTTTTCTTAATTTAGTATCAATTTATTCCATCCATCAGAATCCACTCAATGAATTTTCAAATAACAACTCTGTAAAACTGTGAACTAGATTCCATTCAAAAGTAAAACATGTATTTGAATGAACATTTATTCTGTATTTTAACAGTACTTATTTAAGCCTAGCATTGTTGTAAAACTCTAGGGATTTAAGTATTCATAAGATAAATTCCTTTTAAGTATTAAAGGAACTTATGGGGGCTGGTGTGTAGCTCAGTGGTACAGTGCTTGTTTTGGATACAATTCCCACCACTGCATAAATAGTGGGATGCTTTGGGTGTGATTCCCACTACTGCAAAAAAAAAAAAAAATCCTCCTTAGAAAAAATACTCAAATGAAATTCTACTACGCATACAGAAACATAGGCAAATGGATATGAGACAGGCGTGAAGACAAGCTGGAGGGTCAATTGATGAATAGTTTTACGTTCCAAGTTAATGGAGTTCAGAGTTGAACATGCGGGCAAATTGAAACCCCAACGAGATTTTCATTAGGGGAGTGACATGATCAAATTCTTGTTAAAATCACATAAAAATGTTGCACAGGGACTGAAGTTGGAGAAATTATAAGGAGAGATAGGATTCATACATATTGAGTGCCTACTATGTGCATATAGTATTAGATGCTTTATATATATAATATCTCACTTAATCACTATAATAACATGGGCAGGCATTATCATTTCCATTTTACAGTACAGGAAAGTAAGGTTTAGAGAGGCTGATTTCCCTAAAGCCATCACAGTAAAATATACTCTTGGCATCTGAACACTGACTGGCTTCATGTCCAGGCTTTGTTTCTGGACCATGCTATCAATTGAGTCACACTGAAGCAGTCAAGTGAATGGTGATAGAGGCCTGCACCAAGAAACAGGCAGTGGAAAGGAAAGAAAGGAAAA
This sequence comes from Chinchilla lanigera, assembly GCF_000276665.1. Taxonomy (NCBI): domain Eukaryota; kingdom Metazoa; phylum Chordata; class Mammalia; order Rodentia; family Chinchillidae; genus Chinchilla; species Chinchilla lanigera. The sequence goes on from NW_004955503.1 coordinate 3,509,390, forward strand.
ATGTGAAAAATATTTAGGGAATAGAATCTGCGGGAACACTTGATTATTGTTCATGTAGACTTGAATGTGAGGGGAGCAAGGAAGAGTAAGGAGTGAAGACCCACTTAATTGGTCTAACTTACGAGGTGGATGCTGATGTGATTAATTGAAATAAGCTGAAAGAAAAGTAATAAATAAAAAGTCAAATGTAGAAAGTAAAGGAAAAAATGAGAATAATTAACAGAATCAAATGATGGAAGAAATGGGAAACAGCATAGGTGAAGGAACTACCATAGTTATTTCCCCTGTAATTACAGTAGAGAGACTGAGACTATACAGTTGTAGATAATTGGTAAATTTTTTGGAGGGAATAATATGGAGAGATTTTAGATTCAATGAGCTCCACATTATCTATGAAAAAGAAGTGAAGGTGGAAGGCAAGGGAAGGAAAGTGAGCTTGAACAAAACAAAACTAAAGATTTGATTTAGCCACGGAGGGAAATGAGAGAGGGAACTGATCATTTTTCATGTAAAATCATGACAATTATGTTGACTTACTGTCTTAAGATACCTGTACTGGAACATCTTTTCAAGTTTACCATTTTAATTTTTCTCTTTTTCAAAGTAAAGATATTATAAAATATAAATTAGATAAATTATATCATTATTCATCCATGAAGCTCAATATTTCTTTTGAAAAGTGGTAGACACAAAGGACATACTCACCAAAAACATATAAATTCTTCTTTGAATCATTTCTTTTCTAATTGTGGTATAAATATGATACGAGCCTTAAACTGAATTAGGAGGTTTTTTCTTATGCAACAGTTTCTTGAATTTCTCTGGAATTAATTAGAGTCTGCCATTTTCTTCATAGGAGGTATTTCTCCTCAATCAAGTTTATTTATTGGCTAGTGGGTTATTCAGATTTTCTATTTATTATTGACTCAGTTTTGATAAATTGTCTTTTACAAATTTATTCATTAAAGTTTTCAAATTTACTATAAAGTTTTTTACATACTATACTCTTATTGGCTTTTTTTTTTTTGAGGCAAGGTCTTACTATGTAGTTCAGGTTGGCCTTGAACTTGCTTATGTAACCCATGCTGGACTTAAACTCACAGTGACTCTCCTGCTTCAGCCTCTGCAGTGCTAGAGTTGCAGGTATTCACCACCACACCTGGCTTACTATACTCTAATTATCAGTTCAATATGAGCATTTATAGTTATGCTCTCTTTTTCATTCCTAATATTGTGGTTTAGGTATTAGTACATGTTAGCAGTGGGCAATGTTTATATTCCTTGTGTGGAGCTGGTACATGTAAATATTACATCTTAATTCTTCTTTCACCCCTTTGCTCTTCCCTCCACCCCTTCCCTCTGTCTCTTGAGTACCTTCCCATATGAGAAAGATCTATTTCCTATAATAATGTTTTATATGCCTTTTCTCTCTTTCTCCTTAATTCCATTAGAAGTTTGTCATTTAAAAAATCCTTTCAAGGAATTTATAACTTTCTTTTTCTCTTTTATTATGCCCTTGCTCTGTATTTCATTAGATAATACTGTTCTTTCACTGTAGTTTTCCTTGATTTGTTTAGCTATTTTTCTAAGTTCTTAATATGAGTGGTTTAACCATTATTTTCCAGCTTTATTCTGTGATATACAAATTTAAGCCTAAAATTTTCTTCCAAATACAATTTTATGTGCATCATATATGATTTTTTTT
>NW_004955503.1:3511289-3524093 GCF_000276665.1 Chinchilla lanigera
CTCCTACCTCAGCCTCCCAAGTGATGGGATTGCAAGCGTGCACCACCATGCCTGGCCATCATATTTGTTTGAATGCATATATTTTCATTATTTTTCATTTTAATTAATTCATATTTTTATTGAAAGTCTTTTTGACCTATAAGATTTTTGGAATTTTGTTTGATATACTTTTCTACATAAAACATATGGATTTTGGACTTAATTATGTTGTAGTACAAGAATGTGGTTAGTGTGATAACAATCCTTTCAAATGAATTTAATCCATTTTTACAGGTTAGCTTGTGTTTTATTTTAATGTGCCTTGTTTGCTGGCAAAAAATGTGTATCTAACACTTGTTGGGTACAATGTCTATGTCCATTGATCAAACTTACGATTTACATGGTTTAAATCTCTTATATTCCATTTTTAATCTATTAAAATATCCATTACTATAAATTATGTCTTTTGTTTTGTTTTGTTTTGTTTGTTTTTGGTTTTTCTCTGGTACCAGGAACCGAACTCACGACCTTGCGCTTGCCAGGCAGGCGCTTTTGCGGCTGAGCTAAATCCCCAGCCCCTTATAAATTATGTCAGTGTCTCATAGTGATATATTATTAAACTTCTTTGTGTACTTTTATCTTTATGTTCTGCAAGCTATGTTCCTATATTAATAGAAATTTAGAATTGTGTTAATTTTCTGAAGAATTGAATCTTTGTTATTATGTACTCACTCTCTTTATCTCTAATCTAGGTTTTGAAAAATCAAAGTCTATTTTTGTCTTATACTAATGTACAGTAACTTTGGGTATATTGTACAGCATAATATTTTAACTTTAAACTTTTTGTAAATTTATGCAAGAAACAAGTATACCATTGGACTTTTTAAAAAAATTCATCAGAATAATCTTGTTTTTGCAGGAGAATTTAGTTCACTTACACATAGAGTAATTGCTGAGCTATTTGGATTTATTTCAAGTATCTTACATATTTTCTATTTGTTTTATTTTTACACTTATATGGTTTGTATTTTCTTATAATAGTTTTGACTGACTGATTTTTAATAGAAAATTTTAGTGGCTTTGTAGCTCTTTTAACACATTTACCTTAACTTTGCAAATTCTAAAATCAGGCAGCATTGTTAATTTCTATCTGAAGTACATGAAGACTTCAGAATGCTTTAGTTTTTTCCACTCTTCCAGTGATACACAACTGCAATGATGGTGAAATTTGTACTTTCCTCTTGATTTTATTGGAAATGGTTCAGTGATACTCCTTGTGATAACATGTGAAACTTCAACAGTATCTTTTATTTAAATCATATAAATTTTATTACATACTTTTTTATTGAAGCAGTGATAACTACTTGATATGATAGGAATGGTGCTGAAGCAGATTATGGGGTTAATGAAAAAACTGTTATATCAGGTTCACTTGATCTGCTTGAACATGTGGGAGGGAGTATGACAGAATATGTACTGCATTACATTACCTTGGAGCACATAGGGCAATGATGAAATGTGGCAAAAGCAGGCATGCTTTGATTTGAGATGAGTATTAGCACAAGGAAACATGAATAACAGAATGCTTTTTGGAAAGAACAGGAGAAACACCTCTGTACGAGTAATGGATAGTTCAATTAGCAGGGACACTTTCGTCAGTGGGGGGAAGAAATAGGCAAGGTAAGAATTTTTCAGAGATAATATTATTTTTATGTGAATTTTTTTCTTTTAGCTCCCTTTAAAAGAAAAGTAATTTATACTCCTTTCTTGCAGTGGGTCCTATATCCTTTTGTATATCCACCCAAGGTTAATGAGATCAGGAAGTCACCTGGTGCTCTGTATTATCTGCTTTATTGCTTCCCTTCATTAGTGTCAATGGTAGCGAGTTGAATGCAGTGCATTTTAGAGGCAGTGCAGCAGGATATTACATACATATTAGTCAGCAACCAAGATCAAAATCTCATATACTAGTGAATTTGCAAAAACTAGTCCTTCAGGTAGTTCTCAATTTTCACCAAGTGCTGCATTTTGAAAGCTTCATTAACTTAGCCCCTTTAAGATGGATAAGGTGAACGAGTTTTATGGCTGTAGAAGGTGAAGTAGAAGAATTTGCAGTTCTTAAAAACAGTGCTGGCATTTATTTATGAAAATGGAATCTAAATGGCATTACAATTCCCCTACAAATTATGAGTTGCAGTTTAGAGCACCAAATACATAGAAATTTTGATAATAAAATACTTGTAAACTAGCAAATACTTTCTAACCAAAATTATGGCTCTGAAACAAGCCTCTTGTTTGTCTTAGAGTCATAGCGTGCATAGTATTACAGGTGAGGGACAAACTAAAACCAAACAAGGAATTTCTGAGAGGAAAGAAACTATATATTCAAAGGAGAAATATGGTTGAAAAAATTGTTAGTAGTGTAAGAGATTTTCATTCATGCTCTACCTTTTCCTGAAAAGACAATGCTGTACTCTATGAAATATTCCATTCAGAAAAAATGAACATTGGTATTGGAGGAAGAATAGTTCAGAAAGCTACTCTGAATCAACACAAGGTTTGGTGATCCAGAACCATGATGCTTCTGCTGGCATTTGTATTTATAGTAAATACACAGATCATCAAAGAGAATATTGCTCTTTGCAAATATGTAAGCATGTTTCTTCTTCATTTTCATTCCATTTTATCTTTCCTTTGATTCATCACTTTTTGTTAGTATCGTCTGCCTTGTCAGAAATCTTTGTTGGGGAAATGACTTGGTGAAATAAAGCATGTAATATGCAGTTAAAGAAATGTTCTGTTTTCTAATTTGTGCATTTTTCTGTGTCAACCTATACAGGTGTATATGGAGATCAAAGACTAAAAGACGTGTGCACCATCTAGAGCCACATATTTTATGAAGGGAGCTTTTTGTTTCCAAACCAATACAACCTACAGACTTAAGTTTTCACTGTGATGAGACTTTGAAAGCTGTTACTAGTTCTGATAGTAAAGAAGTACTATTTGGAAACAAATTATAACTCGTCTTTATGACATGTACCAATTTGCATACAAGCTGCATAGGTCACTTTTTATACTTATCTGTCATGGAAAAAAATACAGTAGGACATTTTAGTAATCAATAAATTACGTAGTTAATGAACCAGATCAAATATAAATGGTATGAGTCAAATACTCCTAAGAATGAGGACTAACTCTTAGTCCCTTACCATTTGCAAAAGTTCTTTTCTCATTTTTTTCTTTAGTTCTTTTTTTTAATCCTCTTTCCCTCCCCTCTTTCCATCTCTTGTTCCCCCATCACTTAAAATAAGTCTCCCTTCTTTCTATTATCTATCAAAAGATTTTGCTTTCCAATTATATTTTTGAGGTTTCTCATATAAGCACAACCAAGGTCTACTACTGATTGATATAAGTTCTAATCACAATTTATAAACTACTAAATCCATTGCAAGTTTTTCTGAGACAGGGTCTTGCTATGTATACAGGCTGAACTCAAACTCAGAGCAACCCTCTTTCATCAGCCTCTGGAGAGCTGGGATTACAGACATGTGCCAACACACCCGTTCCATTGCAATTCAAGAAAGGAAATGTTTATACTTCATCTATGAACACCTACAAAAAATTTTCCTTGGGATTTAATTGCTTATATTCAAACATCACTTATTTACTGATTTTTTTCTTCAAACCAATAAAGAGTGAAAAGAGTTTCATCTTTAACCTGGTATGAGTATAAGGTCAATAAATTATATGGTCGATATATCAATTAGAATAAATTGATAAAGAAAGGTTTGTGAACCCCTTATACGGAACTACTATGTACATTTGATGTCAGTTTGGAAGCACATGAAGCTCCTCTGATAAAGAAATGCTGCCACAGAATCCACCAGGTACTTCCTTTGCTTCCAGATATATGAACAGAATTTATCCTTACACCATAGCAAGTTTAGAAAAATTGGATGAGAGAAATGAATGAAACTTAAATTGTTGTGATTGGAGAGTCTAAGTTAATATGGGATACTTCATCTCTTACAATAAATTCGTACATCATAACAGTAGAGACAGGAGAATATTTTACCTAACATTCATTGATACTATTTTAACTTGTTATTAGAAAACATTGAGGAAGTATATTTTAAAGAAAACCACTCAACTATCTGTACAACTGTAGCCAAATCACCTCTATTTTCTCATTTGTAAAATGAAAGAGTCTGGCATGATGATGACTGGGTTGTTTTTTCTTGTTTATTTGGTATTTGTTAGACATTTTGAAGCTTTCATATGTTTTTTTTTTTTTTTTTTTTTTTTGTGTGTTTTTTTTTGGTTTTTCTCCGGTTCTGGGAACCGAACTCACGACCTTGCGCTTGCTAGGAAGGCGCTTTTTGCCGCTGAGCTAAATCCCCAGCCCTTGAAGCTTTCATATGAAGCTTGGTAAAGTTGTAACCCACGTTGTAAAGTTGTCATATTATCAAATTTTTGTGTATATTAGTTTATTTTTTTCCTTTACTTTGTGGGGAAGATCAATCATATTCTGAGCACAGCAGGAAAGACTGCTATTTAGAGGAAACTTGTGATGATCCTTTGTGAAGCAAAGAAATTTTGTAATGCAAATGCTAATATTCAAATGTTTCTATTTTGCAAATTTTCATTTTACTAAAACAAGTTTTCTTACTCTGAAGTATAATTAATCTTTACATAATACTGAAAATGCACATTTAATACATATTTTGTTGGTTTTTTTTTAGGCTAGGAGAAAAATTCTCTTTCCTTTTCACTCAGTTACTATGCTACTTATTAAACTTTTGTCCTTAAAACAATTGTTACATATTAGTTAAGACTCACTGTCTAGAGTATATCTGGGTTTTAAATGTGGTTTTCTTACTTGCCAGTTAGACAGCTTTGATTAAAACAAGCACTGTTGCTGAACTTTCGTTTCTTGATCTGTAAATATAGGACAACAATAGTAATTTACCTTGTAGTATTTATATAAATATTAAATATTATAAAAGCTATAAAGTACTTCAAGTACTGTCTGGTACATAGAGTGTGCTTATTAAAATTTTACTTAGCATTATTTTCAGGTACTTCTTGTATTATGAGTTTTCTTTTTATGTACACAGTATGCAAAGTACACTTTTCCAGGATTATAAATTCCTTGAAACCAGCAACTATATGTAATACTTCTTTCTAAAGTGTCTACCAGTCCAGCAGAATGGCTGTAACAATTTTGATATTCAATATCTATTCATTTTTCTGAGTCTTTTCTGATTTACACTAGAGAGATTTTTAAATCACACTTTAAAACAGCATGACCAAGAGCAAGAATGTAAAATATATGTGGTAGCTTTAGGATTTTAAAACTGCAAGAATGAGACACACCAAGAATATCTTCAATAATGGAGGTTTATCACAAGGATGCATGAACAATTGAAGGAGAGAGGTCACTCATGAGTTGCATTGTCACTCTGGTTACTGATGCCTAAAGCTTGGACATCTGCCTGTGTTTCAAATCTAGCTCTGCCATTTATGAGCTGTGTGATTTTGGGCAAGTTGCTGAAACTTTCAGTGTCTTAGTTTATTCACCTCTAAATTGTGGACAAAACTGGTATCTATTTAATTGGAGTGAGTGAGGATTAAAAAGATAATGCAAGTGAATGTTTATTATAGTGCCTGACCCATGCTAGGTTCTCCAAAAGTATTGGCTTCTTTGTAGTAGCCGAAGAACTTAATAGTAGTTATTTCAGTTTTTATCCCACATAACATTAAAAAATCAAAATATAATTCAATATTGTTGAAGATAATCTCCTCAGCTCAAATGACTTGCCCCTTTTCACCTAGCATTTACACTTCTACAAATAAAGGATTTCATTTGATTTATTTGTTTTCAATGTAGACAGCCAAATCCAGCTCAGAATTAGGTGTACTCCCTCCTGCCCAACCTCTATAATTATTATCCTTAAGTAACTAATTAATTCTGTATTCAATCTTTTGGGGTTAGTCTAGTAGAATTTTTTCTAGCTTTATCAAGGTCTAATTGATGGAAAATTGCTTCATATATTTAAAATAACCAAACTGGTGAGCTTGGAAATATGCATACATTTGTGCTATCAGCACCACAATAAAGCTTATAAACTGGAGGGGTCATGATAAGGGGCTAAGTACACAAAACTCCAACCCCTTTCCTCAATAAGGATCTACTTCTGTGATGATCACTTTGCCTTCATGGAGGTTTTCAGAGGATATCATCTTCTTAAATGATATGTCTGCAAAAAAAGATCTCATTTCAACCACATACTCATTTTTTATTCCAAGTTTTCACTTGAACTTGCTTCATCAGAACTCCTTGAGCTATTTCTTCTTCTGTAATCCCTGTGTGAGCTTCTTTAAGCTGCTGAGACTTTTTAAGTCTGCCAATCACAGTATGGAACAAAGTGAATAATATGTAGTTAAGTCACATAGAACTTAAAAGCATATATGATAGAGTATCAGTAGGCTGGGTTTCCAGAAGTCATGTTGTTCCATGCTACACTAACTACATTTTTTATCTATCTGTGTAAAGGCCACACAGAATGCCTTGGTATTCAGATTGAAGGAGAAATCACCAAGGATCCCATTGATATTCAAGATTATCAGAAAGCATAAAGAGACTCTAGACAAAATAAAGGACAGGCTATATAAAGCATTCCAATAATTACAGTGCTGTGATAAGGAAGAGGGTAAACAATAGTATTATTAAGGAAATCAAGAAAAAAGAAAAGAATTTACCCTCTTGGTGCTCACCATGGGCACAAGCTTCTCCCAGAGAGAATAAAGCCAAAAAAGTAAAGATAAAGATAATCAAAGCCAAGCTCATGGAATTAGAAAGAGAAAGATCACAATAGAGAAAAGATTGTGCATAGAAGTCATAACACTGGAACGTTTTAATAGGCAGGATTGTCCCATAGAAGTTGAATCAACGGCTTCTAGAAAGAAGAGTGAAATAATCAAGAGAGTATAGACATATATGGAATGCAGAGCAAAGAGTTTCTGGCTAAGGAAGAAAGAGAGGGCATTTGGTAATATTCTTGAAAGATGTGGAAGTATAAGGCTATAGACCTATCATGCATGGCTCTTAAGTAAGCATGCTACATTAATGAAGAGTTTTATATGCTAAATTTCCAATCAGAAAACATCTTGCTTGCAGAAAAACACACTATAAATCTAAGATGCCATCACTTTCTTAGTCAAAAATTATAGTATTGTGGAAAGAGTATAAAATTTGGCTTTAACCTTTGTCAAGTTAAAGATTAGGTCTTATTATCATTTCTCAATAAATACATGAATTGCTTTCTCTCAGTTCCAGCTTCTTCATTAACTCAGAAAAGGTATATGAATTTTCAGGTTTGTTGTGAAAGGTAAATGATGCAGCATGTGAACAGTCCAATTGACTCATAGCTGTGATTTAATAAATGACAATTTTGATATATCTTTGCTTATTATATATTTCCAGGTATAATAAAGACATGAATCATAAAGAGAAATAATTGGGGTGCTTATCCCATTTGCAAAAGGAAATAAAAGAAAGCAAGTGCAACACAGTGATGTGGGAAGTGAGTTCAAAGAGAGAGGCACTCACAAGAGACCAAAAAGGCGGGAATGAACGAAGCTTAATTGAAGAGCCAGCTGACAGGCCTTCTCCGACCAGGAGCCAGAGAAGATGTCCACCCTGATCTGGGTCTCACTTTCAGTTTAAATACATTTTTAGGTTTCCATAGTAACCATTACCTCAGTTTGGGGAATTTTACAAGAATGCCACACAATTATCACGAAGTTGACCTTTCTGAGAAGCTGTCGGTCAGTGGTATTCCAGATAATCATTTAGCATACTTCCCAACTTGTCCTGTTTGTTCTGTTTCAATTTTATAGCTATGTTTTGGTGTATAACTAATGAAGGGGAGGGGGTGAGGAGTGGATTTCACTACAGTTTAAGTGAACTTTAAGTGGCTTCTCTTAAAATGGAGTTACAAAAAGAAAATGGAGCCACTCTTGCCCTATCAACAGAAGCTCACATTAGTTTTGAATGTGGTATATAATGCTTATTATTTCTCACTATATTTCATATTAGACTGGCTTGGAATGACTTTGACTACTATGTTGGTTCTTCCTAAGATGAAGTTATTCTTAGGGTACTTGTACTATTACTCAAATTTCTCATCACTCAGACATAATACCTGACACCTACACCTAAAGGAGATGAAGTTCATTTGACTGAAGGTATCGGGAGATTCATTCCATGGTCAGCTGACTCCAAGGCAGAAGCTACATGTTAGAATTATATGATAGAGGAAAGCTGCTCACCTGGTAGCCAAGAAGAGAGAGAAGGAAGGATCTGGGGATGGAGGTTCACCTTTCATACGCATACCCTTAGTGACACAACTCTTTCACACACATATCATATCATAACAGCACAGTTAGGTATGAACTCATCAATGGATCAACTCATTGATGAGTATAGTGGCCCCAGGAACCAATTGCCTTCCAAGGGCCCACTTTTAAAACCACAAGACTTTTGGTGGACAATTTAGACCTAAATCCTAACATTGTTATTTATCATGAGGATAAAATGTCATAGAAAAGGATTCATATCCATACACTTTGTTTTGCTTTACTCTTGTAAACATTATCATGGAAATAAATTAATAGAGCTACTTTCTTTTCACCTCATAAGTAAGCAATATCAGAATTTGAATGTATCATCTATTTTAAAATTTATAATATTCTTGTTTTTAAATATTCTCTTTATGTTATTTGATGTGGTATATCATTTATCACAAAACTATACAGTCATGAATATTGGCTGTGAAGTCAAATATAAAAATGGAAGCGAAATATGCTGGCTTCAATTGTTCTGATAATTTTAAAGTAGCCTCAGTAGAATCCATTCCCACTATGCCACTGCATTATTTCAATTTTGAAATTCTTTTAAATTATGGAAAGTATCTATTCTAATGATCATCATAACTGCACAATGTAGCACACATTAATATCCTATGAAAACACATATTTACTTCTTCAAAGTTTCAGGGGTGTTTACATTGTTTATAGTAATAAATATTCCTTTTGAGATAATATGTATTTCTCCAAAATGAGGACAGTATCTATAAATAAAAGAATTCTCAAAGTCAGATTTATCCATTTTATTTTAAATTCTTAAGGCAAGGGACCTTGAGGGGCACTATTTCATCCTATTGTACCCTTTGAGATTGCAAAACTTCCAAGAGAAATATTAAGAGGATAAAAGGGAAAATGAAAACAACAGACTAGAGATTTTATTTATTATCTGTGTGACTTTGGGACAGTCACTTAATACCTAGATAGTTCAGTTGCTCAGTTGCTTATTCAGCCAAAATGAGGAACTTGTATTGGGGTGCTTATTCAAAGTTTCTTCTACATTCAGGGTTCTTATGTTAGGATCGAAGAGTTGAATTTGTCAGAGGAGAAAATTCTTTTCCTGACTTTGTGTGGAAAGGAAAAAGTCTTATAAGAATTTTTGCTGCTTGGGGCTGGGGATTTAGCTCAGCGGCAAAGCGCCTGCCTGGCAAGCGCAAGGTTGTGAGTTCGGTTCCCGGTACCGGAGAAAAACCAAAAAAAAAAAAACAAAAACAAAAAGAATTTTTGCTGCTTATCAGAATTTTTTATTGTGGGAAAATTTCTCTTTCTTGAGTAAAAGAACATTAACTGGAGGGAAAAGTCTCCATATAATTTCAGTGATATAGTCACATAATTTTGCAGCATCCACAGCACATTTTCACCTATTCAGAAGGTGTGGGTAGTCACTTTTGTGGTCTGTGGTTTCCCTGTGATACTAAGACATGAGGTATTGGAACGATCTTAAAACCAAACCTACAAGTCTGTGGCTGTGAACACTACCTACAATATTTCATGCTTGTTAATCCAAATATTACTTTATGAAAAGTCTATCACCTGTTACAACGTCAGAACTAGGAGTTAACCATTTTTTCTCAGCAAAAGTAAGTTCATTAAAATGAATTATGATTTAAAAATTATAATGGTAAAAAATGTTTGTTATTACAAGTGAAATAATCTTATGGTGCAGAGAAAACTAAGGATTTCTCTCCACTCTTACTACAGGTGTTTCTTTACAAAGGTAACCAAAGTTAACCAGCCCTAGTGTCTTTACTACTTTTTATTGTGCTTATGTAAGGTGTTCTAGGTAAGATTTCCCCAACTTTTATGGGATATTTTAAAAATCCAAGCTGACTAGCAAAACATGACTCCTCATGACTACCAATATTTCTTTGATTGGCAAAGTCCTTCTTACATGTAAACTATCTTCGCCTGAGCTAAGTTCAAGAGCATGGTCTCCTTTGCTAGTTGCATGGTTCCCATTCATTAAAACTAGGAGGTTTTCATTTCTTTTTCTCTTGTGGACAGTGAGTAAGCATAATGCTTCCTTTTCAGAACCTATAAACTTCATGGTACACATAAAATTTATTTTTTACACTATGAATATTGAATGGTTTTAGCATTTAAACATTTAGCAATACTGTTGGATGTTTTCAGAAGACAGAAAGTTTATTTTGAAGTGTTTAACAACAGGGAAGAATGATAAATTCAGGTGAAAAAATGATTAAAATCTCACCTTCAAAATGGTAGTCTTATTTATACAGTACATCAAATTTGGTATCATTTGTAATTATAATTATTAATTACAGCAATTAAGTGGAGATTTAGAGATGGATAGAAATACCATATTAGCTGGGTATGGTAGTGAACACCTGTAATCCCAGCACTCAGGAGGCTGAGGCAGGAAGATCCTTGCACATTCCAGATCAGCCTGGGCTACAAAGTGAGCTCAAGGCCAGCTTGAACTGCATAGTGAGATCCTGTCTCAAAATAGACAAAAAAAAAAAAAAAGAGAAATACCATATTAGAAAATGGTTTGAAAAGGTATCCTTTATAGGATTGGATCACAGAAATTGTGATCTGTGATACATTTGAGGTCAGTCTAGTTGTGATATTGTGGTCTAGTTGATATTGTGGTACATACAGTCCTGGCTGAACTTCTCACTATGATAATTAGTATACTTGGGTTTCTCAAGGAAATAATGTTTTTTAAATTTTTGCTAGAGCAGCGGGTTCATTTGATGCACACAGTGTTGATCCCGAAATGTTAGTCTCTAGATATAGTTTATAATTGGATGAATAGCCAGCTCAGCAAGAAGTCAAGACTTTTGTATAATATAATGATGAGACATTTTTTAACCTGATGGGACTTTGCATGACAAAAATTTAAGACCATAATGCTATTGGATAAATTATGATCTGCTAGTTTAACCTTCAAAAGGAAGGATTCCTTCTATATAATGTTACCATAAGAGTAACTCGGAAATTTATAGCTTTTGCAAAGAAGAGTTTAATATTTACCTATGAAAGTCTGAATTTGAGGCCGATGATTTACAATAAAGCAGACTACTTCAGTGACTGCAAATTCTCATATATCTGGAAGCCTAAATGATAGAAAGGTCATTACTTTGTGAGAAGATTCCAGTATAAATAAGATTTTAATTGGCAGAATTAAAAGGGTAATTAAAAGTTTGTGTTAAGGACTTTAAAAGAGACTCAGTGAGGACTTTCTTCAGAAACTGGACCAATGATTCACAAGATTTGGCCATAATTACACTGACAGACTGCTGATAGCATCTTCCCTTTGCTTTATATCTGAACAGAAAGGGGTCATTTTGATAATATCAAGTCTTATTCAAGATATATACACAGTTTGTATAGGCTGAGGGGAATCAGAGTTCAGACAGGTAGATCGCTAAATAAACAGAGAAGCAACACCTCTTTTGAAGAAATTCTCAGAGATATCTTATGTACTGAACTGGTCTTGAACTCACTAGGTAGCCAGACTGACCTCAAATGTAGGGCCATCCTCCTGCCCCAGCCTCCTGAGTGTAGACATTACAGGTGTGCACTAACACATCTGACAAAAGGATGTAAGATTTATGGCAATTAGTCCTGCTCAACTGCAGAGAGACAGAGAGAGAGAGAGAGAGAGAGAGAGAGAGAGAGAGAGAGAGAGAGAGAGAGAGAGATGGAGAGAGCAAAGAGAGAGGAAAGAGGAGAGAGAAAGATTTTTCAAAAAATGAAAGACCAAAAACTACCACCACCAACACCCCTATCAAAATCCTACCATGTGTGCGTGTGTGTGTGTGTGTGTGTGTGATTACAGTCAGTGAGAATAAGATCAGCAGCTCTTCCAGATACATGCCATTGCCAGTATGATACCTCCCCCCTTTGCAGATACCCTCTCTAGTTAGTAATCTGTGGTTCCTTGCTAAATTTTAACAGAAGCTTAGAACTCTATGGTAATAGGGTGAAAGTCCTAGGTTCCATCCGATGCCTACAGAACAGTTCAACTCTTGAAGTCTATATGATATTTTGATATAGTTGCTTTGATGTAGCTGTCACAAAATAACGTGGAAAAAGTTTATCTTTACCATTCTGAATTTAGCTTTATCCCGACCCAGTCTTCACTGTTGGCGATGTTGGTAAGGAACATGGTGAAGCTCTGAAGTAAACTCTGGGATCATGATGCAGTTGGACCAGTACCATTCTTTTTTTTATTTTTATTTTAAAGATAAAGGGGGGAAACATTAACAGACATACAACATTTTACAACATATCACAAGCACAGTACAGACAATACAGACTTACAAACAAAGTGGTAGGGAATTAACAATGATTGTTGTGTTACATACTGATATCTTCAAAGTGGTTTCTCATGAAAACAGATATAGACATGCAATACTGGTCAACCAAAGA
>NW_004955503.1:3529593-3547553 GCF_000276665.1 Chinchilla lanigera
TGTGAACCACCTGAATCTATGTCTCCAGTCAGATCATAATACATACAGGAACCAGATGCAGCCCAGATGGGTATCGGTTACACACTTTCCGCACCTTCGACTGGCTAGGGGATCTGGGCAAAGGCAAAGCTCAGACTTGAACCGTGTGTCAACACCTTTTGGAGCACTCCCTCACTTGGCACAGTGCGTGCAGGGTTGAGTCTGTTCGCCCCACCAGCAGCCAGGGAAGACCCTGGGGCTTCCGAGTGAAAACCGCCTCTCTGCCGTGGGAGCACGGAGGCCAGGACTCCGTCTGTAATGGCGGCGGGGTCCTGGTGCGCGCTCTCTGCTCTCAGGGAGTGGCTGGGAAGTACCTGGCTCTCTAGGCGCGTTTCAGCTGGGAACGTGCCGGTGTGCGCGAGCACAGACTCGAGCCCAGGAGTCCAGCCGCTCCTGGAACACTGTCTCTCTCAGTGCAGGTCGTGCCGGGCTGAGTCTGTTCACCCCGCCCACCACCAGAGAAGTTCCTGCAGCTTCCAAGTGAAAACCGCCTCTCTGGACCAGTACCATTCTTTGTGTTTACAAAAGATCCAATATTGAAAAGCTTCTTTTATAAGCAATTGAAAAATATTTTTAAAACAGAATAATTCTTTGAGAAGACTAAATTGAAATTAGGTGGATAGTTTCATGCATATATGGATATTTTAGATCCCTTTAGGAGAAACAAAAGAAAAAGGCCACAGTACTATAAGGTATATGATCATCTGTAGAGCTCAACTTTTACTAACAGCTTTTTAAGGAACAAGACACTCATCTTTCCTTTAAGGTCCATTCCTAGAGTGTGTTCAGTATTGTTTGGATTAAGTCTGATGAAATTGCCATTATTTTAAGTGGAAAATATCTTAGTGTTTGTAATTTTATATGGTTCAAACTAAGAGTTAAGCTCTTATACCACACCTCATATTAATATATTAGAAAAAAGTGGGAGTTTTGAACAGACATATTTGGATGATAATCCAAGGTCTCCCAAATATGTGACCTTGGGAAATTTCATAGGCTATATGAGTCCTAGTTTCTTTACCTGGAAATTGAGGAGACTAAACTTAAATCCTACGAGGTTTGAGTGAATTAAAACAAGATGGCACATCAAAAGCAACTTTGCTTTCAGTAAATAATAGTCCCATTATACTGGAGAGGTCTTTCTTACAGCTAGTATTTTGAAAATCATAAGTAAAATACAGAGATAGAAAGTAAATTAATAGCTATTTGGTGCTTGAATATTGTGGGGGAAATGTAGAGTGATTGTTAATTGATTCTTTTTAGGGTGATAAAAATGTTCTAAAATTAGACGGTGTTGATAGTTGTTCATGTCTATAAATATACTAAAAATCACTGAGTAATATACTTCAAATGAGTGATTTGTATGTTATAAGAGTTATATCTCAATAAAGCTATTTTTTTTAAACATTACAAAGAAGAACACAGACAGGGAAAGGACAAAAGCTCAAAGCTACTTAGGAAAAATCCTTAAACTTGGCTTTTTACAAAACTCATTTACAAGCTTGAAAAAGACAAATAAACAAACCTCAGAGTACTTCTTGAATTAATCCGGTTTAGCATGAGACAGTCATCACAAAGCATTATTTCTAATTGGCTATCTCTGTCACTAGCCACAGGGGGAAAGATTGTTTCTTGCTATTCTGCATCTGGCAAACATCTAGTTTTAATATAACAAATGTCATGAAGTAAAGATTTATTCCACGATTTACTTTAGAGTTGAAGGAAAAGCTACAATTGACAGACTGTTTGGCTGCCTCACATCTCAGGCCTCCCAGTGTTCCGTGCATAGTCATAAGAATAAGAAAGCTGTGGTCTTCTACATTTTCTCATTCCAATTGCACAAGCTCAATGTGAGTTTTGTTCTGAGCAGCAGCAAAGCTTGGACAATGTTCAAACACCACACATAGTCTGGGCAATGTAAAAAGTAGTCTAGGGAGGCCTCAAAAGAGGACATAATAGTAACTTGCCCAGATGATCAAATTACATTTTCCTGTTCTAATTGTTAGACATTTACAGGGACACAATTTGGAGATGCCTTTGGGTCCTATTTAATCCCTATGTAGAAACTAAGCATTTACTAATAGAGGGCTAGATTCTTAAGCAGGGAATTTCATACATAGAACTTTATTGGATGCCAATCTGGACAGAAAAGGATTTTAGTTTTGAATACTGCATTATGATGCATTTGAAAAGAGTCCATCCTCTGTTATGGATGATTTCTGTTTTATCTGAAAGTGTTATTCAGTGAACTAAGCTGCTTCCCCACTGTCTATGCAATTTATGCATAAGATAAAGACATTTATAAAAGATTATAGATCTGAGGTTTCATCTTCATTTACACATTATTCTCTAAAGATGAAGCTTGATCTTTAAATGTGTGTTTGTTTAATCAACAGCACCTGTGAGTCACACCTAGAATTAAGTATCACCTATAAGGTGCTAGAATGTAGCCAGGCTACTAGCATCTAATCTATTCTTATCTCAACAACATCAAGGTGTTTGTGGTAGATTACAGCACGAAGATCACCTCCTGGAAAATTGTGAAAAAGCTGATAACTTTCTGTAGCACTTTTTCAGTTCATTTCTTCCCAGGCAATCAGTGCTCTACTGTTGTCTTTGGAGTATTCAAATCCTAACACTATTAAATGCCATAGAAACCAATTCTGATAGACAATTCAAGTCTCTGGGCTATTTTCTTAATTCATTACATCCATTTATACTTATCTATCTTATATATTCCACTCTAATTTATTTTATTTTATGGCTCATCCGAAATAAGAAATGTGGGCTTTGAAAAAGTTCTGTTTTCCTCATTGGAGCAAGCATTTGCATTTTAATAGGGACCTTCCATGATTTGAATTACAGTTAATTCAGTCAGGGAGAGATTTTAGTTCATAAGGCCTTTCATGCAGTTCAAATGATGATGATGATGATGAAAATAGAATATGGTTGTTACGGCTGGTATCTAGATGTTCCCGCAAAGCCTCGTGCATTCGTAGGTGGGGTTTTTGGGAGGCTGCTAGATCATGAGTGTGTGATGCTGGACTAGGGTGTGTGATACTGAGATTAAGGGAGTGTGATAAATAAATTGGTATAGAGAGCCTTTCCTGCTCCTCATTGAGGCCCAGGAAGTTTGTATTTGTAATCCCATGGAAAAGTCATTGGAATTCTATGACTTAATTCCAATCTACCACTTCTAGTGCAACCTGGTGAGAATAAAGACACGAAGGCACATTTGTAGTTATGAGGAGCCAAGGGGTCCTAATCCAGCTGAGATGATGGCTAACTGGAACAAAAATCTCCACCCAGGGCCAAATGTAGGTTTTACTCATGAAGAAGGGAAGTGGCTTGAGGATGAGTGACTGTGAGAACGGCAATGGTGGGAAGAAGGTGAGTGCCTTGAGCTGGCCTAGGTAGGAGGCCTGAAATCACCCCTGCAATGTGCAGGGAGAAAGGTATGTAGAAAGAATACTCTGCATAATGCAACTGAGGAAGTATGTGATGTTTTGGGATCAGTGCTTCAGCTTTGATGTGTAGTCTTTATGCCCTGGGAAGTCATAGCCTCTTATCTTGAAGCTCCCTCCTGGCTGACAGCGTGGGATGCAGCTCTCCATCCCATCCTGCCTTGGCTCACACATGTTTTATTTGTAGCTAAGAGAGGCAAGGGAAAACACTGCCTTGTCATCTTTGCTTCAAAGACTACATACCAACACCTCAGCTGTTCCAGTTTGCATTGCTTAAAGCCAGTTGAAGGGACAAGGAAAAGTCCCAACCAGCTCTGCACACATCAGTACATGGAAATAGGGCCAGGTTCAGCCAAAGTGGAGACAATCACTCCTCGTTTAAGGAGAGTCACCCAGGTGGTCCTCCACAAATTGCTTTAGCATAGTTCTGGGTGTGGGTAATTGAAGTCTTAACTTGTGTGAGGGTGGTACTAACCAATAGGTTTGTAGGTTAGATACAATATAAGGGGACAGAAAAGAGGCAAGTTTGCTGTTGCTGCTTTCTGCCTCCCCTGCCATGGTCTGTTTTTTTTTCTGCCATTCCCCTCTGCCATGCCACCCTGCCATAGATCCAGTTGACCATGGACTGAAACCTCTACAAACTGCGAGCTGAAATAAACTTTTCTCCTTTAATTTGTGGGTATTTGTTTTTTGTATTTTGCCCCAGCAATGAAATGTGACTAAAACAAAAGTTATTATATTGGTTTGACTATAAGAACAATATTATATTTATATCTATGTATAAACATAATGAAGTAAATTTCTCATGAAGAGGGACTTAAATCAACAAACACATAAGATATGCCACAAAGACCTGGAAAAAATAATTTTTAAGTGAAGAAGCTTTCTTCTGGATAACAGGTAGAAACTAGAAAAAGGAAGATCAACTGAGAGTGGAAAAGCAAAGCCATGATAGCATTTTTTTGTATATTCTAGAAAACAACAATGAAATCTGTACAATTAAGCAGGCCCCATTGCACAGTATCAGTTATAAGCACAAACCAATTGTTATTGCTCTAGAAGTGGGAAAAGGAACTTGAAATCATTGGACTTTCAAGTCACAGCCTTTTTTGAATACAATCAAACAATATCTTACCAGATTTATAAGTTACACAAGTACACAAACAAATGTATAAGAGGACACATATCTCCATGACAAATCTTAACATATATAAATCATATACTACTTGTGACTTTAAACAAATTTTCCTCTTGTAATTTTGCAACTGTAAGTTACTTATGATGAAAGAGTATTTTTTCTCAAATCAATCAAGGAAATTGAGAGAAGAATTTATTTAATCTTAAAACTTACACAGTTCTACAAAAATCAGTGCAAAGTGTAAGCAAATGCTGATGTCATAAAATGTTCCTGAAATGTTTAATGATATTTGTTACTTTCCTTATAAACAACTTTATTTACACACCATTCAAAAACATACTATAATATTTTTGGTAGAACTTAGAATATCATTTTTCTATCCAGTAATTATTGTAATTTCTAATTACTTAGGCAATACTTTAGTCATTTAGACAATATTAGCCACTATTTTCTGTATCAAAATCATGCTAATTATTTCACTAGTTCTTCTTTGACAGAGGTGATATGGTATAATTTAGACAAAAGCATATATTTCATTAAAAAAATCAACACATTGGACAAAAACTAATTCATTTTGCTGGTTTTTTTGTACATGTGTTTTGAAATAGAGAGTGGAAGATTCATAAGTGCGTAGAAAAATCCAACATCACTTGAGAATTTCACTGGTTACTTTAAGTCATACTATGTAGCAATTTTTCAACTGTTAAGGTTGAGTAATTGGGGGACTAGGTAAGAGATATCCTTTTCTTCAGCAGCATAGGTCATTCTCTTTACAAATGAAAAGTATGGAATTTAGGCCCATAATTCAGTGAAATTAAATGGTCTAAATTTTAATTTATCATACATTTATTAAGAACTGATTAAATACAAGGCTCTATGCTGAAAGAATATAGGAATACAAAGATGAAAACACTCAGCTTTGTGATAATTTGCAACCAAATGGAAGAAAGATACATGACTATGTGAAAAAACCAAAGTTACATATTTTTACTTATTCAGTATTTTAAAATAATATATTCATTTTTATTAAATATTTTCTCAAGAAAACCATTACATACTACTAATTTGAAAGTCTCACCAGAAAAGTTTTGACTTAAGTTTTGTAGGATTTACTTCTTGGAAGTTTATCCACATTCTTATCTAATTTTTCCCAGCACCTAGTTGTCTTGGTTACTTTTCTCTCGTTGCTGGGACAAAATACCTGACACCCAAAATTAAGGAAGGAAAGGTTTTATTTTGCTTACAGTTTGTGGAAGTTTCAGTCCATACTTGGCAGATTACAAGGCAGAGTGGCACATGGCAGAGGGCTACAGCTCATGGCGACAGAACACAGCCGAATCAGTAAGCACACACCAGGGCAGAATGACCTCAAGCACTCTTTTCCTCTCCCTTACATATGCAAACTATCCACCCCAGGGCAGGTGCAGCTCTCACACCCATAATCAGTCAAACCATGACCGCATGAGGCTTTGGATGGACAGACACAAACCATAACATTCCACCCCTGGCCCCCCAAAGACTCATGCCCATCCCTTTATACAAACAGCATATAGTCCATCTGCAAGAGTTGCCAAAATCCTAACAGTTTCAACATTGCTGAAAAGGCCAAGTCCCAAGTCTCCTCCGAGATGTAAGGCAAACTCTTAGCTGTGAGCCCCTATACAAATGAAAAGTTAAACACTTCCAACATTCAATGCCACAAAATAAGCAGTGCCATTCCAAAAGGTACAAACAGGGGGACACAGAGCATTGGGACCAAAGCAAGTCCAAAATCCAGCAAGGCTAACGTTATGTCCTGTAGTTTCATGACCAGATTCTGAAGCAAGCTGTGGCACATTGTGAGCTCCAAAGGGCTTGCATGAGTCCACCCCTGTGGCACTTCTCGTGATTACAGCTTCCATGACTTCTCTCTTAGGTCTGCTTTGCTCCCTCCTTTCAGCTTTCCTCAGATGACCCATGGTCCTGGATTTTCTAAACTTCTGAGGTCTCCAGGGCACCTTTTGCTTCACACTCACAGCCTCACACACTGCCCTCTCAGGGGCACACTGCCTGGCCTCCCAGGCTTTCTGATATCTGAGTGGAAGCCTCTTAAAGCTCGGAACTCATGCATTCTCCATGCACTTAAAGCCAGGGCCACGTGGATGATGCCAAGGTCTGCTGCCACCTGGAGCAGTAGCCAAGTTTTCCTCTCTCTTGGCCACAGGGGTCGAGTGCCTGGATCACTGGGCACTCTGAATCCAATTCTGAGGAACAGATCCTCTATGCTGCCACCATTCTGGAACCTGGTGCTCTGAGGCTTCCTTCTCAAGGCAAGGTCTGTCACCTTTGCAGTTTGGAGGCTGCAAAGGGTGGAGACTTGCTGTTTGTGATGCCCTCAGGCCATCTTTTCCATTCTTCTGTTCCTTCTCAGCAGTAAAGATCTCTTCAGCCTTATCTTTGCAGTCCACAGCATTATTGGAGCTTCCTTTCTGGCCAAACTCACAACATTTTAAATCATCCTGGTGGGCTGTTTGTTCTTGATTCTCAATATAAATCTGGCTAAGAGCCCCCAACAATAGCCATGCCACTGCCCCAATGTTTAATTGCCTTGATATTTCTTTTGCCAGATTAATCAGCCTGCTGCCACCCTTAATCTCAGTCTTAGGCAAAGTCTCTGGACATGAACAAAATGCAGACAAACTTTCTGCCAAGCCATAGCATACATCATCTGGTGTCCAACAGCCAACGCAGTCCTTCTTTCCAGCAGAAACCTCCTGAACCTGGTCTTTACCGGCACGATTTCTATCAGCCTTCTGGCCTTCTGAGCTCTGACTAGAATTTCCCAGACAGAACAGCTGAAGGTGTTCTAGCGCTTCTCTTGCAGGTGACAACTCCAAACCTTTCTAAACACTCCCCACAAGCCATTTCCAGAGGCTCTTGAACCACATGGTCAAATATAGTCACAGCAATGACCCCACTCCTCTGGTACCAAATTCTGTGTTGGTTACTTTTCTCTCGTTGCTGGGAAAAAATACCTGACGCCCAAAATTAAGGAAGGAAAGCTTTATTTCGCTTACAGTTTGTGGAGGTTTCAGTCCATACTTGGCAGATTACAAGGCAGAGTGGCACATGGCAGAGGGCTACAGCTCGTGGCGACAGAACACAGCCGAATCAGCAAGCACACACCAGGGCAGAATGGCCTCAAGCTCCCTTTTTCTCTCCCTTACATATGCAAACTATCCACCCCAGGGTGGGTGTAGCTCTCACAACCATAATCAATCAAACTCTAAAAGCCTGCCCCATGACCCCATGAGGCTTTGGGGGGACACCCAGACACAAACCATAACACTAGTCTTTCTTGATTCTGTAACAATCAAGTCCACTCTCAGTGTGTCACTAAACTTGAAGAAACTTGTAATGTTGGGTACAGTGACTGTTATTACTTATTTTATTTTAGGAGAAAGTGTCAGGAATATAGATATTGTTCAAATTTCTTTTCATTTGAAAATGCCAGTTCAGTGAAAATTATAAGTGGCAAGAACATAAAGTGACACTAAATTCCATGACAGCATTGAAATAAAGCCAATGCAATTGTGACATCTATGAAAGCCAAGAGCATACTATTAAAATAAGTTTAGTCAAAGAAATAAGTAATCAACTTCCCTTAATAAGAAATATATAGGAATTAACAGTGATTTTTATATTATATCTTGTTTTGAAATACTGTATCATTTTTATTGCTTTTGTATTGTTCTGTTTTTGTCTTTGTTGTTGTTATTTTATTATTTTTTTCTCTTCAAAATAGAAGAATGAAATATATAACATTTTTTCTTCCAGGCTATATTATTCAGATTTCATCATTGGAACATAATATCTACACCTATAAATTAAAGTAGGAGAAGTTTAATTTGTTTCGTGGTTTCAAAAGATTTAGTCCACAGTTGTCCAGATTCAAGGCATGAACCTCAAGTTGGAACAAAGTTGCTTAGTTCAGGGTATCAGAGAAGTAGAGGAAGGAAACAGTGACAGAGAGGAAGGATTCAGGGATGAGCTTTGCTACCCATGGTCATGCCAAGATGACACAAAAAAACACACGCAGAAGTATGCATTACTAATTCCATAGGTGGCACTGATGCCAATCAAACTGACAGTCCAGCTTTCTATCACAGTGACTAAACAATAAAATTTTATAAATATAAGCTGTACTGCCTCTCTGTTTCCCAGAATAATTGGCAGGATGTTCTGTCACATTGCAAATTATGATTAAATTGTCATAAAGTCACATTTCATCAGTAGTCTTGACTTACTTGGGTTTATTATCAGTCATCACCTAAAGTCTCAGTCAACCTGTATGAGTAGGTAGAAAACTAGTACTACTAACTAGCTCATGAAAAGAAAATTCTGAGAGTCAAGCAGAAACAATTAAGAAAATGAAACTTTGGTTGTAGAATTTGGCACATAAAATTAAATTTAAACTTACAACACTAACCTGAGTTATTGGAAAACATAACACAATACATCTTCCAAAACTCCAAATATTGTTGTTGAAAAAAAGGAAGAATGATAAGATTCTTACAGTTATTCCTTTAAATAATAATTTGTTGATGTTCCAGTTCTGTAAAGATACAATAACTGGTATTAGATTAACCTTTAATTCAGAAAGCATTTGTGAGGTCTTAATTTATGCAATTTTTTTTAGGCTGAGAATGTTGCAAAAATGTGAACTGTGGATCAGCTATAAAATAAGCAAAAAGCCTGAGTTTAGGAGTCAAATGATGGAACTCAAAGATGGCAATTCAACTGGAAATCAAAGGGATAGGTTCTGACAAAAAGGAAGCTACAGAAGAATTCCCAAATTTGTACAATAACCACCTTAAATCCTTGTATGATTCATGAACCATGCATTTATAAGACAGACTTCAAAGAACTCATGAGAAAAGAAGAGTTGGAAAACTGAAATTGCTACACAAATAATTGATCAGATATACACTGTGGAAAAGATGGCTTGAAATTGTATATAATTTTGGGGAATATAGTGGACTTATCTCTTGAGTCCCTGGATTGGCCATGTCTTAGAGATAAAAGTTATGTTCCAATATTAAAAGATTAACCTTAACAAAAAAGTAAATAACAGCCTGAAAATAACTCATGCTAATAAAACATGAAGGTAAGCCTTCAAAAATCAATTTTATTAGCTAATAATTTATAGGAAACACTCTTCAGATGAACATAACAAAATCCAGGGTCTCCACACTGAATTATCAAAAATCTCTAGTGCAAAAAAGTTTAAATCATAAGACTGGCAAAAAACAGGAAAATTTGATTTAATAAGCAAGAGAAAAAGCAGTCAGGGGAAATTGATGAACCGTATTATAGAATCAACAGAGAAGGACTTTAAAACGACCATTATAATTGTGGTCAAAATCCTAGAGAAAAGATGCAAAAATGAATAGAAAGTTAGGAAATCTCAGTAAAGAAATAGAATGTGCTAAATTGAATGAACATTGTACAAATTAAAAGTAAAATACACCAAATGAGAAACTCACTACATAATTTAATAGAAATAAGTATCTGTGAATTAAAAGAAGTATAAATCAAAATTATTCATAGGCAGAAGATAAATTGTTAGAAAAAGAAAAGGGTATAAGTAACTTCTTAGACATTAGGAAATATATGAAATTAAAATTCTACAGAAGAACAGAGGGAACTGTGCATGAAAAGTTAAAATAATATTTTAAAAAATTCCAACATTACTAAAATAATGAAAATAAACAGCCTGGTGTGATGGCACATGCTTGTAAATCCTAGCACTCAGGAAGCTAAGGCAGGAGGATCACCATGAATTTGAGGTCAGCTGGGTCTACATAGTCAGACTGTCTCAAAAAGAAATTAAAAATCTTAAAAAATCTGAAATCTTTAATTGTAAAATAAGTTGAATGTATGATAAAGGTACTTCCCAAAAAAGAGATTTTGAAATTATCAAATAGTTTAAAGTAATATGATTAACATGCTGAGCTTTAATAGAAAAAGTGAATAATATGGAAGAAAAGAAGTTTAGTGTAAGCAAAGAGATGGAAACTCCAAGAAAGAACCCAAAGTAAATAGTACTTCTTATGGTTTATGTCTAGATGTCTCCCAAAGCCTCATACAGTCATAAATGGGCTTTGCAGAGGTGGTTGGATCTAGAGTGTGTGATGCTTGTATTAAGTGCGCCATGCTGGAATTAACGGTGTGTGGTCAATAAATTTGTCCACTGATTGGATGACATAGTTCTGAGTTTGGGTAATGAGAAGTGCCGTGCTGAATGTGAATGTTACCCACCCTAAGGGTAGCCTGGGCAGAATATAAGGGACAGAAAGAGGGCTGTTGTTGTCACCACTTAGTGCTTATTGCTTGGTACCTCACTACTGGCTCCCTTGTGCCTGTTCTGCTCCAAAACCAAACCTTCAATACAATGAGACTTTAGGAGATAGCCAAATCATAGCAGTGGAATAGTATTCTGCAGTAAGAAGAAGCAAGATATGAATATATATTACATGAATGAATCTCAAAAAATTTTATGGTAGAAAGCAGCTAGACAAAAGATTATATATGATTCAGTTAAATTTATGTGAAATTTTGGCACAGGCAATATTAAGAAATGAGCATAGAAATTAAACTAATGTCTGGGACAGATAGTGGGAAGAACACCTTCATAAAATTGGTATTGAGTATAAAGAGATCCAAAGGAACTTTATAGGTGATAAAATTGTGGTGGTGATCACAGAGGTACATATATTTGTTAAATTCATAAATATTTACACTTAATTCTGAGCATTTTACTATGTACAAATTTTATCTCAGTAAATAAAAACATAGTCTTAAAGTTGTATATTATATTCTTCATAATTATTGAACAATAGTTTATTAAGTAAGGTTAGTGATTTTTACAAGAGAGCTTTTTGCAAGAATTTAGATGATTTCTTTATGAACTATATTTTGAAATACAGAACGTGGATTATACCTACACAATATGTTTTTGGAGGAATTTTCACTGTTCACATCAATTAGAATGAAAGTCATTGGTACATACTTAAGTATGTAAGAAGTACTTTCTTCTGACTATCTAGGGTATAAACATGAGATCAGGAAATGAATACTTTGGTTTAATACTACTTAGTTTTCCAAGCAGATGATTCTTAGTAATGAAGTTCCAACTGATGTGAGACAGATGGAAGGTTTACAAATCTTGCACATTGTGGGGCCAGAATGACTACTCACTGATGTCTCTTATCATTGTTGCCTGGAGATGTCAACATTGCTACATTGGGAGTGATGTGATGTTATAGAAATGGAGATGTCTCCAAGGGAGAGAAGATTTTTCAAGTCAAAGAGAGTTCTGACTCTCCCTAGACCAGTATAATAAAATATACATGAATATCACAAAATAATTTAATTTTTCTGGCAAGAAAAATCAGAATTATCAGATTTGACAGATAATTTATTTCATTGGTATCAATGAATAAAGACTGCCTTTTGAGCAAATGGATGTGCAAAGATTAAGATTTGGTTACTGCATTATTCAGGAAGTGTCTTTTGAGAGTAATCAAATGATGAAGAAATCTATTTTTTTCAACATTTCTTATAAACCAGGCTCTAACCTAAGTATTTTGGCAGTAATAACTTAATCTCTTCAAGTGAGTAGTACTTCTGCTTTTATCATTTGTATTTTATAGGTTAGGCATTTGAGATTTTGAGAAGATAAGCAACTGAGACATGTCACTTAGCTTATGTGACACTTATTAAATGAGCAAAAATGGACAAGAATATCCAGAAACCACACTAACAGTTTTAAAATTACTGGAGATGGATATTAGTGCAGCTGTGCTACATTTATAGTTATATCAATACTTTGTGTAGTAGTTTTCAGTTCCTGGTGTAACAAATTACTATGAGAACTATTTGCTAGCCCATGTCTGCTCTTGGTCAGCAGTCCAGGTAAGCTCAACTAGATTCTCTGCTTAGGTTGTCACAAGGGCCATGTCACAGTGTCAAAAAGATTAGAATCCTACCTGGAGGCTCTTGGGGTGAGTTTGTCTCCATGTTCATTGAGGTTATTGATTGAATTCAGGTTCATAAAGTTGTAGAACTAAAGCACCCATTTCCTACTTGGCTGTTAGTTGAAATTATTCACAGCTCTGACAGTGAGCACATATTCTTTGCCTTATGAATTCTTCCATCTTCAAAGCCAATGATAGTTTCTTGATTCCATCTTGTTTTTTGAATCTCTGTTTTCATCCTCTCTCCTCTTCTTTCACCAGCCAGAGAACGCTTTTCTTTTTAAGAGCTTTTATCAGAATAGGTCAAAGTCACAGAGAGAATCTCCAAATATTAAGTTCAAATGGTTTGGAAATTTAAAAACATCAGCAAAACATTTTCATAGAAGTGTCTATGTTAGTATTTGATTGCTAGAGGACAAGAAGTTTAGATTTAGAAAATATCTTTAGAATTCTGCCTATCACATTTTTATATCTGGCCATTTAAGTATATCAGTGAAGTGATGGCATTAGATATAAAAATTCTACCTGGTTTATTTTTCACCTAGAATTACTGCTCAAGCCTTAGCTTTTTCAGTCCATGTCATTTCCTCAAAGAATACTCCATAAAATATTCTCTAATTTCATTTATAGGTCAGGTTTCCCATTCCTGGGACACGATATTTGACATCAACAACTTTAAGTGGGAGAAGTTTAATTTGACTCACAGTTTCAGAGGATTCAGTCAGTGGTCATTTGGCTGCAATGCAAAGACATCATGAAAGGGATGGTGGGGAAAAGGTACTCACTCACTGGTGACTGGGAAAAAGAGTAAAAGTGTGCCAGATGAGGGGGCACTTATTGTAGTAAGAAAGAAAGAAAAAAAAAGGTTTATTTTGGTTTCCAGTGGTCCAAAGTTGAAGAGCTCCATCTGGTGCTGGCCTTCCTGCTGGCAGAGTCACAAGGCAGTCTAAGGCATCACTTGATGAGGGATGGGAATGTGGGAACTATCTAGCCAAAGTGGCTTTGATAGCAGAACCAGTGTCCAAATAACACATTAAGCCACTCACATGGTCAGAGCACTAATCACCTCTTAAAGTTCCTACCTCTTAATATTTAAAAATAGGGATTAAGTTTTCACATGACTTTCAAAAAGACCAAACCATATTCAAACCATAGCAGATGAGTAGGATTTTGAAATGTAGAAAGAGCCACCAAGTAAGTCTAGAAAAAAGACTAATCTACAGAAAAAGACATTGTAGCTCTGGGAAGCCACAGTATCTTCACTCAGATTTCCCAATGCAGAGCCCAAGAATAGACCGTGTACAGGTAGCTTACATGGGACATGATCCCGGAGGGCAGAAAGGAAGGACTGGGAGAAGGAATCAGGAAAGTTGGGAACCTGGTTAAGTCTTGCTGCTGCTTGCCTGGCATTACTACAACTTGTCTTGTCTCTGGGGTCTTAGCCTTGCACCTTGGGCCTGCATGATGAATGACAAGAGGGGAGGGGAGGAGTCAGGACCTCCCAACATGAGGGGCAAAGGCATTATCTTCTTTGAGCTGGCAACTGTTCAGGTAAGGTGTCCATTAGCCTTCAGGTGTCACACACCTCAACATTAGACAAACTCCTGGGAGCTTAACCAAGGTGTGCAATGCAGGAAACGGTGAAACAGATTATGCCTGCATGGAATTAAGGGCCATGGACCAGGTTTTAACAGCTATAGCTGGGAGAAAAGCTGCCAAAGGATGGGAAGGGGCATGCTAGAGGTATCTGGTTCAAGCAGGGGCAGGGATTCTGCTGAAACAAGGACGTTTCTGATGTCTAGAAGTCCATGAAGGTAACTCAGCTTGTGTGGGCAGTGGGAGCAGGAAGAAGGGAGTGCACGGGGAGAGGAGGGGGAAGACGTGTGTGTGTGTGTGTGTGTGTGTGTGTGTGTGTGTGTGTGTGTGTATGAGATACCACTGCCCTTCCATGATTTTCAGTAAACCAGCTACAAGAAGACTGGAGTATGTGACTACAGGGAGGGAAAAGGATAAATGATGTAGGGAGGAGGTTCCTGTTCCTTCACAGGCAAATGATCAGTGATCAGTAGATCCTAGCCTGGGTGTACCATGAGGAGTAAATGACAGAAATGAATGCTGGGAAGTGCATTAGCGTGTATGGTCTCCTGATAAGAGGGAAGACTGGTTTCCATTTCGGGATTGCTCTTCCTCATCCAAGAGAGTTTCGAACTACACTCTGATAATTACATCACTACACTCTGATAATTACATCAAAAATTAACAACTTTCGTGTTCCTGAAGATAATATACCCAGGAGGTGCAGGTCTTGGACTACAGATGTCTGGAATTTCATATGAAATTACAAAAATGTCATTTGCAAGCTTGGGGTAACCCCCTCCCCCTACACTTCTTTACTCTTCCCTGTCTCCTCTCTTGTCACTCTATCGATAGAGTGACTTGGCTGAGCCATGTGCTCTTGCCATGATGTGACCTCATAGACCAAAAGCAATAGGTCACCAGACCATGGACTGATTTCTCTAAAACTGAGTCAAAATAAACCTTTTCTCTTTATAAGGTTATTATCTCAAGTATGTGTATAATAAAAGAATGTTGACTAGAGAAGCATGTGTGTATGTGTGTGTGTGTGCCCGCACTTGTGTAAGGCCATTTTATTTTCCAATAATAAATGAGAATTGGGACATGTTAATGAAAAGTTTTCAATAGAACTCAAAAATTTTAGATATGTCTATGATAAGATATGACATAAAATCTTTATCTCATGACAGGAAGGTTATTATTACCCCATTAATGCTTAATTCAGTAGTAGTTGTACAGGAAAGGTTTCAAGCTGACACTCCTCAAAGGAAGACCACATTTTGTTATTATCAGATATAGGCCTGGCCAACAAACAGGCAAAGAGAATAATAATCAAAGAATGCATAGATTTCCTTTAGCAAATTGAAGCCATTACCATCATTAGTTTCAAAGTTTAAGATCCTTTCAGAGTTGGCTTCTTTGAAATGTTGCATATAATTTCCTTTAGTTTGTCACCTTATTCACAAAGTTCTTATTTCTTATTTTTTGCAAATATAAGAGCAACTGTATAATCTAATATAAATGTTTTATGAAATAGTATTATCACTACTAATGTTTTATAGACATGCCCACTGGGTGGTATAATTCTTTAAAGTTTAGAATGTGCTAAACAGAATTATGCTTTCATAAGCTTCTCAGAAGTTGAATAGAGTGAAGTTAAAAGGACAAATGCTTTTTAAACAAAATTATTCATTTTAATTCCCATACTTGAAATGATTATTTTATTCTCTTATTTCTTCTTTTTTATTTTATTAGCACATGTTTACAATTCATGCAGTTACCAATCATCTTGGGGATTGATTTCAGGCACATGTTACAACTTGCTTTTTAAAAATCTCTCTTCCTTCCCTCTTCCCCTTCTTCCTCTGGTTCCCCTATCTGCTTTTTTGTACTTGTTGATATTATTCATTGAATTAGTTACTTTTCTCACTGATGAAACAAAATGCCTGACATTCAGAAGTTAAGGGAGGAAATTAGCTCAGACTTTGTAGAGTTTCAGTCTATAATCAGGTGGCTTCCAGGCAGGGTGGCAAACAAATATCTCAGAGGTCATGGTGTACAGAAGATAGCAAAGCAAGCAAGGAACAAGACAAGCCCCTCTGTGTCCTTATACTGTATGCAGGACCAAGATTGAGGTGATGTCAAACCTATCAGTGGACTGATTTAATATTCACCCACCTTTACTCCTAATATCTTTAATCCTAATATTGCAACATGAATCAATTGCACACTGTAGATTTAACCACCACCGAAAAAGCCCTACCTATGACTTCCTGAAGCTTTTCGGGGCATCTAAACACAAGCCATCACATTTGTCTTAGCACATGTTATAGCACAAAAGTTTGCATTGATCGGAGTTACTAGGATCCTCTACATAGCACATCTTTATTCCTGTTATTTCTCCTTTCCCTCCCTCTCACCCACCTCCTTGTTCCCTTAGACCACTTCCCTAGTGTATGAGATCTGTCCCCTTGTTTCTTTCTATGCATAGTTTATCATTTTCTTTGTACTTTGCCTCGCTCAAATGAGAGATTTAATATGGTATTTAAGCTTGTGTACCTGATTTATTTCACTGAAAGTTATGTTTTCCAGGTATGTCCATTTTCCTATAGATGCCTCAAACTTGTCATTCTTTATAACTGAGTAGTATTCCATTATATGTAGATACCACATTTTGTTTACTCAGTTATCTGTTGATAGGTATACAGACTGCATCTATGCTTTAACTATTATGAATTGTGTTGCTATAAACATTGGCATGCAATTGTCACTGTGGTATGAAGATTTAAGCACTTTGGGGAAGATATGTAGTAGTGGGATATCTGGGTCATACGGAATTTTAAATTTTGAATTTTTGAGAAATCTCCACACTGATTTCTATAGTGGTCATATTAGTTTGCATTCTCACCAACAATGCAGGAGGGTGCCTTTTTTGTTACAGCCACAATAGCATTTGTTATTGTTTGATTTCCTAATGATAGCCATTCTTTCCAGAGTAAGACAGAATCTTAGCATTGTCTTTATTTGCATTTCTTTCTTTCTTCTTTTTTTTTTTTTCTGGTACCAGATATTGAACTCACGACCTCACGCTTGCCAGGTAGGCACTGTGCCACTGACATAAATCCCCAGCCCTTCTTTAAGGACCAGAGATTTTTAAATACATTTTTTATATTAGTCAGCTCTTTGTATTTCTTCCTTTTGAAATGTCTGTTCATTTCACTAGCCCATTTCTTGACTGGATCTTTAATTTTTGGTGGTTTAGTTATTTGAGTTCTTTGTATATTTTATGTTTTTTATTTTAAAGAAAATAGTACCAAAAAAAAGAACAATAGCAAAATACAAACAACACAAAGCAAAGACATTAAAAATGATACAGCGGTTCAAACCAAATGATAGAGATTAACAATGGCTGTTATATTACACATTGTTATCTTCAACGAAGTTGCTCAGATTACCAGATGTAAGAATAGATGATTGATCAAAACATTAAAGGGAATAAGAAAGTAATAATATAAAAGGACACTAGAGACAATACATAGTGCCACTAAGCAGGATTGTGGGAATTCACCAGTGGATATTATTTTGCAAATTGTTGTTGTCACATAAATTGCTAAGATTACCAGACAAGCATGGAAAATTGGTCAAAATATTAAAAAAATGTTTTGATCATTAACTGTTCCCCTCAACAAACCATCAGACACCAACAGTACAGTTATGCCACTGATT
>NW_004955503.1:3547653-3615522 GCF_000276665.1 Chinchilla lanigera
ATAAAATGCCTTAGTAATTTCTTTTTCTTCTTTCCCTCATCCCAGTTGTTCCTTCCTTTGAGCAATTTCTTTCCCTTTGTTACTATCTGGTGTACATTTTGAGTTTTATTTACTCTTTCATGTTCTTACATCAGGGAGACAATATGATATTTACATATGTGGGTCTGATGTATTTCACTTATGAGTATGGTCTCTAGTTGCATCCATTTATATATAAAAACCTCTAGTTTATCATTTTTTATAGCTGAGTAATACTCCATTGTATAGAAAAACCACAACTTTTTTATCCATTCCTTAGTTGATGGGCATTTGGGCTGTTTCAAAGATTTAACTATGACAAATTTCACCGCTATAAATATGGGTGTGCATATATCTCTATGGCATGACATTTTCAGTTCTTCTGGAAATATAACAGGAAGGGGAATAGCTGGCTTAAGTGGGACTTGTAATCCTAATTTTTGAGGAATCTCCAGACTGATTTCCACAGTGGTTTCACCAACCAACACTCCCACCAGCAGTGGAGAAGTGTTCCTTTTTCCCCACAGCCTCTCCAGCACTTGTCATTGGTTGATTTCTTAATGATAGCCGTTCTTTGTGCAGTGAGATGAAATCTCAGTGCTATTTTAATTTGCACTTCTCGAATGACTAATGATGTTGAACATTTTTTTATATATTTATTCTCCATTAGTATTTCTTCCTCTGAGAAGTGTGTATTCATCTCAGATGCTCAGTTTTGGACTGGGTCTTTGAATTTTGGGGGCTTGATTTTTTTTTTTTTAATTCTTTATGTGTTCTATGTAAGAGTCCATTGTCTGAGGGGTAGTTGGATAAAAATTTTCCCAATTCGTAGGTTTTCTTTTTACTCTGTTGGTGATTTGTTTTGAAGTGCAGAAACTTTTCATTAAGGTGAGATCCCAGTTCTTGATTCTTTGAAGTAATTTCCATGCAGTTTCTTTTTTATTCATGAACTCTCTGCATACCCCTACATCTTTGAGAGTTTTACTGACTTTCTCTTCCAGTAGATTTACTGTTTCTGTTTTGATATTTATATCTTTGGTCCATTTTTACTTTAGTTTAGTGCATGGTGATAGACATGGATTTAGTTTTAGTCTTTGGCATGTGAAAATCCAGTTTTTCCAGCACTATTGTTTAAGGAGGCTATCTTTCTTCCAGTGAACATGCTTGGCCCCTTTATCAAAAATACTGTGGCTGAGTGTATTTGTAGCTGTGTGTGCATCTTGTAACCTGTTCCATTGATCTTCAGGTCTGTCTTTTTTCCAGTACCATGCTGATTTTATCACAGTAGCTTTGTAGTATAATTTCAAGTCAGAGATTGTGATGCCTCCTACCTTTCCTTTGCTTCCCAGAATTGCTTTTGCTATTCTAGGCCTTTTCTGATTCCAGATGAACTTTAGGAATGTTTTCTCTAGATCTGTGAGTTATACTATTGGTAATTTAATTGGGATTGCATTGAATCTGTATAACAATTTTGGAAGTATGGCCATTTTCACAATGTTGGTTCTTCCTATCCATGAGCAAGGAACATCTTTCCATTTTCTGAAATCCTCTTCGATTGCTTTTTTTAGAGTACTATAATTTTCACTGTATAGATCTTTTACTTCTTTTGTTAGATTGATTCCTAAGTGTTTCATTTTTTTTAGATGCTATTTGGAAAGGTGTGATTTCACTAATTTCTCTCTCAGTCTGCTTGCTGTTTGTGTATAGGAATGCTATTGATTTTTGAGTGTTGTCTTTCTATCCAGCTATGCTACTGAATTTATTTATTAAATCTATAAGCCTTTTGGTAAAATTTTTGGGGTCTGCTATGTAGAGTATCATGTCATCTGTGAATAATGATAATTTCATTTCTTCTTTTCCTATCCTTATTCCTCTTATTTCTCTCTCTTGTCTAATTGCTCTGGCTAATATTTCCAGAAATATATTGAATAGGACTAGTGACGGTGGACATCCTTGTCTTATTCCTCACTCTAAAGGGAAAGCTTTCAGTTTTTGACCATTTAGAATGATGTTAGCTGTTGGTTTCTCATGGATGGCTTTTATCAGATTGAGGTAAAGTCCATCTATGCCAATTTTCTGTAGAGTTTTTATCATGAATAATTATTGGAATTTATCAAAAGCTTTTCCTGCATCTGTTTAGATGATTATGTGATTTTTGTCTTTGGCTCTATTAATATGGTGTATTACATTAATTGATTTGTATATATTGAACTACCCCTGCATTCCTGGGATGAATCCCACTTAGTCATTGTGTATATGTTAGTCTTCTTTATGAGGAGTACCTAGCAACAATTTTCCCATTGTATAGGTGTCTCTTCACATTACTGATTAATTCCTTTCCAGTTTTGAATCTTTTTAGTCTGATGTAATTCCATTTGTTGATTCTTGTGCTCATTTCTTGTGCCGTTGAGATTCTGTTTAGAAAATCTTTTCCAGGGCTGGGGATTTAGCTCAGCAGCACAACACCTGCCCTGTAAGCGCAAGGTCATGAGTTCAATTCCCAGTACCTGAAAAAAACAAAACAGAAATTTTTTTCCTACACCTATGTGAAGTGATTTACCCATTTTAACTTCCAGAAGGTTTTTTTTGTTTTGTTTTGCTTTTCTGAGATGGAATATCACTATGCAGTTCAGATTGGCCTTGAGTTCACTTTGTAACCCACACTGTCTTCGAACTCACAATGATCCTCCTGCCTCAGCCTCTCAAGTGCTGGGATTACAAGCATACACTACCACACAAGGCTTGGAAAGTTCAATGTTTATGTTTTAATGGTAATATCTTTGATTCACTTTTATTTTAATTTAGTATATGGTGAAGGATAAGGGTCCAATTTCATTCTTCTACAAACAGATAACCACTATTCCCTGCACCATTTGTTGAATAAACCATCTTTCCTCCACTGTATGCTTTTGGCCTCTTTGTCAAAGATCAAATAGTTGAATATATCTAGACAGAACTCTGTACCCTTAATTCTGTTCTGTTGATTGGTCTTAAGATCAACAGAACAGAATTTACAGTATCTTGTCTTTTATTTACAGTATCATCCCTTTTATTTACAGTATCATGTCTTTTTATCACAATTGCTTTGTAGTATATCTTGAAGTCAGGTATTGCCATGTCACCTGCTTTGCTCTTATTGTCCAAAAATTAATTTTGATGTTCGGGTTTTCTTCTGGTTCCACATGAATTTTAGCTTTTTTTCTAGAGCTCTATGAGGAATGCTTTTCGTATGTTGAATGGGAATGTTGCATTGAATCTGCATAACAGTTTTGGGGGTAGGGTGTTTTGAAAATGTTGGTTCTGCTGATCCAGAAGCAAGGGACATTTTCCATTTTCCAACATCATCTTCAATCTCTTTCTTCAGAGAACTGTAATTTTCCTTGTAGACATCTCTTACTTCCTTGGTTAGGTTAATTGGTAGGTACTTCATTTTTCTTGAAGTGACTATGAATGGTATTGTTTTCATAATTTCTTTCTTGTGCCATTCACAGTTGGCATACCCAAATGGTAATGATTTTTCTGTGTTGATCTTTTATCATGCTACTTTGCTGAAATTAGTTATTAATTCTAAGCATTTTTGGTGAAGTTCTTTGGGTCTTCTCAGTAGAGTATCATGTCATCTGTAAATAATGATAATTTGAGATTTTCCTTGCCTATATGTATCCCTTTCATTTCTTTCTCTTGCCTAATTACTCTGACCAATGTTCCAAGTTCTATGTTGAATAGTAAGGTGATAGTGGATACCCTTCAATTGTTCCTGATTTTAAGGAGAATGATTTTAGTTTTCCCCATTTAGTACAATGCGGGCTAGTTTTAGTCGTGAAAAGTCTTTATCATATTCAGTTATTTTCCATCTATACTTGCTTTCTTCAGGTTTTAATCATGAAGAGGTGTTGGATTTTGTGCATCTACTGACATGTTCATGTGGTTTTTGAACTTGCTCCTATTTATGTGATATATTACATTTACAGACTTATATATGTTGAACCACCCTTGCATCTCAGGGATGAAACTCGCTTGATCATGATATATCATCTCTTTGATAATGTACTGCATTCTATTTGCTAATATCTTGTTGAGGATTCTTGCATCTGGGTTCATTAAAAAGATTGGTCTTAAGTTTTCTAGTTGGGTCTTTATCTGGTTTTGGGATCAGAGTCATACTGGCTTCCCTAATTAAATTTGGGAGCATTCCATCCTCTTCCATTTCTTTAAAAATCCTAAGAAGTATTAATGATATGACATCCTTAATGTTTTTGTAGAGTTCAGCCATAAATCCATCAGGTCCTGGGCTGTTTTTTAATAGATTCTTTATTACTGAGTTAATTTCCTTGCTTGTGATTAGGTTAGTGTACTTATGTCTTTTTGATTAGTTTTGCTAGTTCATATCTGTCTATTTCTTCAAAATTTGCTAATTGATTGAAATATAATATTTTGAAGTAGTTACTGTCTTCTGGATTTTGACAATATCTGTGGTGATTTCACTTTTGTCATTTCTAATTGGATTTATATAGCTATTTTCTCTATATTGGTGTGTCTTGCTAAGGACTTAACTATTTTCTTTATTCTTTCAAAGAACCAGCTCTTGGCTTTGTTGTTTTGCATTTTTAGTGCTTTTGTAGACAGTTTTTCAGTCTCAATCTCTTTGATTTCTGCTCTCATCTCTATAATTTCCCTCCTCAGTTTTGGTTTGGGTTTGTTTTTTGTGGTTTCTTAAGTATTTTAAATTTCTTATAAGATTATTTACATGGGATTGCTCAGTTTTCCTAATGTGAGCATTGATTGCAATGAATTTTCCTCTTAGGAATGCTTTCAAACTGTCCCAAAGCTTTCACTGAGTGCAGTCATTGCCATTACCTTCCAGAAATGTTTAAATTTCTTCTCTGACCCACTGATTGTTCAGGAGTATGTTATTAATTTTCCAGGAGATTTTTGCCTTTTGCAAAATTCCTTCTGTCATTAATTTCTATTTTCATTGCATAGTTGCTGGGTAGTATGCCTGGGTGATGTCAGTTGTTTTTTATTTACTAAAATAAGATTTTTGGAGTATTACATGATCTATTTTGAAAAAAGTACCATGCGCTGATAGAAAAAAAAATGTATAGTTTGTTATAGAGAAGTGGAACACCCTGTATCTATTTATTTAGTCCATATGTTTAAGGATATGGCTCTGCTCTGAAATACCTTAATTCTTCTTTTATTTAGGTTACACAACTCTCTGAAGTTGTAGGGTATAAAAATCCCTTACTATGATTGAGTTAATGTTTATATGATCTTTTAATTTTAGCTGTTTTTGTTTCATAAAAATACATCCTCCAGTTTGTTGCATATATGTTTATCAGCGTTATCTCTTCTTTTTGAATTATTACTTTAACTAATATGTAATGAACTTTTTGTCTCTTTTAATTCATTTTAACTTGAAGTTTACCATTTTAACTTGAAGAGTATTGGTGATATAAAATCCTTAAAGTTTTTGTAGAATTCAGCTGTAAATCCATCAGGTCCTGGGTTTTTTTGTTGTTCTTTTAGTGGTAGATTCTCTATTACTCAGTCAATTTCATTGTGCTTGAGTTATTAAGTATAATTATATTTTCTTGATTAGCTTTGTTAATTTGCATGTGCCTATGAATTTGTCCATTTCTTCATATTTACTAATTTAATGGAATGTAATTTTTTGAGAGAAGAATTTTTCCCTCTGCTTGTTTTGGGGTTCTGGTGCATAAAATATTGCTTTCCATCCTCTAATTTTTAGTCTATGAATATCTTTTCGGATTAAATGAGTTTCTCAAATGTAACCAATTGTAGGATTCCTTCTTTATTTTTTTGATTCAGCCTATCAGTCCGTATCTTTTGATTGGAGAGTTGAGGCCATTGACATTGAGAGATACTACTGAGATATGTTGGTTACTTATTATCACTGCCTTATTTATCTGTTGGTATATTGTTTGTTTTACTTTTCCCAATATTTTTGTTGCTCTTTATTCCCTTGGCTCACTATTTTAATATCTGTTTCTAGTTGTGACCAATCCTGTTTCTATTGAGAATACTCTCGAGTGTTTTCTCTAAAGCTGGTTTAATGCTCATATATTTTCTGAGCTGCTCTTTTCTCATGGAAGGTCTTTATTTCTCCATCTGTTTTAAAAAACACCTTTGCTGGGTAAGTTAATCCTGAGGAAGTTAATCTAAGAGGAAATTATTTCCTCTTAAACTTGAAATACTTCATTCCAAGCTCTTCTGACCTCAGGTTTGTGCTGAGAAGTCTGTTGTGATTCAAATTGGCTTACATTTGTATGTGATTTTTTTGTTTTTCTCTGGCTGCCTTTTAAATTTTGTGATTTTTCTTTTATGGTTGATACATTGTGTCAACTTGGGGAGTCTAGAGGTTTGGCTAAGTGACTCAGCGGGAAGCCAGGGTGCTTACTTTGTATACATCCTGAGCCTGTGAAAGAGGAGGGCATGGAAATCATGTGAGAGCTACATGCCCCTTAGGTGGGGCTAGCCTGTTTACAATGTAAGGCAGGGAAAGAAGATGCTTGGCACCATTCCTCCCTTTGCTCTGGCTGCTTTGCTGTTCGGCTGCTATTCCCCTCTTTGCTCTTGTTGCTTTGCTATCTTCTGCCTCAGAGCCAGCCAAGTATGGACTGAAACCTCCACGAACTGTAAGCTGAATAAACCTTTCCTTCCTTCATTTTGGGCTTTGGGTATTTTGTCTCAGCAATGAGAGAAAAGTAACCAAAACAATATGTGAATTTAATGATGATATGT
This sequence comes from Chinchilla lanigera, assembly GCF_000276665.1. Lineage (NCBI taxonomy): Eukaryota > Metazoa > Chordata > Mammalia > Rodentia > Chinchillidae > Chinchilla > Chinchilla lanigera. The sequence continues at coordinate 3,554,437 of NW_004955503.1, forward strand.
CATGGTGAACTTCTCCTTTCCTCATAATTGGAGTTCTACATGCATCACTTACTCATACTCTAAAATCTTTTCTGATATTTGGGAAATTCTTCCCATAATTTCCATAAGTACATGGGTGAAACTATCTGTGCAATCTTCTCGCTTTTCTTCTACTTTTATTAGCCTTAGATTTTTTATTGTTGTTATCGTCTACTACCTTCTTGAGTCTTCTCTTGTGCTCTTATTTTCTGTTTGCCTTTTTTGAGCTCTTTATCAGAATTCACTCTGCTGTCTTCAATACCAGACTCTCTGTCTTCACATTTGCAATTTCTTCTATATATAAATTGTGAACTGTTATTTATTTCAGGTATTTCTCTCTGACATCTTTTTGAAGGTTCCATAACTTTGGTGAATATATTGCTCAACTCAATTAATAGTTGTTAAAAACTGTTGTTCAAATTTTAAATTATTCAGTTTTTCCTATTTCTCTGAAGTTCACCATGAACATATGGAGTGTCACTGTTGTAATTTTTTTGTTCTTTTCCTCATTGGATTTTTTTATTTTTTTCATTTCTTCTAAGAATATTTCATAGATTTCTGCTGTCTTATGTATGTTTTCTTCTCTTCCTCTGATCACATGGTCTGCCCTGGGGAAATACAGGAGGTGTTCTTTGGCCAGGAACTCTTGCTGTTCCTCTCCCTGGGTGTGAGAGTAGGCTTGGCAGACAAGTTCACTTTCACTCAATTGTCTGTACAGTCAGAATAATTCATATAGAATCAATTCAACTACAATAATAAAAGGCTAAGCCAAGGCAGTGGTATCTATCAGGCATAGCTGAGAGATAACAACCATTAGACGCTGTTTTGGTCTCCCTTTCGTCTCCTGAAGAAATCCACATCTATAGTGTAAGCTTTATAATAATCCAAATCTTGACCCTCTGTTAATGTGCACTAGTTATGTTGGCTGTATTTTTCCTATTGGTAAAAAAGAAAAAAAAAAAACTGCATTCGGTTGTGATTTTATAGAGTCAGTTATCTAAAGCCCAGGGAGTTGGTGGATTAGGTAGTGTTGGAGGGGGAGAAGTAAAAGAAAGGAAATTTTTCTAAGTCCTCTCTCTGTGGTATGGGAAGGAATAAATAGGAGAGGTGCAAAAGGTTCTACTGATGTTAAGAGTATGTTTGTCTATATTTAGAGAAGTATAACAGGGAAAATTGTATACAAAATTAGTAGTAAGAAATGGGGATGGGGAAAGATTTTACAATTGATGTATATATGAGCACACAATTCTTAATAGTTAAACATTTGAAGCAGCACATAAGTCCATCAACTAATGAATGCATAACAAAAGCATTTGTATTTGCATACAATAGAGTACTATGCTGTTATAAAAAAGATTACGTTTGAGAAAACCATAGTAAAAATAAAGAGCAAAATAAAACATAGATTATAAGAATTAGGGAGACAGATCATTCTCAAAGGGGAATGGGAAAAAGGGATGAGGAGGGGAAGGAAGGGAAGAGATAAGAGATGAGAAAAAGGAATTAGGATGTCTTATATACCTGTATCAACTCCACATTTATAAGGTAAAGATTATATACTACAAACATGTACTCAAGAAAAAGAAGGCGATGAAGAGATGGGTGGAGTGAGGAGGAAGGAAAGTGAAAACGGATGGGGAAAGGAGCTAAACTGTGTTATGTACATTTATCAACTTTCTGCAAGGAATGTAAACATTTGTACACACATGTACAAATGAACTAAAATAAAAGAAAAAGAAAATAATGGCTAAAATAATGAGGACATTTTTAAAATAAAAGAGATCATTAACTTATATTAAGTTTTTCTCTGACTATGACCTGGGGTGATGCTCCACAGTTGCTTACCAACCCTTGACTCTGGAGAAATCACTCGTGGAAACAGTGGCTCATGATCTTATTTCTGCCTCCAGAAGCATAAGAATCTCCTGGTCCAGGGGCAGGTCGCCATTCTTCCGTGAGCAGAAAAGTTTTTTCATTGCCTCCCAGGCAGCAGCTACACAGCTACTCTCCGCAGCACTGTGCAAACTCTGGGCTGGGATTCATTTATTTTCTCCATATCACTTAATCCTTTTTTCTTTTCCTCTGTCAGTTCCATCATCTTTCCTGTGTACCGTCCACTCACTTTGGTTCCTCTCCAAGCTATTCTTTTCCAGACTCTAGGCACTTTGTTCTGGAACAGCTAAGTTGCTGGCACTCACTGCTCTGCCATGTTTTTCTCTTCTCTTGTAATGATTATTTCAAAGGTGCTAGTCAAGCCAAAGGACTTTTTTCTCATCACTGCTAATACAAGTAACTGCAGTGCAATGGATACTGGTTTGAAAAATAATATTGCATATTAATGAAGTTTATGCTAATTTTATCCTCAAACATCAATTTTCCACATAAAAGCACAAAATTTTTGCATTTCTCCTTTAATATAAATTTTTACTAATATTTGTTTACTTTGTTTAATATCCATATTTACTAATACACGAGAACATTGATGATTAAATTTTCAAATTTTCCCCACTAAATGCTTGTTTCTTTCATAAATCCCACAGAGAAATTGAATCAAAGCAGTAATTTTTAAGCAAGATCAATGGTCTCCCTTCTGCTTCTTGGTAAGTACTCAGAATGTATACTAAGATGGACTATATGTTTCTCTGTAAAGGTATAGATATCAGTTGGAGTTTGAGATAGCCACAGAAAGGCATGAAGGTGAAAGAAACCAGGAAAATACTCCTAAAGTTAAAGTATCTTTAAAAAGAATAAGTGAAATACCAGGAATCTAAGGTTTCCCTGTACTCATTCTTAGAATAGAAATTGAAAAATTTCCTTTCTTAGGTGGCAAATAGCACCTGTGTATAATTGTCAGGTGCAATCTGATATTTTGACAAGGTATACAACATGACATGATTAAATCAAATTAATTGACATATCCATTAGTTCACATAATTACTTTTTGTTGCAGATTATTTGAAATTTACTCTCTTGGCTTTCCTCAAACATGCATTATATTATTATTATCTACAATATCCATCATGTGCAATAGAATTCAAAAAACTTATTTTTCCTAACTGAGATTTGTTAATATTTGACCAATTTTAGAAACACTGCCTTTTAATTGATGTTAGCAAATCATTTATGAATAACCTAAAATTTTTAACACAGTAAGTTAAATGGATTTGAATAACTGTCACTGAGGTTTGACAGGATGATGCTTGGTGAAAAAATGGTGATCAGTGATGATAACCTGCTCAAACACAGACTTAACAAGAGAAAGCATGAGATGTAAATATAACAAAGTGAGGAAAATCTGTGAATCCAGAAGCAGAAGTATGGTGATGAGTCATATAAAATAATGTAATTGTGAATATCTCACATGACTGATTTGGCCATATGGAGGATTTGATGATATTTTTAATATTTATCACAGAAGTGGCACTTTGGCAAAATAATCCTTAATAGAGACTTTCATTTCAAGAAATAAGCCCAATGTTTTTGTGTTGCAGAGACTATGAATTCTTTACTTGCCTAGCTATTTTGCCTCATATGTACTTGAGGAAGCAAGGAAAGAAGCAGTTTCTCTGAGATTTAGATTGCCGGTGCTGTGTATTGTTCATAAAATATTTTGATTTAAGCAAAAAAGAGCAAATATGATCTGTGGTTATTTTGTGGATGAACTATTAAAATATGGAAGTAAATTAATTGTAATGGTGGCTTCATATTCATAAGTAAATGAGTAACTAAGCTAAGAAACTTAATTGTAGGTAGTTGCTTACCTAGAGATATCTAGTGCCTTGCTACAGAACTCATATTTGCTTTTGTTCCTTTCTCCATATTGAGCAATCATTTGCTTGAGAATGTAATGTTATCTTCTGCAGAATGTTTTTCTGACTCAATTCTAACATGGAGAATAGGTGAGATGAATTAAAGACTCAAGAAGCAAATTTATAATGTGGAAGTATGCTCTTGGAATAATAAAATAAATTTAATGGATATGTTACAATTTGTGTCTAGATGTCCCCCCAAAGACTTATACAGTATTAGATGGGACACTTTCAGAGGAGGCTGACTCTAAAATGTAATACTCAGGCCATTGGTTTGGCACCATCCTAATCCCAGTAGCCTAGATACAGTATAAAAGGGGCAGAACTATGCTTTTATGATCCCTGGTTGCTTTTACTGTCTTCTGCCGCCATAAACTGTTACCACTCTGCCATGTGCCACTCTGCCTTGGAGCCAACTGATTATGGACTGAAACTGCTACAAACTGTGAGCTAAGTAAACCTTTTCTCTTTTAACCTTTCGTGTCATGTATTTTGTCTCAGCAACAAGAAAATAACTAAGATGGGGTAATTATGAAATGCTAAATATAGATTTTAAAATAGAAATGTTCATATAATTAACAGTGTAATGTTTACACCAAGAAATGGCTATATAACATCATTATGATTAAAGGACAATAGGCCTTTTATTCTATAGCCAACTCAACAAAAGATAAGAATGTGATACAGCTACTAAAGAAGCAAATGAAAATCTTGGGTTGCATTAAAAGAACCACACAGTGTAGGAAAAAGAGCAGACCATTAGAGACTCTGAGCATATATGTGTGTGTCTTGTTTTTACTGATGAATTGGTAATAATCAGAAAAGAGGAATTAGATGATATCATGTCACATGCAAAATGATGTAACAAAGTAGGGCTATTTATTCTTCAAGAGAAGAAACAAAAGGGACAAAAGACCGCTTCTGTTTATTTTAATAACTACCTTGTGGAAAAAGGATTAGACTTTCTTCTGCAAATGCAGTACATAGCATAGCTTGGTATAAAGTACAAAATTTAAAAAATTGTCAAACTAATTAATTAATTTATTTTTTACTTACATTTCAGGCATTATTTTCAGTTCTGGGACTACATCTTCTAGACATCATTCCTGCCCTTATAGAATTCACTTTCTAATGGGAGGTGAGAGATACCAAATGCAATGGCTATTTACATGACAAAAGGACAGCTAAAGAAGTTAAGTGCAGGATCTAGGAATATATTGCCTGTATTCACATCCTTGTTCAACACTCACTAGCTCTGTGGTGAGGTATTTACTCTTCTAAATTATTTATTCTTTCAAAGACTAAGTTTTCTCAAATATTAAGTATAGTATTAATAGTTTCTACCACAAAGAGTTCTGTGAACTTTAAGTGAATCATGCCATTTGAAGTTCTGTGGATGGTGCCTGGAATCTAGCAAAGTATTCAATTAGTATTAGCCATTATTGATATGGCATTGAGCACTCTGAAGAACATAAAGCATGGCAAAGTGACAGGAAAAAACTAGGACAATGAACATTATTTTAGAAAGTCTTTTGTGGAACATATACACAGGCAGGCTAGAATTCTAGCTGTATACCTCTCCATGTGTAAAAATGCCTACATTATTTTTCTGTTTTTCATTGCTTGTAATATCCCTTTTTATATTTTAAGTCCAAACTTAGCATCACATCTACAAGGTTACACTCACCCACTTACCTAGTAAAGCTAGCTACTGTCTTCTCTATGAAACTTCTGGTTTTTAATTGTTCACAGTGGATTATATTGAAATGCATTAAAAGTTTTAAGAAATAATAGTCAATTCTCAGGTTTTGCAGTCATAACTGAGTTTGAATTATCAATATGTCACTTCCTGGTTGTTTGGTAATAAATAATGAAATAATGAAATTTCTCCAATTTCCTCATTGCTAAAGTGGGGATAATAATATATAGTCTAAAATGGATTTTTTAAAGAATTAAATGAGAAAATCTATGCAACAGGAAAGATAGGATTTTAATCTCAACTCTGCCACAGTTATATAAACTTGGAGAAGTCATTCAGTCCTGCAGAGCTTCACTTTCATAATCTGCAAATGGAGGGACTAACAATCTTTTACATGTAGCTATTTTGAGAAGTACAAACAATGTATATAATGTTCCTGGAACATGACACATTGTCAATATGTTCTTGTCAAATTAAATTTGATTATCAATCAGAGTCTTTGGAAAGTGAAATTTGTTGTTTTTGTTTTTGTTTTTGTTTGGTTTTTCTCCGGTACCGGGAACCGAACTCACGACCTTGCGCATGCCAGGCAGGCACTTTTGCCGCTGAGCTAAATTCCCAGCCCCTAAATTTGTTGTTTTTGAATGCATAAAGTCCTTGTTACTTAAGGTTTTCATAATAGATAGTAGAATATTGGAGACACTGCCTAGGTAATACCTGCAATGGCATAGTCAATGGATGTATCAGGACTTCTCAAACTTTGATTCATGGGACAGCTTCTCCATTGCTGTTAAGTATAATTTAATAGGTCTGGGATGAGAACCACCAATGTTGGTGACTACTTAATTGTCTTCAACTGAAAAGTTAATGATTCTATAAATTAGAGTTCAGTTCATTAGCAATGGACTTGGTTAATTCTGTCAAATCAGGTCCTCTCTGAATCCTTTCTTCCCTGGTTTCCACTATTTGCACCCAAAAATATTGCTAAATGGCTTACTGACTATGATAAATGCAAGAAAAGATTTCAATCACTTTAATGTATTTATTTACCCACTAAGTTTAATTGGAGTTGCACTGGACAAATAAAAGTGATAATTACTTTGTGTAGAGAATTCATTGATACTCATTTAAATTTCTTTATTACTCAATATCCTTACCTTTAACTTACTGGTTTTATATATATATATATATATCACATCACATTCACCATAGAGAATTAGTACCAAAACATGGCATAACTTGATTCATTATTTTCCATTCCCTACCCTCCTTTCAAGTCCTGTTCCCCTTCACATTTACAAAAGCTTTCTTTTTATTTATTTTCTCATTTTTTTTATCTTTACCTTGTTTCCTTTCCTCTCTCCCCTCCCTTGTTCCCTTCACAATTTGAACATTTTCTTCTTGCTTCAACATACATATAATAAATTTTGATCCTTATTTACACTTTCAGTTTCTCACATCAGGGAAACAATGCAATATTTGCACATGTGTATCTGATTTATTTCACTTAATTTTATGGTTTCAGTGTGCATTCATTTACATAGAAATGTCTTAAGTTTATCCTTCTTTATGGCAAGGTAATACTTCACTGTACAAAACCCCATATTTTCTGCATCCATTCAGCAGTTGATGAACACTTGGGCTTTTTCCAAGGTTTGGCTATTACACTTGCTGCTATAAACATGAGCATGCATGTATAAGTATGGTATGATGCTTTTAATTCTTTCAGGAAGATGCCAAGAAGGGGAACACCTAGGTTGAATGCAATTTCTAGTTCTAGTTTTTTGATGAATTTCCAAACTGATTTCCACAGAGGTTGCACCAGTCTACACACCCACCAACAGTGGAGAAGGGTTCCTTTTCCCCTACATCTCTACCAGCGTTTGTTATTGGTTGATTGCTTGAAAATAGCCATTGTTTCTGGGGTAAGATGGAATCAGTATTGTTTTAATTTGCATTTCTCAAATGACCTATGATGTTGAACATTTTTTCATATATTTATTTGGCATTTGTATTTCTTCTTCTGAGAAGTGTGTATTACATTCAGATATCCATTTTTAAATTGGATCTTTAAGTTTTGGGGGCCTGACTTTTTTAAGTTCTTTATATATTTTAGAGAGTAGTACTTTTTCTGAGGAACACCTGGCAAAGATTTTTTTTGAAGCAATGAATTAATTGTCTCTTCACTAGTTGGTGTTTTCTCTGGCTGTTTGAATGCTTTTTAGTAAGATAAGATCCCAGTTTTTGATTCTTTGATATAGTTTCTTTGTGATTTGGGTTTTTTCATGAAATCTTTGCCTACACCAATTTCTTCAAGAGTTCTACCTATTCTCTCTTCTAACAGATGTAGGGTTTTTATTTTAATGTTTAGATTTCTGATACATTTTGATTTTAGATTAGTGCATGGTGAGCGACATAGGTCTAACTTTAGTCTTCCACATGTGAAGACACAATTTTTCTAGCACACTTATTAAAGAAGTTATCTTTCTTCTAGTGAATGTGTTTGTCCCCTCTGTCAAAAATAAAATGGTTAAGTTGATCTGTAGTTGTTTCAGAATCTTCCACTCTGTTCCACTGATCCTCAGGTCTGCTTATTGCCAATACCATGCTGCTTTTATCACAGTAGCTTTGTAGCATAATTTCAAGTCTGGGATTGTGATGCTCCCTGCCTTGCTTTTGTTGCCCAGAATTGCCTTTGCTATTCTAGGTCTCTTCTGGTTCTGAACAAATTTTAGGATTGTTTTCTCTAATTCTATGATATATGCTGTTGGAATTTTGTTTGGACTTGCACTAAATCTGTATAACAATTTTGGGAGGGTGACCATTTTCACTATATTGTTTTTTTCTGCCCAGGAGAAAGTGATACCTTTCCATGTTCTTTTCTTTTTCTTTTCTCCAGTACTGGGAATCGAACTCAAGACTTGTCAGGCAGACTCTGTGCCACTGAGCTAAATCCTCAGCCCCAAAGATGGGGCTCTTCCCATTTTCTGATGTTCTCTTTTATCTTCATTTTCAGATTGTTGCTTTAGTCAATGTAGAGGTCTTTTTCTTCCTTTGTTAGATTGATTCCTAGGTATTTCACTATTTTGGATGCTATTGTGAAAGATGTTTCACTAAGTTTTTTTTCATATCATCATGCATGTACAGGAAGGCTATTGATTTGTGTTGACTCTCTATACAGCTATGCAAGTAAATCTGGTTATCAAATCTAGAAGTCTTTTGGTGGACTTTTGAGGTCTTTCATGTAAAATATCATGTTATCTGCAAATAATGATAATTTAACTTATTCTATTCCTGCCCTTATTCCTTTTGCTTTTCTTGTCTAATTGGTTTGGCTAATCTTTCCAGAACTATAGTAAATAAGAGTGGTGATAGCGGACATCTTTGTCAGTTACTTTTCTCTCATTGCTGAGACAAAATGGCCAATGCCCAAAATTAAGGAAGGAAAAGTTTATTTAGCTCATTGTTTGTAAAGATTTCAATCCATAATCAGCTGGCTCCAAAGCAGGGTGGGATGGCAAAGGGGCATCTGTTCTTGGTGGTGGAAGACAGCTAAAGCAACAAGAGCAAAAAGTGGAGGAGCAATTTATTTATCCCCTTATACTGTAGAGGCTATCCACCCTGAGACTGATGTAGCACTCACACTGTCTGTTTTGGAAAATGTCTCATGTGCAGCTGAGAAGAATATGTATTCTGGTGTTGTAGCATGGAACACTGTACACGTCTACTAAGCCCATTTGTTGAAAAGTTTGTTTCACTTTGAATATTTTATTGTTGATTTTTGTCTAGTTGATCTGTGACAGTGGGTATTGAGATCCCTCAATACAAGTGTATTATGGCTTAATTGGTTTTTATGTCTGTTAATATTTGCTTTATATAGTTGGGTGCACTGGTATTTGTTGTGTATATATTTATTATTGCTATCTCTTCCTCTTGGATTATTCCCTTTACAAGGATGTAGTGAATGTCTTTTTTTTGTTCCTTTTTTTGATTCTGGGAATCGAACTCAGGACCTTGTGCTTGCCAGGCAGGCGCTTGTACCACTGAGCTATCTCCCTGGCCCTGTAGCAAATTTCTTTGTCTCCCTTAATCAGTCTTGGTTTGAAATTCACTTTGTCTACAAATAGAATTGCTACTCCTGATTTTTCCCAGGTTCCTGTCACATGGAGTATTGTTTTCCATCCTTTAACTTTCATTATACGAATTTCTCCCTAAGTTAAATATTTTTTGTATGCCACATATTATTGCATCTTGCTTCTTGATCCATTCTCCCAGTCTTTTTATTTTGCTGGTGAATTGAGACCATTGACAGTGATGGTTAAAACTGATACATATTGACTTATTATTGTGATGTTATTTTCCTGTTGTTGGATCTCTTTTTCCACCCTCTGTTTGTCTGCCTTGCTATGTGGATTCATTATGTTGAAGTTCATGTAGTTCATTCTTGTTATCTCTTTCTAGAATGCCCTTCAGAACATTTTGGAGTGGTTGTTTGTTGTTCCTGAATTTTCTCAGATGTTTCTTGTAGTGAAAGTATTTTATTTCTGCATCAATTTTGAAAGATAATTTTCTGAGGTAGATAAATTTGGGTTGGAGGTTGTTTTCTTTCTTGGGTTGAAACACTTCATGTCAAACTCTCTTGAGCTTTTAATATTCTGTTCTTGTGTTAAATTTCTGGAAACTTCACTATTTATATGTCTTTTCATATGATGACTAATTAAGATTGTGTGTGCCTCAATTATCTGTATGTCAAAATTATTTTTCCCTGCCTGGGAAGTTTCCTTTCTTGATGTCTGTGAACACATTTTTAAGACATTTGTACTACCTACTGCTTTTTCATTTACTCTAATCAATCTTACATTATTCTTTGCATCATCTAGTAGTTGCTGTACTACTTTCTCATGTTCCCTTGCTATTTTAATTTTTTTTATGATTGCTAACCATAAGTCAGTCTTCTATATCTGAGATTCTGTCCTCACATTGTTTTATTCTGGTGAGCATACTATCAGTGGAATTTTTAACCTCCTGGATATCTGCTTGAATGTCTTTTATGGATCCCATTTTTTCCTATGTTGGACATTCAAGGTTTTAATCATTTTCCTAAATTCCTCTATTTTTTAACTTTATCTGCTTTAGAATTACTAAGCATGTTTTTCATTGTGTTCAGAATAACTGTAGTGATCTAAGAAATTATTTCTTATTTGTTTTTTCTATAGCCTCATTCATTTGCTTTGTTGTTACCACTTCAGAGAGGCCTGGTGGGTAGATTTTGGATTTTCTCACCTGATTGCCACTGGGTTTCTGTTTGAACTGTATGTCAGGGATTCCATCTTGTTTAAGTGTCTTCATATTTTTTTAGTTTAATTCCTGGGCCAATGCTTGCTAGTGCCTATGGTGGTTAGCTCTATTGCATATATTTAGAATTCTTACAAAATGCTTACTTTTCACAAGTGTTTTCCAGGTGTATCCGGCTCTTGGGTTTTTAGTTTGTTGCAGCAGCCTACCTCTTCATTTTATTGGAGATGAGAAGTTTCTGCCTACTTCATCCATCCCTTGTTTCTTTGGCATTGGAGCAAAGCAGTATCTACAACCCATAGGCAATCTCAGTCTTGGTGTACCACCGAAAAGCTATACTACTTTGGCTAAAGTAGTAAAATCAACAATAACAATAGCATCAAATACAGACCAGAAATGGACAAACTGAGGAAACCATTAATTTCCTACTTTTACCCATATTAACTAGATTTATAATTATATAACAAAATCTAAAAAACCCCAGAGTATTGTATGCCTCAGATAAGCCCTAAATATGCCAGTTTTATCCTCAAGAGAGAACATTTAAAAGAAGTTAGTGGGAAAATAGAGAAATAGAAGTGGAAGAGATTAGAAACAAGGCTGGAGAACAAAGGAGGATAATGAAAACTTTGGGAAACTGTTACAGAAGACAGAAGTGAAAGAGAGAAAGAAGAAATAAAAGAATGGAACAGAACAATAAACACAACAAAGCTAGAAACCACATTCACAATTATATAAGAACAAGATCAAACAAATGGAAAAAAAACACGAAAAGAGAGAGACAAAAAATCTGCTTTAAGGTGTGTCTTTGCTGTCACTGGTAGATAACGTGTGGATACAGAGTCTAGAGCTATATTGTTTCATACCACTGACACAGCAATAGCTTTATGGTGGGGAGGTGGATAATCTCAGCAAGCCTGCACCTTTATTTGCCCTGTAGTTCAGGCTGTTTTTTGACAGTGAGGCTGGAACTAGACCTGTTCAGCCTGCAGCAATCAGCATAGCTTTTGCAGGCTTGAATTTAGCTGCCAGCCACTAGACTGAGCCAGCAGTTGTTCTGAGTGCTAAGCTCAGTTGGCCACTTTCCAAGATGGCTCCTGGCCAATTGACCTGTCCTGTGGAATGGCTAAAATGGCACCACTCATCAGCTAGTGCAACCCATGGTGTCCACTACTCCATTGCACTGCTGCATCTCTCTGTGGAAGCCTCTGGGTTTTCCAGCAGTCACAGAGGGCCTGCAGATTTGAACTTCTCCTTCCACACAGTAAGTCCCAACTCAGAAGAAGGCACTGCACCTCCTTCTTCTCCATTGAAATTTGTCTCTTTGCTCTCCTTGTGGGCTTCAATTCTCACTTCAGATCCTTCCTGGGTCCAAGGTACCACTTCTCTCCTTCTTCTCTTCCTTGTATTGGTATATTCTAGTGTTTGAATACTAAATTTCAGAGAAGCTCTTTCTCTGCAGCTTACCACTCTGCCATCTTCCTGGAAGCCTCCACTTGTTTCTTACTGTTATGTTATCATGACCAGAGCTTTTTTGAGGCATCTTATCAAATCTGAAATTGACTGGTCAGAAGTTTAGATGTGTGATCCTTAATTGTGATATGTGTACATGACTTGAATAAGAATCACTTCTTAGATTAATAAGGTTCTGAGTGTGTCTATGGGCAATTGACATTTAGGGAACCATGTGAGGAGGGAAGACTGACCATGGATGTGGGTTGTAGTCTAGACAGAATGAAAAGAAGGAAAGAAGAAGAAAGTTTGCTTTTTTTTTTTCTTTGAAGGAGCTCTAGTCTTCACCACTGCCTTTAGACTTTAGCCTCCACTTCCTTCAGATGTCCAGTGAGGACTCTTTAACTTTCTAGCAACAACTCTTTAGCTTTTTGTCACAGATTCACACTGCTGACTGCAGTGCACTTTCAGGACTTCAGCTCTTGACTACTACCAGATCCTTCAGCTCTCTAGCACACAGGAAGCCATTTTTTTATTCCATCTCTGATTTTGCAAACAACCATTGGAACTCTTCCCTTTCTCATCTTGAAAGTTTAGCTAATAAATCTCTTGTAAAATCATACATATATTTTACATTGATTTTGTTCCTCTAGTGAGCACTAATACATGAAAGTAAGAACTTATATCATATCATATGTTCTTGGGCAAACATTCTCTGTCTTATTTCACTGTATGTCAATTTCTTATATCATATGTTCTTGGGCAAACATTCTCTGTCTTATTTTGCTGTATGTCAATTTCTCCATCTGCAAACAGGAAGAGAAAAATGCAAATAAATTTCTACTTGTGAAGCATTTTAATATGAGGTGTTACCTACTTTATGTTTTTCATTAATTTTGATATTTCTAGCTTTTTGTAATGCTACTTGGTATCTATATTTATTTATTTGTTTTAAATATTTTTAGTTTTTATCTTTAGAAAGCATAAATATCAAGGTACACAGAGTTTAACTCATAGCAAATTTATTTGTTTTTATGTCCTTGTGACTTAGAGATGATAATTTTGAAATATAGTTTTTAAAGAATCTATTTTGAAGGATTTCAAAGCACATACATGAAAATATCTGTTTATACTTCTTTTGAATGAACTTGAAGAATAGTTTGAGGATCACACAATACCAAGTATTAAACAAAATGAAGTATAAATGTGCTAAGTTTTATTGTAACTGGCAAATTTTATTAGATTTTTATAATTCTTAAACTCTTGTTTTTATCCACTTTAATTCTCAGTATATCATTGCATTGTAGGAAAGAGATTCTTGGTTATACTTTGACAAGCCAACTTTTTCCTGTCATTTTTATGCAATTATTTTATTGCAGAAAGTAAGTAAATTTCAACAAGGTGAATAGAGATAATCTCTTGCTAAAAGTAACTAATTCTGCATCATTTCCCATTACATTAAGAATTGAATAGAACAGTAAATCAGAATTTTTCCACACTGCAGAAGAAGCACTTAGTTTTAACTGAATGCCAAATCATTAAAGGTAACAAAGATGGAGTATATGCAGAAACACTTCTGAAAGAGTTATGATTCTATGCTAATTATACCAATTTATTTTTAATGGAAGTTTTCTCCAATAATTATTTTAATAAATTCTCTTAAAACTGTGCTCCACAGTTACTATCACATTAGTAAGTTATGTAAGCAGTTTCCAGAATTATCTTTATGTTCATTCACTAAGAAGTTCATAATTTCACAAATGACTACATAAAAGATGAAAACATCTCCAGACTTTTTGAGGAACTAGTCTAGTTGCTTAGCTTTAAAATTGTTTCACCAATAAAAGGTCATGAAGAATAGCTCCATCCATAAAGTTCTATGCATTTATGACATCATTCTAGTCTGTTCTTTGCTGCTTGATTTTAATTGCCTACACTTTATATTTCTAATCTTTATGTTAGTAGGTTGAATTCTATTTTGCAGAGAGACAAACTTAGCTAAAATAGTCACTATACTACCTAATGTTTTAGTTTCTAGAGATAAAAGGTATGTGCCTATGCATGTGTTTCTCAAAAACATATGGTTCATAGCTGTTTAAGCTATTCAAAAGTAATTGTTTTACTCCTAGAAATAAATGTTTCCCTGAATAAATATAACACATTTGTGTATTGTCTTGTCCAGTTTTCTCAGAAGTCATTTGGAGAGTATGTTACATATTCATATTTTAGTGTCTGCTCCATAAAATAATCATGGGACATTTTCATTATATATTTTGCTGAAATCAGAGTACTTTATGTGTGTTCAGTGCAATTCTTGATAATGTTAATTTTACAGAAACTTTTTATTTCATTACTTCTTAAACACCTATGGGGTAAAATAGCAAGGCAAGAAAAAAATGTATCATATGCTCTGCTTTCACATCACTGAGACTTTATGTATATTGCTTGCAATTCAAGTGTCCATTAATATTTATTTTGCCAATGTATCAGCTGTGTGATGTGTTGGAAAGATTCACTGAAATCCTTCACATGGCCAAATCAGTAATAGAGGATTCTCACAATTATTTTATTTTGATATTTCTCTTTACCATACTTCTTGTGCCTGTAGATTCATGAATTTTTCTACTCCGTGTCTTTGAAACATCTAATGCTGCTTCTCATGTTAAGCTGTTTTGGAACAGATTATTACTATTAGTTGCAATTTTCACTGAGTAATATTCCATTAAGCCTCAATGACACTCACCTCTATTTAATCCCTTTGTGTTCAAATTTCAAGTTGCTTTCATTTATTATCCATACTGTTGTCATTAGTACAATACATCAGAGACTAAAACTATGGCTCACAAATATTTTTCGCATTATTTTCTCAAAAGATGAACCTGGATCTTTTCTCAAATGCTTTTTGTTTGTTTGTCTATTTGTTTTATTCTTATGTAATCTCTGACCTCAGGTTCAGGAACACAGTAACTTAAAGGTTTTTTTGCTCTCTTTGTATATTTTCAAATTACTTTTTTACGTCATGTTGGAAAATCTCTCTGTAAATATTTCTTCCAGATTTTTCCAACTCCTATTCCTTACCTGATTGAGGAAATAACACAGCTGACACTTCCATTTTTTCCTTCATACACTCAGTGAACTGTAATCCTTCCTAAGTAGTGGTGGCATGGAGAGGTATTCTTTAACTTTTTCTTTTCCTTTAGGGGTGTCATGTTACATTTGAAACACTAGTAATTTTGAGCTCCACAATTAATAATACAAACTTGAAACACTTTGCAGGTCAATGAAACACCATTTCCCTTGTAAATGAATGCTATTTTGAGGGGGTGCATATTGTGTGATTTTTCAATTTCATTTACATTTCTGTCTTTAAAACTTTCTGCGTGTTTGATGGCAAGTTACAACTTTTAATATTCCAATAGATTGTGGAACTTGGAGTTGGATGTGAGTTGTATAGCTCATGCCATCATGTATGCTGAAGCATAGCAATGACTACCACAAAGGGCCTATGTATTGTATCTCCTTATTAACTTGATGGAAAAACAATTTTGTCTGGGCTATATTAAAGTTTATGTTCAGAGAGACATGTTTTTATTAGAGCTGATAATTTAATATTCCATCATTCATTTCTTTCTTTAGTAATCAGCAAATATTTCTTCAATACCTTACATTAGAAGAATTGTGATGTGTGCTAGGAATAACATGATGAACAAGACAGATATTATCTTTGCTTTCATAGAGAACGTCTTTTAGAGGGATACCCATTCATTACACACTGTGGATGAAGACACATGTTTGTAGACTCAAACTGAGGTAGCATCTGAGAATGGCAGCATGAAAATGGTCTTCCAGAATTTCCACTTTAATGTCCCAAGTACTAAACAAAGTAGATGTGTGGGATTTGTGAAACTGCATAACAGCAAACAGAATCTTGGGTACTTATGAGTCATTAACTTAAGGAATGCTACCTAAACATGTTATTAATAAGAACAGATGAAATGCAAATAACTACCTTATAACTACCTTATTTCATCTTCAGATCTTATGTTCCTTAAAGAGTAATATACATATCTAGTTCTATTTTGCAGCTTAATCTGTTTCACCATGTAAACATACAATATATAACTGACAAATTAAAATAAAAAACATTGAATTACAGAAGAGAGAAAGAAAGTCCTTGAGATCACCCTGTGTACAGTAAAATTGCCCTAAGAATCATTGTCTAGAAGTATGGACACTTCAAACATATACCAATAACTTTCTCTTTTTTAAAGAGTAGAAGAAGGATAACATAGTAACAGTGGGGCTTACTGAATTACAGGCAAAGTGGTAGGAAATTATCAATGGTTGTTGTTTTAAATATTGTTATCTACAAGACAGTTTCTCAGGAAAACAGATAGACAAATAATTGTGAGCTACAGACAAACGTGGTAGGTTATCAATGGTTGTTGTACTATAATACTTTGGTATCTTCAAAGTGGTTTCTAAAGAACATAAATAGAGCTATACATGAGTGACCAATTGACTATTCATTGACTATTCTCAATGGTTATTGTAGGAAACACATAGTAATAAACATACATCCATTTACAAAATAGCATAGGAACAATACAAACATTACAGAGTTAAGGACAGATTAGTAGGAAAATATCAGTGGCCGCTGTAATACATGGTGGTATCTTCAAAGTGGTTTCTCAGGAAGACAGAGATATGCAAGAAAGACCTAACAAGTAGTTACAGCCTAAGGGTTGTGAAAAATAGTGGATTACTTCCTCACCCGCGACTCTTTTCATTGAGGTGTGACGGCTGGAAGGAAGGCCAAGATTGAAAAGAAGGACCGAGAGACTGACACCTGTGTCTAGCAGCAGGCTGTTTTCTTTTTCCTCCATAGTCATGATTACCTGGGGCTCCTCCATGGAGATGACAGTCTGGCCAGAGAGAGAAGGCAGACTATGCCCCAGGCCCCTTCATTCCTGTTAGACTACCTGGTAGAATGGGTTTGAGCTCTGGAGCCTCCACTTCAGAGGGCAGACCAATCTCCAGTGGTCACCTTTGCATTCAGGGCATGGCCCAGGGGCCTTCTTAGGACAGTCCCTCTTGAGGTGGCCTGGCTTTTAACAGTGGTAGCAGATGAATGTAGTCGAGTTCTTCTTGGGGCCCCAAAAATCAGACTTAGGGTCTGTTTCTCTTGGTGCTTCAGCAAAAGCAGCTGTTTTTCTTCGGTCTCTTTGTTTTCTTTCCTTGGCCTCCTCCTCATCATGGCTGTAGAATACTGAGGAAGCAATCCTTACTAACATCTCAAGTGAGCCATTTGGGGCAGAAGCCATGTTTTGTAGCTTTTTCTCATCAGCCTTCCAGCACGTTGGGACGCCGCAACCACTTAGTGTCCTCTCCCCAACCATCAGCACAGGGAGCAGGAGTCTCAGTGCAGACCTCTCCAGAGCACCACATGCTCCTCCATCGCAGCCTGTACTGTCAAGGGAAGAATGGCTTCCAGGGGTTCTCGCCAGGTATTATGCAAAGTTCTCCTGGCTTCTAGCTTCCAAATGGCTCTCATGACCCCGGTCCACTACACCTCTGAGTCTTTGAGCATAGTCTGTATTCTTCCGTTCTCTGAGTCCTTGTTCAACAGCTGCTCCTCCACTGACTCTGGAACTTTCTGGTTCTCAATGGCAGGGGCAAGAGTGACCCGTTGTGTGGCATGTGTTCCCAGGGGTTTCTCCATGTTGGGATGATTCACACATGTCCCCAAGCGGGCCTCTGTGGCCGGTGCATGGCGGGCCAATTGTGTCATTGCTTCTCTGGGCCATGATAGTTATTGACCACGTTGTGGCAGCTGGCCTGATGGCTGCTGCCTCTCGGGCACCTGTGCAGCTGGGGTCTGGCCCAAAGGCCTGAGCTCCCTGCTGAGTGGCTTCCCGAGCACAGGTGGCCACCAATAACTTTTGGGGGGACTAGTGACAAAGTAAAAAAAAAACAATATGTGTAAAAGAAAAAATTTCAACACACTGTTTTTATTAAAAGTGGTACATGTGCGTGTGTTACATGTATGTGTGTGTGTGTGTGTGTGTTGCATGTTTGTCTGCCAATTCAGTGACTAAGTGATTAAGTGATTAAGTGACTTATTGAAATGAAAGATCTTTCAAATTAAGTGACTAAGAATCTCTTTATTTTCCTATAAGGTTGTCAGCTTTCTTCTTTGCCAGTCTTGGCAAGAGTGTTCACACAGCTGTACCTGCTTCCTCTGAGAAAGGTGTAAAATGAAAAATAATTAACAACCCACAATGTTTTGTGTGAAAATATGAATGGATGAGGTACTTGTTACTGAGGTATCTTTTCAAAATATGGAACAAGCTACACATATTTATTCTACTAAAAAGAAAACAATTTTAGTAACGTTGCATCATATACATCAACATTTATATTGGGAGGAAGAACAATATTTCTTGTACTATTCCTCCTTTTTCACCCCCAAACTGTAACATCCAAATAAGGTTTTGGAGAAAAGGGAGCAAACACATGACTTCATGGCAGCTATTTGGCTCTAAAGTTTGATGTAACTCTTCAGGAATTACAGAGTATCTCAGTCTAGCTATTAACATTTTAAAGTTTTGTGTTTAACAATACATATATGCATGCACACACAAGCATGCATACATGTGCATACATAGAAAACAGACTGCAAAAGAATCTACATGAAGATAATTCCCACATGATCGTCTCTTCCTAACAATGATGGTGTCCAATTCACTGCATGCACCAGAACATCCATCCTCCAGGAGAACCAGGGTGATGATCTTTCCTGACATGGATCTTATTTTATGTCTATTTTGATATAAAAAAATTTATAGGACAACAACTTGGGATTCTTAAATACATTTTACTGAGATACAGGGAAAACCCAATTTTCCAAAAATAGTTACCAGCTTGCCAATGCATTTGTTAAGCTATGAGTTTCCAACTTTGCAACTGTATTATCTACATGCTCCAGATATTTTCTTCCTATCACAACATTAGTGTAAGTGTAACAGCAAGCCAGGGTATGAGATAGGCAGTATACGGTTCCACTCACTTTCTCAGTTGAAGGAGTTTTAAGGCAAAATCAGGAAAAAAGTATTTCTTATGCCAACTGGCTTTCTATTTGTTCTTCTTAGTAGCAATATGAGATTCTAGGCAGATGCACAGGGGAAAAGGCCATCCAAGTCTGCACCTGCAACAGAAATGCAATTTCCTTGCTTTCCAATGAATTTTATTCACTGTTGAGCTGATTGTGTTTGTGACCCTCCTGGAATTTGAACTTTGCACAAAACAACAGTAACAGCAATCCCAAAGGAGCCTGCTGAATTTACTATAAAACCAGGCATAAGAATGAGTTTCACTCATATGTTAGGTAGTTACATGTATATGCTAAGGTGTTACAACTCATTTTTGAAGCCTGTAAGCATAACTCACATTCAGAAACTTTAATCTCTGTAATACACATATGGATCTACCGCATTACAATTACACTTAGAGTAAAAAAAGTTCTTGTGAATCTTATCAGAGCACACAAAGTTATCCTGCTACTCACAGGAAATTAAGCATACTAAAATCACATGTGCTCTCAAATTGATGAACTTGCCAAGAGCTGGAACATCAAAACTGCACTGACTGTGATGAGAAGAGAATCTCAAAATGGAGTTCTTTTCTATGGCATGCAACAGTGCATAGAGATGCAAGAGCAGTACTATGGGCAACAATTTTGGAAACAAAACCAGATAATCTTTAATGTGTCTCTGAGCCTTAAAATTCCCTGCACCAAGAGTTACAAATGCAAAGACTGCATGCTTTCAGGTAGCTAATGTGCTATACAGCCAGGTGGAAGACAATAGGGAGAGGTGCCATTTGATGAAACCTGGAGAGTGTGTTTTCCATCAAGAAGTCGACATATTAAGACATAATGGAACAAAACAAAAGCCTTGGGTACCTGCCTTCAAAACAAAGAAAGAAAGAAGGAAACAAAGAAAGAGACAAACAAACAAACAGACCTTCAGAAAAATTTCAGACCTTGGGTTAACAATTTTTAATTTCTCAAATATGCTAATCTTTATTTTTGTTTAGAATTATGGATGAGATTTCAAGTTAAAAACTCACTGCTTTATTGATGTTGCTTTATCAGTGGGAAATATTTAATTTGTCTTGGGTTTTTTTTTTCTTCAGAAAGACAAAAGAGAATAAACAAATATAAAGTGCTTAATACTAAACATTTGCAAAGACTTTTGGAAGACACATTTGGAAGTTTCTTATGCCTAGTCTTAGTCATTTTAGTTTTGTGAAAGTACTTGTTTTCAACATAATTTCACTTTATTGGACATTCTCTTATAGATTATTTTTATGGATCACAAAAATATGATCCTTTAAAAACTTTTTTAAAATGAGGGAATGAAATCTGAGTGAGGAGGCAAAACTGGAAAATGGATTACATGACATAAAGGGACAGAGATAAGAAGGAGACAGGGGAAAAGGATATCCATGACAGCTACGGAAAAATTTCACTGTCTGGGATGGAAGAGGAATACAGATTTCAAGAAGTTCACTCTACTGCACTTGCCCTTTGGCCCTTTCTTCTTGAGGTAGTTTAGACGATAAGAAGAGGAAGTCTCCACAGGGAGTTCCTGTGAGTCTCACCATGGATTTTCCATTTGTTATAAGATATATAAATTAAGGGAAGAATTTATTCTGCATGATGTCTGAACTCCTCTTTTTATACAAAGAGACGGTCTATTAAGAACAGTTTGGGCACAGTGGGAGGAAGTTGGACTGTAGCTCCCTCAGCTTACCATTAATGGAAAAATTAAAGTTTAAGCAAAGTAAGACAGGGAGTAGAGTATATAGTGTCTTTTGTTAGAAAGACATATAAATGAAAGATCTTTCAAATGGCTGTATTTCAATTCTTTGTGTGCACAACCAGGTGTTCTGCAGTGTTCCAAATAACTCTAGAGTAATATGTAATTATGTGTTACTCCTGTATCTCTCCACTGTCTTTTTCTGACATGTGCACCAAAAGGAGCTCTGAGAGGGAATTTGAGAAGCTAATAATCAGCATAAAGGATCTATTTACACTATGCAGACAAATGAGAAAGTGTCAGTGCAGAAATCAGTGATAGAGAACTTGCAAGGAGCTAAATATTACTTGTCAGGAATTGAAAATAAAATTTGCTTAGAAGTTTCTTTTAAGGGCTAAACAGAAGCATTAATAATTTTCACAATATTTCATGCATGCTTTATCTTGCTGTCAGACATAATTTTTTAACATATGTAGTTTCATAGCTCCAAACTTATAGCTCAAGTTTGGATTTTATTTTTTATCAAAAAGCAGTTTTACATTTCATCAGTGTTAATGAAAACATTATGTTCAATTCCTAAGTTTAATTGTGGATTTGAAATACGAAGTTACCAGAACCATATGCTCATGTTCAAAACTGTGCCTATTCAGGGTACAAAGATGTAAGACGTATAAATGCAAATATGCATTTAAATGTGCAGGTTATACTTTATCATTAAGGTTGATTATTTATAGAAGCAGAGAGAGCAATGTGCTGTCAAAATGATTTTTTAAAAAAAACCAAACAAGTAACTATGAAAAGGTATAGTTTGAAGCACGGATGCTTGGCATAATCAGGATCTTTTATGTTTAGCAAAAAAGAGCTGACCATGGCTGTCCCTGCAAGCAAAGCACTTTAAAGCAGCTGGGCAAAATGCTGCAGGAAAGATGCAGCTGGGCTCTTCCTCTCTGGAGAGTTAGATGGATCCCTTAGAGGTGGACTCAGCTGTCTATGAAATTGCCAATGCCCTAGCGGGCTCAGTTCTCCCAGCTAACTACATACTATTTTCTAGAAAACATATTTTGTAATTGCCTTGATAATGTGAACTTTCTGAACTGGCTGGAAAATAAAATAACCTGCACCTAGAAAGTTGTAATTAGTGTCTATTACCTCTAGATTAAGTACATGGCTAAATGTTTTCTAAATAATTGTGATTTATAGAGTAGACAGGAGTGTAGCACTCGGGTAACAACAATAAAAATATCTAAGTCCTGCCAGTTCTTAGCCAGTTGAACGTGTGCAAGTGTCTTTACTTCATTAAGCCCAAGTTTCTTCATCTATAAAATCACAGTAGTATTGGCATCTTAACTTATTTTCACAGAAATACTTATTCACAAATAACAGGCTCCCACAAGTTTAGAAAAAATTACTTCAATATATTTATTGGTAGCTATTCTGTCTCACTATTTCTTATAAAACTTGTAAGGTACTGCAGATATGGTACTTAATTTTCTGGGTGAGCCAGTTTTTGTGTGTCTGTTTCACAACATTTCCTGCATGTCACATGTGAACATGTGGGCCCTAGCAGCCATATTGAATGATGAGTGTGGAAACCAGTGCAAAAGATGATGGGTCATAATAAAGTTAATCTCTTGTGAACTTGCATCTGTCATTACTATCTCTGAATTACCTAACTTGAAACATCTTTTATGTTAGAAAAATTAAATTTTAAAATCTTGTTTAAGTCTCCATTTAAAGACTCACTTTAAGGACTTAACACTGCTTTTAGAGGATATATCACACTTTCCTTGGCTTGCATTCTGAGAGTAATACCTTTCTAGACATACTGTAGCAGGGGCCAGATATATAGCTAAGCAGCATAAGCACCTGCCTGGCAAGCGCAAGGTCCTGAGTTTGATTCTTGGTACCAAAAACAAAACAAAAACAAAAACAAAAAACAAGACATACTGTAGCAGTAGTTACATTGGCCTAACATAGAAAAATGGCAAAAAAATTATATATCACTAGATCACCGTGAATGGTGAAGTTGATATTTTCAGTGTAGAGGCCCTATTCCTACTTCAAAAAGCATTTAAATTTAAATGTTATTACCTTTTTGTTTCTTTTTGTAAGGACCTTTTTCGTGTATGTCTTGTACTGAGAAACTACTTTGAAGATAATAATACACAGTGTAATGATTATAGTTATTCTACTCTGAAGTGGTTATAAAAATTTATTTTACTTTTATTTTTTCATAAAATAGAAAAAAATTAAAAAGTTATAAATTTAGGCCATAGATTTTTCTTTACTGTTGGTGTATTTTTGCAGTACATAATAATTGCATACATCTTGGGGAACCGATACACATACATATGGATCATTATTTTTACTTTGTCTTTCCCCTCCCTCTACCTCCCCTTCCCATTTGTTAAGCCCCTGCTCATAGGCCTCAGATTCTGAGATACTTTCCCTGGACAGGTATCATTGGATCAGCAGTAGAAATTAAAAGACTTCATGTTATTATTCCACATTTTTATAATGCCTCTAAATAACACCAAATTTTTTTTTTTTTTTTTTTTTTTTTTGTTTTTCTCCGGTACCGGGAACCGAACTCACGACCTTGCGCTTGCCAAGCAGGCGCTTTTGCCGCTGAGCTAAATCCCCAGCCCCAACACCAAATTTTAAAGAGAAGAAATTCAGAGATCAAAATAAAAGTACAGCCATGAAATTTTAGTTGAATAAAATGTAATATAAACTTCAAAATTAAGATTAATAAAAATACTCTTGCTGGGCATGGTGACATGCACCTTTTGTTACAGAATCAGTCTGTGTATAGTTTTATGTTAGTTAACCACGTGGGAAGACTGTTGAACTGCCAGCA
The DNA here is from genome assembly GCF_000276665.1 of Chinchilla lanigera. Lineage (NCBI taxonomy): Eukaryota > Metazoa > Chordata > Mammalia > Rodentia > Chinchillidae > Chinchilla > Chinchilla lanigera. The sequence goes on from NW_004955503.1 coordinate 3,578,392, forward strand.
AAATAAAGATACAGAACTCTTCTACCAGTATGAAGATCTTTCTTACATTACCACGTTGCAAGTACCCCTCTCCCATAACATTTTAATCACCCGAGATGCAGTAATCTGTGTTCTTGATCTCTATAATTTTTAAATTGTAAGACTTGTTATATGAATGCTTTCATACAGTTGTTACTTTTTCAGATTAATTTTTGTATTCAACATAAAGCCATTTAGTTTCACCTAGGTTATTGTGTGTATCAGTAATTTGTTACTCTTTATGGTTGAGTTGTTGCTATGGCTTATATTTAGATGTATCCCTCAAGGTTCATGCACTCACAGGTGGAGCTTTTTGAAGATGGCTGGTTTTAGGGCAGGTGATATTGGGATTAAGGATGGGTGGTACTAAATCAGTCCACTGATTGGTTTATCATAGTTCTGGGTGTGGATGATGGGAAGGTCCACCCTTTATGAGGGTGGCACAACCCAAAATACTTGTAGCCTGCATAGCATAAAATGGGAAAGAAGGCTACTCACTCCTTGGCCTTTCCTTCTGCTTGCCATACAGTGGACTCTTCCTCCTCTGCCATGGCCACCTGCCATATTACCCTGCCTTTGAGCCAGCCATCTATGGACTAAAATCTAAAACTCTGAGCTACAGTGCTTCTGTCCTTTATCTTGTGGATGTCAGACTTTTTTCTTTGTCCCAGAAACAAGAGAAGTAACTAAGACAGTTGTATTTCATGGTATGGGTACAGAGTGGTTCATTTAGCCATTCATATTTTGAAGCATATCTTCATTGCTTGTACTTTGAGGCTATTAAAAACAATATGTGAACTGTTATGAACTGCTATGAACAATGTTGTACATGTTTCTTTCTTTTTTTTTTTTTTTTGATACAGGTTTCTATACAGCTCTATGTTGTATTTCTCTAAGATAAATGCCCAAGAGAACAATTCTATGATGTGTGTTAATTACATATCTACTTTTTAAAGAAGCTATCAAAGTATTTCTCAGAATAGACATACTATTTTATAGTCTGGTCAGGGACCTTCTGGTTGACAATCATTCCTTTCTTTACGTCCTAAAGTTACTAGCCAGTATTGCCTTCTCACCTTGTAGAATGTATTCTTTATATATATGCTCCTTTTACAAATAATGTTCAAGATTTGTTAGTTGTACTTAACACAAGAATAAAAAAAGTATACTTATTCACCCTTGCAGAAGTGGAAGACTGTTTTTGTATTGCTGAAAAAAATCCACAATTCATTTGAAAGTCTTACAAATTTCAACATAAATTAATTCATGATTTTAAAAAATGAAACAAATTTCTGTTTTGTTTCCAAACTAATTGCCCAAACTCAGTCTTTTAGTAAGTTTTTGCCAATTTTTATTTTTTAGCAGTTCAATTCATGTTTATAATACATAATGATTACAAATCTTGTGAGGAACTGGTATATGGACATAATACATCTTAATTATTTTTAGGTCCCTCTCTCCATCTCTTGATTCACTTGGCATTTGTGAAAGATCTATCTCCCTATGTTCTATTATCTAATTCATATTTTGTTCTTATATTTTGTGTTTCTCATATAAGAGGATCTATGTGTTTTGTGTCTGACTTATTTTATACAACATTATGATCTCAAGATGAATCCATTTTCCAAAATATGACTGAAATTTATTCTTCTCAATGGCAGTATAGTATTCCATTATATATAAAAGCCACATTTTCTTTATCCATGCATCTGTTGGAGGATATATTGGCGATTTTGAAAATTTAGCTGCTAATTGTGTGGCTACTAACATATTTATGCATGTATCACTGTAATGTGATGGCTTTAACTCTTTCAGGAAGATACCTAGAAAGAGAACATCTAGATTGAGTGGAATTTCTAATTTTAGGTTTTGAGGACTCACCAAACTGATTTCTGTACTACTTGTACTAGTTTACTTTCCACCAGCAATATATAAGGGTTCCTTTTTCTCCTCAGCTTTCTCAACATATGTTGTTGCTTGATTTCTTGATAGTAGTCATTCTTTCTTGAGTAAGATGGAAATTTAGTATTATTTTGATTTGCATTTCTCTAATGGTGAGAGATATTAAACTTGTTTTGTTATACTTATTGATTATTTATATTTCTGAGAAGTGTCTGTTCTTTTCAGTTTCCCATTTTTATTAGGTCTTTTATTTTGAGATATTTTTAGTTCTTTATGTATTCTAAACATTAATGCTCTGTCCGAGAAATAGCAGACAGCACTGTTTTTCCATTCTGTACAATATGTAGTCACTCTGCTGGTTGCATACTTTGTTGCACCAAAGCTGTTTTACCTGATATGGTCCCACATTTAATTCTTGATGTCATTTCTTGTGGAATAGGGGTTCTGTTCACAAAGTCATTGCCCACAGCTATTTTGACTGTACAGTTCTGCCTATCCAAGAAATGGGAATATGTTTCCATTTTCTGATGTCTTCTTTAATCTCCTTTTACAGAGTAGTATAATTTTTATTGTAAAGTTATTTCCCTTCTTTGGTTAGATTAATAACTAAATATTAAATTTTTCTTGATGGTATTATGAATGAGATTATTTCCCAGTTATTTTATCAATGTTATGGTTGACACATTGTGTCAACTTGAGGAGTCCAGAGGCTTGGCTAAGTTATTCAGCAGTTATACATCGTAGCCTGTGCAAGAAGAGGCTTGCCCCCCGCCACCCTGTGGGCTTGCTGTTATTGCTGTTTTCCATCGCTATGAATTGTTGCCATGTGCCACTCTGCCTTGGAGCCAGCCAAGTATGGACTGACACCTCCACAAATTTTGAGCTAAACAAACCTTTTCTTCCTTAATTTTGGGTGTCAGGTATTGTGTCTTGGCAATGAGAAAAAAAGTAACTAGCACAATCAGTGAATTTATTATTCGTGTACAGGAGTCTCACAGAGTTTTATGTGCTGATTTTGTAACTTGCTACATTTCTGAATTTGGTTATTCTAGGAGTGCTTTGGTAGAATTATTTGGGTATGCTTTGCAGAGAATCCTGTTGTTTGATGATAATGTGTTTTTCCATTTCTTGTTTATGTACTTTCCATTTCTTTCTTTGTCTTATTGCTCTGGCTAATATTTTAAGTACTATATTAAACTGGAGTGATAGTAGTGGACATTCTTTTCATGTTCCTGATTTTAGAGGGAAAGTTTCATTTTTCCAAAATTTAATATGGTGTTGACAATAGGTTTGTGATGAATGGATTTCATCAGATTGAAATAATGTCCCTTGATATCTCTTTTCTACAGGGTTTTTATGACGAATTGATATTGGATTTTGTCAAAAGCTATTTGTACATCTATTGAGATAATCATGTGATTTTTGTTCTTGCTTCTGTTTATGTGATGTATTATGTTAACTGAGTTGGGCATATTGAAACATCTTACTTCTCTGAGATGATGGCTACATAAATTGTTTTGATAATTTACTGCATTCTGCTTGCCAGTATCTTGTTGAGAATTTTTGCATCAATGTTCATTAAAAAGATCGACCTATAATTCTCTTTTTGGACTGATCCTTTTGGGGTCTCATAACCAGGGTAATGTTTGCTTTTAGACATGGCTTTGGGAGTATTCTTTCCCTTTCAGTTTCATTAAAGAGTGTTTTGGTCACTTTTCAGGTTGCTGTGAAAAAATATCCAACACCCAAAGTTAAAGGAGGAAAGATTTATTTAACTCACAATTCATAGAGGATTCGGTTCATAGTTGGCTGGCTCCAAGTCAAGGTGGCATGGAAGAGGAGCATTATAGAGCAGGCAGGGCAGAAGGCAGCAAGGAGCAAGAAAATGATAAGTAACAGATTTTTCTGTCCCTTTATATTGTATCCAGGATAGGGCACCCTTATCCTTACCCAGAAATATGCCAAACTCATCAGTGGACTAATTTAGTAATCATACACAGTGATCCCAGCACCACATACTCTAGATTCAGGTGCTTCCAAAAAGTGCCACATATGACCACATGAGGCATTTAGGGGACATCTAGACTCAAGCCATTACAAAGAATTTGAAGAGTATTGGCATTAGACCTTCACTGAGGATCTTGTATAATCCAGGAGTGAATGCATCAGGACCTGGGCTTTTCTTAGTTTATAGTTTTTAAAAAATTATTATTGCTTCAATTCCATTGCCTCTTAATGTATTATTCAAGGCTTTTATATAATCTGTGTTCAGTTTTGGTATTACATCTGTATCTAGATATCTATTTATTTCTTTTCAACTCTCGAATATAATGTAATACATATTTTTGTATCAGATACTAGAATTCTGAATTTCAGCAGTGTCATTGCAATTTCAACTTTTTATTTCTAATTGCATTGAGTTTAATCTTATGTTTCCTTTCTTAAAGGTTAGCTAGGGGTTTCTGTATTTTGTTTATTCTTTCCAATTCTTGCACTAGTTTTGGATTTAGATATTTCTTGTTTTTTCTAGGACTTTGAATTGCATCATTAGGTTATGTATCTGGGCTCATTCTGTATTTCTGATGTAGTTATTCACAGATATACATTTCCCTTTTATAACTCCTTTTACTGTATTTCATAGGTTCTGATATGTTATACTAGCATTACATTTAATTCTAGTAATGATTTAATATCTTTGTTGAATACTTTTGTGAAGCAATGACTATTCAAGGACATATTGGTTAATCTCCATATGCTTGTATAATTTCTGTGATTTCTTTTGCCAATGATTTCCAGCCTCATTTCACTATAATCAGTAATATGCATCAGATATTGTTGATTCTTCTGTATTTATTTAAGTATGCTTTATGAACTAAAAGGCGGTCTATTTTGGAGAAAGTTCAATGCACTGAGAAGTATGTGCTATTGTTGAATGAAACACTCTGCATATATCTATTGTCCATTTTTTAAAGGTTTTGTTCAAATCTGATATCTCCTTGTTGATTTTTGTCTCATTCATCTGTCTGTAAAAATGATATATTGAGGCGCTTCATTATAATTGTGTTGATGTTTATCTAATATTTTATATCCAGTAGTGTTTGCTTTGTGAGGTTTGCTTTGTTTGTATTCAGTGCATATATGTTTAAAATGGTTATTTCTTCCTTGAATTGTTCCCATAACCAATATGTAGCGACCTCTCTTGCCTCATCAGGTCAGTTTTAGTATGAGATTCATTTGTCTGAAAACAGGATTATGTTTTGGTGTTCCATTGCATGGAATATTATTTTCCATTCCTTTGTTTTCATTCTATAAATTTCCTTTTGGGTTGAATGTATTTATATTTACTGTATACAACATACCGTTTAGTTTTGTTTTTTGATTTATTTTGCCAACCTTTGTCTTTTGATTAGGGAATTGAAACCATTCACATTGAAAGTTATTGCCTTTCTCTTATCATTGCAGTATTTTCCTCCGTTTCCCTTTTTATCTTTGTACTTAATTGTTCACCTGCTTTGTGTATTCATTCTCTAGGATCTTTTGGCATCCCTAGCTTTATTGTCTCTTTGTAGGATATCCTTGAGAAGTTTTTGGAGTGCTGGTTTGAGTGCTAAATTTCTTCAGGTGCTTTTTGTCATGGAAATATCTTTTTCTCCATCAATTTTGTAAGTTCATTTTGCAGGATATATCATTGTTAGTTTGGAGTTATTTTATTTTAAACCTTGAAACCATTCAGTTGAAGCTCTCTTGGTCTTTAAGGTTTTTACTGAGAATTCTGTTGTAATGCCAATAGGTTTTATCTATAAACCATTTATTATTTTTCTCTATCAGCTTTTAAAATTTTGTCTTTGTGTTGGACTTCTGGAATCTTGACGGTGATATATGTAAGAGGTACTTTTCTGATCATGACTCACTTGTTTGTGTGTTTCTTCTCCCATATTTGAAAAGTTTTTGCTGTTACTTCTGATACCCAATATCTTTTGTCATTTTTGCTTTTAATTCTTACTAATTCAGTTTAATCTCAGGTCAGTTCTCTCTGAGTTCTCCTTTTATGTCTAAGGTATCTCTGAATAATTGTTCATGAACACTGGCTCTGTCTTCTAGTTCTGACACTTCCTGCTCACATTGGTTGCTTCTTTTTCCCATTCTTTCAGTAGAATTTCAATCTTCAGGATTTCTCTTCTGTAACTTTTGAAAGACTAATTTATTGCTAAGTTGATCATTCAAGTTTTGTATCATTTTGTTTATCTCAGAAAGCTTTTTCTTAGTGTCTTCTGTAAAGTCACTGATCATTTTGTTTATTCGATTTTCTATTCAGTTATATCTTCCTTAAGGTTGCTGAGAATGATATCGATCTGCTTTTAAATCTCCCCTTTTATATTTTCATATAATTCAGCTCCATGACTTTTGATTTCCTACCCCTTCATGCCCCATGAAACAACTTTGGGACAGTTGTTAGTTTTCAGAGGCATTTTGTTGTCTTCTCTTCTCATTAGAGTAAGTCTCCAATTTATGAACAAATTCTGTTTTGGGAGAATTGTTTGTAAGAGAGATTCATTTGTATCTGACAAAGGAAACCTTATAGACTATATCTGGGAAAGTTCGCAACTCAAATGTTGTTAACTTGGGTATTTACTCTATTTTACTGTTTTGTTGTTGTTTTGTGCTTAGGTTTATGGAAGACTTTGTTGCTAGTGCAGACCTTTTTAGTTAGTATCTGAATTTTAGTGGTGCACTCTGGGCATAGCATGTTATAGGCCTTTGCTTTCGTTTCAATATTCAACCACCTCCATTTTGGGGTAGGGAGGCTGCAGTGCAAATTTCTCAGCATCCAATTCTGTGGAAGTGGACCACAGTATTGTTACTGACACACAGCAATCCAGATATTAGGATGTAGAGGAAACCAATTAATAATGACAACCATGTCACTTTGGCAATGAAATAGCAATAAAATCAGCAACAGTAATAACATCAAAGATACACTAGTTATGGTCATACCCCAAGAACCAATAATATAAAACACTGATTATAGAAAAGTATTCTATATTTATAATGTAAACACCAAGACAAATAAAATATTGACATATAATATATATTTACTAAATATGACAAATATGTCTCCACTAACAGTTGGACAGTTTTCAACAGTAATGGCATATAGTTAATTATTTAGAGATTCATAAAGGCCAGTAGTTGTAGTAGTAAAGATACAGGGGTAGCAATCTGGAGAATAACAAAGTAAAATTTGAAAAATTAAGCAATAGAAGATGAGAAGTAAGACAGCATAATGAAATAAAGGATCCTGCTGTGGAGTAAAAGTAAATTAATAGTATTAGATACATAAAACAGGAAAGGACAAGCAAGAAAAATGAAAAAAAAGTAAAAAGGAGCCAAACAAAGGGGAAAGAAAAGAAAGAGCAACAAAAGTTTAAAAAAAGTTAAGAAGGAAAAATATCAACATCCCCAAAAATTAATGAAGTAAAAGAAAGAAACAAAATTTAAGTCCAAAATAAATTCTCTATATTTTGAATGAGTGTTATCTTTCCAAGATCAACAATCTTGAAATTCAGAAATTCATGATTTTCCTTGCCTAGCTTTATGACCTGTGAGTTTGTAAAGTGCTTCCCTTACTCCAGAGGCCCCTCTATCTTTGCAACCCAGACTATGGCAACCATCCAAACCAAGGCATTGCCCTTGATCACTTTGGTAGCTTGGCAAAGCAGTCAGATTGCTGGTCTCTGTGCTGGATGTAGGCAAGGGAGTGGGGTATTAAGCAAATTGCTGGACCTAATGGTAGCACTTTCATATTCACTCACTTCTGAAAGCCCCACTTATTTGCCCAAACCATGTTGGAAAACTGGAGCCATGTCCTTCCTGGCCTGAGTTTAAACTTATCAGGGGTTTTCTGTCTCGCCTGCACCCTCCCTGTGGCTAGCCACCATAGTTTTCCCTCAGCCAGTGACTGCGGGAGGGTAACACTGGGAACCGAGAAGTGGAGTTTTTCTGTGGGTTTTCTATGGTTCAGTCTTAAACAATTAACTCCTTCCCAAAATAGTGTCTGATTAAATACTTACTGCAGATATGGTGGATGCTACACTGGCTTTCTTATTCAACTTTAACCTGCCCTGAAGGAGTCACTTTTGGAATAAAACCCCATTCTGCCTTTGTAGTTTACAATACCCTTTTTCCTGGAAATAAAATCTAGCTGAAAAAGGATCAGGATTGAAAATTAGATATTAAAAGGGGCTGGGGATTTAGCTCAGTGGCAAAAGCGTCTGCCTGGCAAGCGCAAGGTCGTGAGTTCGGTTCCCGGTACCGGAGAAAAACCAAAAAAAAAAAAAAAAAAAAAAAAAAAAAATAAAATTAGATATTAAAAATGCCAGGTCCAATCAGGCTACCTTTGCCTTACATGCCTATACAGAGTAGTCATGGAGCAAGAGCATAGTAATTCAGGTAAGGCAAACATAAGCTGGTTGGGGCTTGTAGTTTTGATCTCTAGTTTTCAACCCTGATTGATTTCCAGCTAGGTCTTATGTTCAGACAAACATGATAGCTGTGGGCTTTTCTTGGGGCTAGAACTGTTGGTTGGTCCATAATTTCTCTCTGGATCTGCCAACTCTACAGTTTACCTTGTCTTTCTGAAGACTGTCATCTCTGATCAGGTCATTTGGTTCCTTAGCCTCTGCTGTGTCATGCCAAGGGTCAAGAAACTGCAGAGCCAGTTTCAAGTTGGCACAGAATCCATGGGTGCAGAGTTGGTCATAGGTCAGGGCAAAGGCTCCATCCAGTCCACTGTATCAAGGCTGTCACCCTTGTTTATTTTGACCTGTTAAGCTGGTAAGAGGGATCTGAATGGGATCACTGAGGTATGACACAAGGGTCCAGGTCTGGCCGACTCTGCTCCTGGCCATTCAGGAGCTGATTTACTGGACCAAGGGCCAACAGTGGGAAGTGGGAGTGGTATGCAATGCTCCTTTACTGATGGATACGTATGCCACTCAACTCACTGAGACTCAATTGCACCATGTGTTTTCAAAATCTTGACAGTTTTAATTCTTAATCCTCTTATGTTTAGTCGTATCTTCACTTCCTATTTGGGGTGCTCTAGATATTTGTGATCAATTCTGAGCAAAAAGATGAAAATCAGTGTCAGTTTTTATTCTGAAGGTTCATAGTTTTTACAACAATGGTGTCCCATTTCAGATAGGTTTGGATCAGAATCAGATAAGTATTCACATGCTTAATTAATGCTTGTTTGAAGCAATAGTCTTCACCAAGGTTTTGAGACCTGCCCATCAAGAGAGATTTTCTATCAGTATTTGGCTTTATTCAAACTAACCTGCTAATGTTTTTGCTTCTGCAAATAAACAAAAAAGAATCCAGCAAGTTTGGGGGCATCAAATTTGAATGGATGCATAATGGTCCTTTTAAATGTAACTTGGAGCTATTTTCATATACCATACCACTACTAAAATCTAAGTATAAAGGACTATTAGATGAGGTGTAGGTTCAGCATAATTTCCTACATAGAAACAATAGTACTAATTTCCCCTTGTTCTTCTGCATAAAAATGTATTTATATTTTCCTAAAATTTGTTAGTCTTGTGGAATGCTAGAGGTCACTGTATGAACCTCAAACTATAGTAGAGACACAAAATCTCATTTAAATATTTGTTTCATCAAGAGAACTTTAATTGCACACACAAATTTATGCACATATTTTTGTTGGTTTTATGAGCAGTCAATTTCAATAAACAGCAAAAAAAGAATATTACATTGGAAAAAATCAAATCAAAGAAAATGGAATGGCAGTTTCCAAATAATAGTTTTATTAGACTTTATTTGGTCATTAAATTTATTCTCAGCTTAGACCTAATAGTCACTTAAGGATTGCTGTATTTTTGCGTATTTACTTTTACTGTATTTTTTTTTTGTAAACTCCTTGCTGTCATATTTTCAAAGGGATATGGAGGTACAGAAGGCCACATACAAGAGGACACTTACACTCATGCTGCTAATTTGGCATATTTAAATTTTAATTTCTTTGGTTATTTTTTGTCTCAAAATCTACATTTTTATACTGACCCCTTGTTAGTGTTTTTCCTAAAGTAATAATAATAATGAACATACAATCAAAACCTGAACAAGGTATCTTTCATTTTCACCTACACCCTCGGTTCTCTGTCAATAGGCAGAACTTCAGTTAGTTTTACAAAATGGAACTCACAACATCTACCTTTTTTAAACAAATAGAAGAAATTCGGTCACTTGAGATTAAGAATGTGGATGCATCTTTATTTACACTCAGATGATGAAGTATTCTTCTTTCTTCTTTCAACCTGCATGGATGCAGTACTGTGTGGTAAAAGTACATCAACCCACGATCCATCATCATCATCAAAAACAAAATGCATTTGCCAAAATCTGTTTCTACTCTTTGGAAATTACCAGTCATGGGACTCACCACCAGCTGCCATACAGAAAAGCAAATTATAGCGTTCCTTGGGAACAGAGAACTGTTGTTTGTCTTCCTTTTCATTGCCTTTCCATTTTTCTCCCTTCTCCTCCTTTCCGTGCTTTTTCTCCTTCTTTTCTTTATCTTCCTCAACTGAGTTAATGATTTCTTTTTATCTTGCTAAAATAGTTAATATGATGACTTTCTATAAAGTCAGTGTTTACATAGCTAACCGATAGTGTTGCCACTAACAGATACTGCGTGGCAAGATTTTCATTGGTGTATGTTTTAAACATCTTTGCACATTCTTGAAAGACTGAAATGCTCAGCAGTGATCTCAGGTATCATCTTCATGGAGATAGATCAACAAATTTCATCATTTTCCTCAGTTATGTTGTTACTATAGAGTAAGGGTTTTATTTTATCAGTTTTGCAGCTCATTTTGAATCTCTGCTCATTAGTCAACACTTCAAAAACAATCAGTCAAGTTGCTACTAATGGTTGTACATCATTCTCAAATGCTGTGTATAAATTCCAAACGGTTCAGCAGCACCACTACCTATGCTGTCTGTATGATCTTCAAATTTAGCAAGATGGCCAAATAAATACTAAATGACTATCGGTTGCATCAGCAATACATTTGGGTAAGCACTATGTAGTCTCCCTTCAAATCTTTGACAATTATAGTAGAAGTTCTCCAGCAGCCCCTTATGAGTCCTTTTGGATAATCCATTATGTTGAACTGTCTATTGTTCATCAGCAATTTGGAAGCATAATGTTCCTTTTTGGTACTTGTTAAACTAGCCACTAATAGCAGGAGCCATATCACCAAACACAGAATCTTTGTCTTCACAAACCAATTAAGAATTATATCTTCTCCACAGGCAGAAGACTAAAATTACATCCATGCCTATCACCATGCATTAAACTAAAGTCAAAATGGATCAAAGATCTAAGTCTTAAAACAGAAACACTAAATCTACAGGAAGACAAAGTAGGTAGAATCTTGAAAACATAGGGGTTGGCAGAGAGTTCATGAACAAAGACCAAACTGCATGGGAAATACTTCAAATTTTCAACAACTGGGATCTCATCTTATTGAAAAATTTTTACACAACAAGAGAAATAACCAACAGAGTGAAAAGAAAACCCACAAATTAAGGAAAAATTTAGCTAACTGTCGCTCTGACAAAAGACTTCTATCTAGAAAATATAAAGATTTAAAAAATCATGCCCCCAAACTTCAAAGACACAAATCCAAAAATGGGAATCCAAGATGAATGCACACTTCTCTGATGAAGAGATAAAAATGTCAGATGAATATATGAAAGTTGTTCAACATCATTGGTCATTTGAGAAATGCAAAGCAACACTGAGATTCCATCTCACTCCAGAAAGAATGGCTATCATCAAGAAATCAACTAATAACAAATACTGGTGGGGCTGTGGGGAAAAAGGAAAACTTCTTCACTGTTGGTGGGAGTGTAGACTGGTACAACCACTGTGAAAATCAGTGTACAGAATCCTCACAAAACTAGGATTAGAAGTTGCATTCCAGCCAGCTATTCCCTTTCTGGGTGTTTTTCCAGAAGATCTGCAAACATCATACCACAGCAATATATGTGCACCCATGTTTATAGCAGTGCAATTTGTAATAGTTAAATCTTGGCAACAACCCAAATGCTCATCAACTGAGGAATGGATAGAAAAAGGTGTGGTATTTTTATAGAGTAGAGTATTACTCAGCTATAAAGAAAGATAAACTAGAGGTTTTTATATGTAAATGAATTTAACTAGAGATCATACTCATAGGTCAAATAAATGAGACCCACATGTATAAACACTATATTGTCTCCCTAGTGTAAGAACCTGAAAGAGTAAATAAAATCTGAAAGGCACAATAGATATTGTGAAAGGGATAGAAACTGCTCAAAAGGATAAAACAACTGGGATGAGGTAAAGGAGAAAAGAAAGAAGGAAAGAAAGAAAAAGAAAGAAAAGAAAGAAAGAAAGAACAGAAAAACATGTATTTGTACAAGATAGCTAGGATAATTGTACTACCAATTTCTATTTGTTTATTGAAAGGAACAGTTAATGTTTAATTGTTTGATCAATCTTGAATACCTACATCTGGTAATCTGAGCAACTATTTGAAGATAGCAATATGTAATACAACAACCACTGTTACTTTCCTATCATTTTGTTTTGAAATTCTGGGTCATTTTTATTGTTTTTGTATTATTTTGTTTTTGTTATTTTTTTATTATTCTTTTTCCTTCAAAATAAAATTTAAAGAAGAAAGAATTACATTTTCAATTTTCTCTATGGACTAAAGGTAAGGTACTGTATTTCAGGGCGTAACATAAGTCTTCCACCAAACCTATGGTGTCCAGTAAATATTGGCACTCAGTGTAATTTTTCAATAAAATGTCTATCCCCAGGAGTATCTAGAAGCCTCTCTGTATTTTAGGAATTACCAGTGCCGCATTTCCTCCAATATACTAACTGTTATCAGGCCATCTTCTTGCATTTCCCCGGATGTAACTGTGCTTGGGAAATTCCTTAACAGGGAGATGATCTGATCTTGATGCTGTACTTTTTGGAGAATGTTTTACAGAGTACAGGCTGAAGGTCCTTGAATTGGATCTTGCCAAAAATGTTTTTATTGTGACTTCATCTGATACATTTGTTTACAGTCTTACCACAGCTGACAGTCAATTTTTAAACTGGAGAATAGGAGCACTTAGGCCTGTTTTTCACAACTGCCATCAAAGCATATATACAGTGTTGTCCTTTTGGACAGTATGCTTCTCTATTATCTGAAATATGAGGATAATGAATAAGCAGCTATTTCTTCCTGATCATCATATATGAACTTTTATAGGTAGCTTCAACTATACAAGAAAATCTCAGCATACATTTGAAACTATTCGGGGCTCAGCCAAAGGCCTTCCACAGACACAGCACAGTGGCAGAAAGTACACATCACCAACGGCAGCTTCATGGAACACCTTGTGATATCTGCCTTCACCATAGATTCTGGCATACAAACAGTTTACACAAGGAGTTTGGATTAATTCTATTAAGATAAGTATTGCCTGTATAACTAAGAGTTAGAGCTTTCTTTTATCCCAAGATACATGCAAAAGCCATCAGAGTGCTGTTCTGGTATAACTAATTAGTGCTCTTGATACATTATTAGATGGAAGAAAATGTAAGACAATGTCATCTTCCCTTCAAGTGGCCAGAAGCATCATCATTTTCATCTTTATTTTGCTAGTATCTTTTTGAGACTGAGATGACAACTGTAGTGCTCTCATGCCACAGAGGTTTCTTTCTTTCTTTTTCTTTGTTTGTTTGTTTGTTTGTTTGTTTCTTTCTTTCTTTCATTTGTACTGGGAATCAAACTCAAGATCTTGTGCTTGCCAGGCAGGCACTGTGCCACTGAGATATGTCCCTGTCAATTTTTCTGCTTCTTAAACTTTAGTGGCCAAATTTATTTTTCCATCACAGATATTGGACCAGAAGTTTGATCTTCATTGGGCCACTTCATTAAAGTCACTGTTTATTCAATTGTGAGCACAAAATGAGAAAGATACATATGTATTTCCATAAATTAATAATATAGAGACATTTCTCCACTAGATTCTCTAATGTAGCTACTCATACCTTATTTTCTTGATAATAGATTGCTCCATAGACTACTAAAAATAAATTGCCTCTCAGACACTTAGTCAAAGTTTGCTTTGCCAAACTCCAATAACTTAGGAGTGTGTTAGTAGTTGCTAACTTCACATTACTACTAGGATTTCTTTACTCTTCCACAGAAGTGCATCAGACAGAATCTCACTGAATTTATCCTATAGCTGCACCGTGTGAATATATTGGATGCAGTGAATTGCTTTAGCACTGACTATCTTATGGGCTCTTGGTTGTTAAAGTCTGTGACTGTTATGATTTGTGTCTAGATGTTCCCCCAAAGCCTCATGTAGTCACAGGGGCTGGAATTTGCAGAGGTCTCCTAATCTAGAGTTTGTGATTGATTCATAGTCCAATGCTGTGGTGAAGGGTGTGAGTGCTACCCCAGCCCTAGGATGTATAGACTGGACATAATATAAGGGATGGAAAGAGGCTTGTTTTCTCTGTAACCCCCATTGTTACTTTTGCTATCTTCTGCCTGCCATGAACTGTTCTCTGCAAAGCCATTCTACTTTGGAGCCAGCCGATTATGGACTGAAACCGAAGTAGCAGCTAAATAAATCTTTCCCCCTTTAACATTGGGTGTAGGGTATTTTGTCTCAGCAGTGAGAGAAAAGTAATACAGTGACATTTGCTGCCAACTGAAGAATGCATTATGACCCCTGGTTCACTGAGAAAGCAATATCAGCCATCATAATGAGGAAGAAATAAAACAGTAGATCTCTATGCTCAAGGGTACAATATTGTTCTCAGCTTTCCAGCTAAACATTCACATTAACGGCAAGCCTCTCTGTTGAGGTTGTTCCTTATGATTGGGTTTTAGATCTTAAAGGGTTTTTAAATTGTAGACCAATTGCAAACCTGTGAATCTGGCCATTTTCTGAAAATTTTCACATCCTGGAGAATTCCAGAAGGACCTTTGGCAAGTTCTATCACCAAGACTCCAGAAATTCTATACAATTTCTAGGTCAAATTGAGGTGAAAATATGCTTTTCACTTTGGACCATCTCAACAGTGAAGGTTGTGATACCTGCAGTTCCTCATGTGAAACTTGGCATCTCAGGTGACAGCTGTAATTAGAGACAGGTGGGGAATTATGTAGCACTGGAGAGTGTGAGTGGGCTCAGTGTTACCAGAAATTCATTTGTCTGCTCCTTCTCTGTTGTACTCTATCACCTTTGATTTCCCATTCTCGCACTCCCCCATGCCTTCTCTCATTTCTTCTTTACTACTCCTCATGATCTTTGCTTCTCTCCCACAGATGAGGGAAGAAAGAGGAAGCATAGGCCATGCTTAGAACTTGTTGGTGAGGAGAGAATTTAGAAAGGCAATCACTGAAAGAACCAAAGGTGGCAGGGAGAAAAAGCATCTCTAAACTAAAACATCATTAGTCATTCAAGAAATGCAAATTAAAACAACACTGAGATTCCATCTCACTCCAGAAAGAGTGACTATCATCAAGAAGTCAACCAATAACAAATGCTGGACAGGCTGGGGGCAGGAAGGACTACTCCACTGCTGGTGGGAGTGTAGATTGGTGAAATCACTGTGGAAATCAATTTGGAGATTTCTCACAAAACCAGGATTGGAAGTTGCACTTAACCCAGCTATTTCCCTTTTGGGTATTTTCTCAGAACAATTAAAAGCATCATACCACAGCAGTGTGCACCCATGTTTATAGCAGCACAATTTGTTATACCTAAATCTTGGAAACAACCCAAACACCCATCCACTGAGGAATGGATAAAAAAGATATGGTATTTCTATACAGTGGAGTATTACTCACCTATAAAAAAGATAAACTCAAGGCTTTTGTAGGTAAATGGGTGTAATTAGAGACCATACTCATAAGTGAAATAAATTGGATCCACATGTGTAAACACCATATTTTCTTCCTGGTGTAGGAACCTGAAAGAATAAGTAAAACTCAAAACGTACAATAGATGATAGGAAAAGGAAAGAAATTGCTCAAAGGGAGGAACAATGAGAATGAGGGAAAGAAGAAAAAAGAAAAAAATGGCAAAATATAAATTATATATATGAATAGCTGTGATAACTATATTGTTGATGTTTCATGGTATATTGAAAGGAGCAGTTTATGCTTAAAATCTTTTATATTCTGATCAATTTTTCATGCTTATATCTGGTAATCTCAGCAACTGATTTGAAGGTAACAATATGTAATGGAACTACCAAGGTGAATGCCTATCATCTTGTCTAGTGAAACTGTATTATCTCTAACATTTTATCTAATAATTATTTTCTTATTCTCTTTAATGGTTTGAACAGTCTTCCATTCTTATATCTGGTAATCTGAGCAACGTAGTTGAGGATACTGATATGTAATATAACAACCACTGTTAATTCATATTATTTTGTCTTGAAACCCTGTATCACTTTGAATGTACTTGCTTTGGTTTGTTTATGTTTGAGATTTAGTATGCTGCTATGGTTCTTTTTTTCTTATTTACTACTCTCTTTAAGATAAAATTTTAAAAAATAAACTGCAGAAACTAAATCTAAACCATGATGTCTGGAGGTCATTAAACAATTTATACTATTTATTGGAGATTATGCATGAACATCAGTGCCCTAGTGCCACATTCCCAAGCAGGTGATGATGTTACATCATGAATGCTTTCCTTAAAGGAAGCTACATTATAAAGGAACATACAGGCTACTATTCACCCAAACTTTCTTCATACCAGCATACATGAGAGACTCAAACTTTCTTTGTTGAATGAGTGCACTGAGATTCAGATGAGTGACAAGAATTTTTAAAAACTGCTGCTTATATGGTATTAAAAGAGCATACATTAGACTTGCCAGAGTTGCACAAATTTGCGATGCCACATTGGTAGTGTCACCTGCAATACAAAAATATAAGTGGATTTACTGATTATTTGCCATCTTAGAATTATCTGGTGTAGGTCTGAAAAACAGGAATAGTAACTATATACACTAAAGTGTCATATAAGCACTCACTTCAAATAAAATTCAAGGTTACAAAAAGTCTAGGAACAAAAATTAAATCATCTTTTCCTTTCAAACTGTCAAAATGTAATGGACAGGTTTGTTATATATTAACATGGTGCAACTAGCTGGGAACAGAATTAATCTGGCAGATGGGTACAGCTGTAGTATAGCTCAAGGGTCCATCCTGGAAGCAGTAGATGACACTGGTATAGCCAGGAACTAAAAGTCAGGTAGCAAGTTACAAAGGTATGTCCTCAAGGAAAACGTTGGCAGATTGGGAAGAACGTGAATGAAAATCAATTCCAGGAAATAGAGTGAGGAACATGTTTTGTACGAACCACAAGCAAGCAGATACACATCTGGGTTTATAGTCTGTTGAATTTAGACAGAAATGACTTGCAAGGTTTATGCTGAAAAGCAGAGAATATCAAAGGCTTTCTGTAAAACCTGTTTAATGTGTGAGGCAGTTAATGGCTTAGTAGTTTGGGTTACTTATCATCTTAGACATTTAAATTATGTTTTCCAGCACTGGCAAAAAGGTTTGCCAGTACTTTCCACAAGGTATGGCTTTACAAAATATTAGTGGATTTTATCTGTGCTGTCTGCCTTATATTTTCACAGAGCTCTCAGGTGACTGGGTCTGGCAAGTCACAAACTAAACTTGAAATATGCAGTCTGAAAGTATCAGTGATTTCATCATCATTGTAACATTTTATAAAACCTAATTTAAAAATTTGAAATGAACTCTGTAGAGACTTTAACTTACTGACTTATCCTGTTAAAATTAAAAAGCCACAATACAATATAGCAGTAATATAAAAGGTAAATTAAAGGAAAATAATTTGTAATAAAATCATGTTTTTCAATATGCAAAGAAGGTAAAATTACTCCAGATAATATAATAAAGAGGGCATATGTGTATAATTATAGATAAAATAATTTTGACATGATTTTCCCCAAATGGTAAAAAAGTCTATTAAATTCCAAATAAAATAAAGAATATTTTCTCAAGTTAAAATGTATAGAAGTTTTTCAATTATATAAATATGCATTGGATATTTGGAAATCATTTAATATTTATTGATCATTCACTGTGCACAACATTGAACAAAACAGGCAAACATCTTTCCTTTCATGAAATTTACATGCTAATTGAAGATGAAGTGGAAAGACAGACAAAAACATGCTCATCACCTTAATAACATAAGATGAAAAGTCCCTTGGGAGAATACAGAGCAGGGTAACTCCATTGGGATTGCCAGGGAGGTATGTGGTTGGAGGTTCAAAGGAGAGTGGTTGTGATAAGTCTCTTTTAGAACATGGTATTGGTACAAAAACCTTGAAGGAGCTGTAGAAATTAACCATGCAGACAACAGGTAGAAAGCTTTCCAGGCAGAGAATAGGCCAATACAGATAAAGCCAAGCATACAAGTGGGAAGTAGCAGGACCTGAAGTCAGAGGTAATTGAAGAAGGAATATCATGGAGGGACTTGTAGGTTCACTATAATACAATGAATTCCAATTACATTATAATTATAATGAATTTTGCTGTGAAAGAATAGAAGCCATTACAGGGTTTTGAGGAGAGCAATGGCATGGTTACTTACTTGTAGTTTAAATACAGTACATAAACTCTGTGTTTTAAATAATTGAGGGGGGAGGAAAAGAGGAGGATAGAAACTGAATTAGAGAATCTAGTTGAAGATGATATTGCTGTGATCCAGGCAAGAAATGATTATGTGTTAGATCAAAGTTTTAGCACTGGAGATAATGAGAACTGGTTAGTTTTGTATGAGTTTTAAAGAGCAGTAGACTTTAGTTATAAACTGCATGTGGAGTATTGGAGATAACGAGTGATTTCTAAGTTGTTTGCCTGGAAACATTTCCAGATGGTGAAATTTTGTCTTTATTGAGAAGGGAAAACATTAAGATTTTGAGTGGAAAACAAAAAAGGATATCAGGTTTACTACAGCATTATCCTGCATATTTCAAGATGTCTAAAAGTGCAGGTCTTTGTTCATTAAATGTCAGTCGTGTCCTCCAATCAAGAAAATAAAAATGCTCTTTTATTTGTCTAAATGTCGTGTAAAAGGAAACAATATACCTTTCCTGTTGCGAACTGGTCCTCTATTTTGCACAAAATATAGTTGCTAAACTTACAAGTGAAAGAGCACAATTTCACCCAGAGTAACATTAAAAATATCAGGACTTTTATGGCTAGCAAGATCTATAACAATATCCTTAACTTTGCGCTTCAGCTTTGACATTTCTTTTATATACGCCATAAAATCAGCATGTTATTTTCACATATAACTATTCCATCTTTAAAATGGGAATGGCATTTCCCAAGTAGCTTTCAAGATATTGATGCTGTGAGGATGAGGATGCAGGTCATATACTTGAACACTTTGCAGTATAAGACATTACCTAACTCTTATTAATAATCATTCTGAGACAGAAGTAGAAAATATACTGGGATATAGAAAAGAAGAAAAATGTACAGAGAGAGGTAAATTTTATTAACTTCATAAAAGGGTTTTTTTTTTTTCTCTATAGATTAGCTCCAATACAGAAATAAATAATCTCTATTGTCTTTTGGAAGTAAAATATTGGCATCATGCACACTGGAAATTTTAGAAACTACATAGGCTCAAAAGGCATTTGCTGCAGTTTGCTAGATGAGTTTTGACAAATCTTATGGTAAGTATCTTGCATACCTCTTCAAATAATTGTAAGAGCTCAACAAAACAGAATTTGCATCCTATTGGACCCAAAGTTCCACAATAATCACCATTCTAATGTAAGTCGGACACCTGTTGGGCTGTGCATTGTAATTTAACAGCTGTGATGTTCACTTACATAAAAAAAATCATTTCTCTTTGTTATTATGAAAGGTAGCAAAATTTGGACTTTTTAGTATGAAAAGTTGAACAGGTATGAAGAACCACTGATCTACAGATCTTCTACTTCCCAACTAAGAAGCCTCCATCCAGGATGTCTGCTAGCATGGACTTCTGGTCCTCAGAGTCAGAGAAAGATCTTTATGATCATTAAATTAGATTGACAAACATTGCCTTGAAATGACGGCAAGGATTTCTTCTGAGCAATTGTAAATTACAATGTAGACAAAAGTGCAGACACTTATACGAAAATGTCATGCCCAAAACTTCCACCTGTATTTACCTAACACACATGTAGTTCATTTAAAAAATTCCAGGGTAGAAACCAAGTAGTGAAATTCTTCTCCCACTAACTGTGGAACATTTTCTGTGCTATCTCTATGACTGAGAATGACAGAAAATGTTATTTTGGAACAATTTCAGAGAAATGGGGTTATACAAACAGTACCCCAACATTTTGGCTTTAATTTTAGCGCATTTTGGAAAGTTAAATGCAAAGACTCACTGCTGGTAAGTCCTATTACTTCTGTCAGTGAATAATGTTGAATTTCTAATGCGGTTATAATTACATATTATTTTGATATTTTCTCACTACCCCTTAATTATTCCCTGGATTTTGGCACTAAAAGAACTACATCCAGGACCAATTAATTCACTTAGAGATTTTCTTCAAATGCACTGTACTGTATTTGTTATGACAAGATGTACAACCCAAAATAATTGCTGAAAATAGCCTTGATTTATATATTAGATAAGCTGGAGTGTAGTTTTAATAGTCCTGAAGTATAACAGTATATCTCACTATTTTTTTCAGTGACTTGTGATTCTTTACCCATGTCTCTGATTTCTGAATAGCACAGCTATGTCTTTTGAATATTGACCTAATGAGCTCTATTTCTGAGCTATGTCTGAATATTGAGATACTTTCTTCCTACAATTTGTAAAGATATCCCTGCATCGTCTTCGGGATTCCCTATTTCATGAAGAGAGTTCATTGCAGTAGTTTTGGTTTTTTTTTTTTTTTGGTTGTTTCTTTTTGCCCTTTTTGCCATGACTAGTAAAAGCAGATACACCTTCTAGAATCTTATCCAGTAACAGACAAGCACCTTGGTTCCAATTTCTGTTTTTTATTATGCAAATGTCTCACCTTCTGTATTAGTAAAGTGTGCTTTTATATGAAAAGCTTCCTCTCTTCCAGATGAAGAAACTATCTGAAAAGTTTAATTTACTTCATCCCAGAACCTTATACATATCTGCAATTACATTGCTCTTGATAGAGATCCCTGTCCAAGGAGCTTGTGGATGAGTGTTGGGAGAGTGCTTGTTGGGGACCAGACAGCGTGTTAATGTGGAGTATTATTTGATTGAGACCTGTTACTTTCTGAATCCTCTTAGTAATTAATAGGCACACTTTTTTATTTTAAAGAGAGTAGTAAATGAGAAACAAACAAAGAAATAGACCAGTAGCAGCATACCAGTATCACAGACATAAACAAATCAAAGCAAGAACATTCAAAGTGATACAGTTTCAAGATAAAATAATAGGAATCAACAGTGGTTGTTACATTGCATATTGCTATACTCAACTACATTGCTCAGATTACCAGATGTAAGAATGAAAGCTTGCTCAAACCATTATAGGGAATAAGAAAATAATTCTTTGATAAAACAGTAGTGATAATAAACAGTTTCTTTTTTTTCGTTTGTTTGTTTTTCTCTGGTACCAGGAACCGAACTCACGACCTTGCGCTTGCCAGGCAGGCGCTTTTGCCGCTGAGCTAAATCCCCAGCCCCAATAATAAACAGTTTCATTAGACAAGATGGTAGGCGTTCACCATTGTAGTTCCATTGTGTATTGTTACCTTCAAATGAATTTGTCAGACCACCAGACACAAGCATGAACAATCGATCACAACATAAAAAATTGTAATCATTAACTGTTTAATTCTATACACCAGCAGATAACAGCAATACAGTTATCACAGCTATTCATATATGTATTTATATTTTGCCTTCCTTCTTTCTTTTTTCTTCTGTCCCTCAAAGGAAGGAACTACTGGGATGAGGGATAGACACACTTTAAAACTGATCGTTCTATAACTGAAATTAAAAAAAAAAAGGGCTAAATTTTGTAACTTAATGTCAATGGGGAGAGATTTTGCTTCCCAAACCAGTCACTCTTAGAATGTGGAATAAAGAGTAACAGTAGATTAAAGATGAAGAAAATAGTAGGAATATAAATGGTATGACAATATTGAATGGAATATACCATAAAGCTACATATTCTCAGGAAGAGAACAGAGTGTCAAATAAATCAAGCAAAACGAAACTTGCAACATTATACATATCTTTTCAACATTTCTGAATGAGAGGAGACAGTTTTAAGTACTTGTATAATATTCTTTCATGATGTTACCTGTGGCAGAAATGCTGCTATCTTTAAAAATCACTAATAGTTTTTCTAACAGTTGGGAACAGGGACTCATTTTAAAATTAGGCATTTTAATATTTTATGATTTCCTGTGTTAATAGTACATAGGTTTTACTATTTTATATGATTTCCAAAATTTTTGACAGAGTAAAATATGATATACTTTTCCAATTGAGAGGTATAAAGTCTCATCTAGATAGCCAGTGACCCATTTAATAACTATGCATTGAGTTATTTGCTATGCGTTAAACACTATTAAAATTACAAAGTGAGTCAATCATAGATACCACAGGAAGAAATTTACAGTCAATAGAGGTAACAGGATAATGGAGATTGATAGGAAGATGAGATTACTAGTTAAGTTATAATAATTTTTAATCTACAATCTGTCTAAAAAGGCATTGGGAGGGCTTATTGCATGACAAGTATAATAAGTGCAAATTAGAAAGAGAAAATATGAACCAAGGAAAAAAGTATGTATATGCTAATTATGAAGATAAATAGAGTTTCTGCACTTATGCAAGGATGACACTGAGCTTCCTGGAAGCCAAAATAAATTAAGACACAAAATTATGTAACTTTATAACCATAACAATTTCTTAGAAAGAAGCAAAATTTCTAAATGGCTGTACTGTTCAGAACTTCACTATTCTACTTAAAACAGAAAAAATTTAGTTTTTCTCTCTGTTTCAAGCGTTTTAGTCCATGGGTGGCTGGCTCCAGTGCAGAAGCATCATGGCAGAAGGGTGCGGTGGGGCAAAGCTGCTCACTCCCTGATGGTTGATAAGAAGAGCAGGGCAATAGCACTGGAGAAGAAGTGGCCAGGGACTAGATGTACTCAAAATTACACTTCCATGATCCACACAGACACACCCAGAAGTGTGCTTTATTAACCAGCTAGGTGTCATTTTTTTTTATTTTAAAAATAAAAGGAGGAAAATATTAACAGACAGTCAACATTTTACAAAATAGCAAAGGAACAGTACAGACAGTACAGAGTTACAAATAGAGTGGTAGGGAATTAACAATGCTTGTTGTATTACATATTGATATCTTCAAAGTGGTTTCTCATGAAAACAGATATAGACATACAAAGCTGATCAACCAAGGACTCATTGACAGTTTCTTTCAGCAAAGAAATACAAGACAGTAGAACAGCCATGTTAACTATCCTGCATATACATACATACAAACTTTCTCCTTCTTTCCCTTCTCTTTTCCCATATCCCAGTTATCCTTTACCTTTGAGTGCTTTCCTACCAGCTAGGTGTCTTTTACTCCAGGCAATTGGCAATCATGATTAACTGTCATAATGGCTAAATTCGATCATTGTAAGGTACAATAAAAAAATAACATTTTTAAATTGAAGTGCAAAACATACCTTAAGATTTCTTTTTAAAAAAAATAAAAGCTGAAAGGGCAATATATGAACGTAACATGTAAAGGGAATCCTACAAAAGTCTAAGCTAAAGTGGTTGAAACATGTTTTCTGTGGTGTTAACAAAAATGTAGACCTTACAGCAATGATTTCCAGACACTGGTCTATGGATTGGTGATTATCTGTGGTTCTGGTTTTATTACTACATGGCAAATGGGAGATATGAAAGGCATATGCTAAGTTTCAATGAAACTCAGTATGCTAATGATCTCTGTTATTTAAAAATGTCCTCTTATCTTTTTAGCTATTATTTTCTTTTATTTTAGTTCATTGTACATGTGTGCACAAATGTTTACATTCCTTGCAGGAAGTTGATAAATGTACATAACACAGTTTAATCCCTTTTCCCATCCCTTTTCATTTTCCTTCCTCTTCACTCCACCCATCTCTTCATTGCCTTCTCTTTTTTTGGTACATGTTTGTAGTATATAATGTTTACATTACTAATGTGGAGTGGATGCATTTATATAAGACATCTTAATTCCTTTTTCTCCTCTCTTATCTTTTTCCTTCCTTCCCGTGCCCCATTCCTTTGTCATATTCCTCTTTGAGAATGATCTATCTCCCTAATTCTTATTACCTATGTTTTATTTTGCTCTTCATTTTTACTGTGATTTTCTCAAACTTAATCTTTTTTTATAATAGCATAGTACTCTACTGTGTGTAAATACAAATATTTTTGTTATGCTTTTATTAGTTTATGAACATATATGCTGCTTTAAATGTTTAACTATTAAGAATTATGCTGCTATAAATGTGGGTATGGATGCATCACTGCAATACGATGTCTTTAGCTTATTCTGGAAGATATACACAAGGAGAAGAGTTGTGTCAAATGGAATTTCTAGTTTTAGTGCTTTGAGGAAGCTCCATATTGATTTCCATAGCAGTTGTACTAGTTTGTATGTCTGCCAACAATATAGAAGGGTTTCTTTTCCCTGCAGCCTGTCCAACATTTGCTTCTGTTTGATTTTAATAATAGCCATTCTTTCTGGGGTAAAATGGAATCTCACTGTTGTTTTAACTTGAACTTCTGTAATGGGCAGTGAGCATTTCTTCATGTATTTATTGGCTATTTGTACTTCCTCTTCTGTGACATGTCTATTCATTTCACTTCCCCATTTTTTGATTGAGTTTTTTTATCTTGGTGGTCTAGCTTTTTTAAAGTTCTTTATGTATTCTAGATATGAGTTCCCTGAAGAATAGCTGGAAAACTTTTTTCCCATTTTGTAATTCGACTTTTCACTTTGTTTATTTCTTTTTGCTTTGTAGAAGATTTTAATTTAATATTGATCCCATTTGTTGATTCTCAGAATTGTTTCCTGTGCAACTGGGTTTCTATTCAAAAAGCCATTGCCCATGTCTTTGACTTCAAGAGCTTACCTATCTTATCTTGTCTTCCAGCAGTTTAAGTGTTTCTTGTCTACCATTTAGTTCTTTGACTTTAGTTTAACAAATGGTAAGAGATATGGTCCCAGATTCAATCTTTGCTATGTACATAGCCAATTTTCCCAACACAATTTACTGAAGATGCTTCAGTGTATGTTTTTGGTTCCTTTATCAAAGATCAAATATTTAAATATGCTTAGGACTGTTTCTGCATCCTCTTATCTGTTTTTTTGACCCTCATGTCTGTTTGACTGTTGGTACCATAATGTTTCATTTTTTTCACAGCAGCTTTGTCATATAACAAGTCCAGGATTGTCATGCCTCCCTTTTCTCTCTTTTACCCAGGAATGTTTTTACTATTGAGGGTCTCTTTTGGTTACATATTAATTTTAAAATTGTTTTCTCCATTTCTGTGAAGAAGGCCATCGGTATTTTGATTGGGATTGCATTAAATCTGTATATCAGTTTTGGAAGTATAGGTATTTTGATTATAGTTTTTTCTGCCTATCCAGGAAGGGTGAATACTTTTGCATTTTCTGATAACCTCTTCAAATTCCTTTTTCTGAGAACTGTAGTTTTCATTGTAGAGTTATTTTACTTCCTTAGTTAGTTTAACTGCTCAGTATTTCATTCTTCTTGGTGCTATTGTGAATGGTACATTTTGCTAATTTATTTCTCATTGGATTCATTACTGGTGCATAGAAACTATAGATTTCTGTGTTGATTTTGTATCCTGCTACATTAGTGAATTTGTTTATTAATTCTAAGTCTTTTATGTGGACTTTTGGGGATCTTCTATGTAGAGCATTCTGTCACCTACAAATGAAGACCATTTCATTTATTTTTTTTCTTTAAAATGCCCCTTTAGGCTGGGGATTTAGCTCAGCGGCACAGCGCCTGCCTGGCAAGGGTGAGGTCGTGAGTTCATTCCCGATACCGGAAAAAAACAAAACAAAACAAAACAAAATGACCCTTTAATTTTTTAATTGATCTTGTTAATTTTTCAAATACTATGTTGAACAGGATGGACGGAGAGGGTGTTCTTGTATTGTTTCTGATTTTAGAGCTGAACTTTCACTTTTTTCCCACTCAGTATGATGTTGGCAGTAGCTTTGTCATGAGTGACTTTTATCAGATTGAGATTTAGTCCTTTTATACCTATTTTATTCAGTATTTTTTATCATGAATGGATGTTGGATGTTTTCAAAGACCTTTTCCCCATCTATTGAGATGATCATGCTAATTTTCTCCTTTGTTATATTTATATGATATATTACATTTATTGATTTGTGCATGCTCAGTCATTTTCAGATCACTGCGGTTAAGTCTATTTGATCACCATGTATGATACTTTTTGCTAATTTACTTAACTCTCTGTTGCACTACCTTATTAAGAATATTTCCATTTATATTCATTAAAGAGATTGATCTATAGTTCTCTGTTTTGGTTGGATTTTTATCTAGTTTTCGAGTTGAGGTAATGGTAACTTCAAGGAATGATTTAGTGAGTACCCTTTTTCTTTCAATTTAATTATAAACTTCTGAAGCATCGGTTTAGTGTTCTTGAAATTTTCGTAGAACTCAGGAGTGAACCTGCACAAACATGGGCTTTTCTTAATTGGTTGGTTATTTATTACTCATTTGATTTCATTGTCAACTATTAGATTATTTAAGGTTTTTATATCTTCTTATTTAAATTTTTAAAATTTGTGTTTTTGTAGAAATATATGTATATCTTCTTAATTCTCTAATTTATTGGCATATAGGTTTGTGAAGCAGTTGTTAATGTTTTTTATTTCAGCAATTTTCATTGTGATTTCACCTTTGTCATATATCATCACATTGATTTGGGTCTTTTCTATCTTTTTTGCTTTAATGGGCTAAGGCTTTGTCTATTTTGTTTATTTTTTCAAAGAACCAACTCTTAGATTCATTGATTCTTGTATTTTTTGGACTCAATTTCATGGATTTCTGCTCTGATCTTTGTAATTTCCTTCCTTGCACTAGCTTTGACTTTGGCTATTTCTTATATTTTATGCCCTGAGGTGCATCATTAGGTTATTTATTTGGCTTCATTCCGTTTTTCTGATGTGAGAACTGATAACTATAATTTTTGCTCTTAGAAGTGCTTTCATTGTGTCCCACGGATTCTGATAGGTTCAACCAGCATTATCATTGAACTCTAGAAACTGTTCTCATCCTTGATTTCTTCTGTAATTTAATGTTTTGTTAAGAGTGTATGGTTTTGTTTCCATGTATTTGCATAATTTCTGTGTTTTATTTTATTGTTGATCTGCAACTTCCTTGTACTATGGTCTAATAATACATATGATATAATTTCAATCCTTTTACATTTACTTTAGGATGATGTATGGATAACATGGCCTATTTTGGAGAAAGTTTCATGTGCTACTGAAAACAATGTGTATTCTCTTTTGGGTGAAACACTTTGTAGATATCTATTAAGATCATTGGTACGAAGGTTTTATTCAACTCTGTTAATTCTTTGTTATTTTGTCTAGTTGACCTATCTGTAATAGATAGTACTGATGTCCCTCACTACAATACTCTTGGTATCTATCTGATATTTTATGTTCAGTAATATTTATTTTCTGAACTTGGGTGAACTTTAGTTCAGTGCATATATATCAATAATTGTTGCCTCTTTTTATTGGATTATTCCCTTACCCAAATATAGTGACCTTCTTTGCCTCTTTGGATCAATTTTGACTTGAAGTCCACTTTGTATGTAAGGTACCCACTACTGAGATTTCTTTGGAGGATTCTTGGATATGGAATATTGTTTTCCATTGTTGGATTTTTAGTCTGTGTTTGTTTATGGATTAAATATGTTTCCTGTGTATAGAATATTGTTGGATATTGTTTGCTGATTCATCCTGTCAGTCTGGGTCATTTGATTGGAGAATTGAAACAAATTATATTGAGCATTATTACTAATATGTATCAACATTTTCTTGCCATTGCTTCATTTGCTTGTTGGTGATTCACTGTCTTTGTACTTAAAGGCTCACCCTACCTGGGATGTTCGTTATGTTAGATTCCATTGCCTTTGTTAACATCTTTGTCTCTTTCTATAGTATTCTTGATAATTTTCTTGGGCAATGGCTTTGAATTCATGAATTTCTTTAGGTTCTTTTTAACACGAAAGTATATTATTTCCCCCTCAGTTTTGAAAGATATTTTCCAGGGTATGTCAGCCTAGATTGTAAATTCTTTTACTTCAGAGCTTGAAACACTTGAAGTCTGCTGTAATTCAAATGAGTTTTACATTATAAATAATTTGTTATTTTTTTCTAACTGCTTTTAGGATTTTGTTATTTTGTTGGACTTCTGGGACTATGATATACTGTGGAGAGTTTCTTTTCTGATCTTTGCTATTTGAAGTTCTACATGCCTCACAAATCTGTATGTTAAATCTTTTACCTTGGTTGGAAAGTTATCAGTCAGGCCATTTGTGCTATCCTCTGATTTTACACTAATTCCAATTAATTGTAGTATTATTTGAATCATCTGTGAGCTTTTGGATCCATTTTTCATATTCTCTTGTTTTAAAAATCTCTCACTAATTGATCACTGGTAATACCCTTGTTTTCTAGTTTCTACACTCTGTCTTTAAATTGGTCACTTCTACTGCTTATACTTTCAATGGAATTTTTAATATTCTGAACTTTTGAAGCCTTTTATGAACTCTGTGTGTTAGTCATGTCTGTTCTATAACATTTTGTTTAGCTCTTCTACCTTTTTATTATTGTCTTCTTTGATTCATTTAAGATTTCTTTTTAATTGGCCCAATATCTTGTTACTTATTTTTCTCTGTGATCTTGTCATTTACCTTATTGAACTGCTTAGTTATCCCCACTGATATCATTTTGAGTAATGCCAGAATTAGGCTTTTGGTTTCCATTTCCACCAATTTTATGCCTTATGAATCAACTTTGGGGGAGTTGGTAAATTTTAGAGATATTTTGTTGGCTTTTCTTCTCATATTTCTATTTTTATTTGTCTTTGATATTTTGTTGAGGCTTGTGGTTTTATTGTTTTTGAAAGTTTTGTTTGTAGTATGGTATTAGATATTTTTAGTTAATATCTGTGGAGATATTTTTAGTTAATATCTACTTTTCAGTGGTATCCTCTGGGCATGGATAACTACTGACCTTTGCCTTTGTCCCAGGATCCAACCATGTCTATTTACTTGAGATGGGAGATTATAGCATGTTTGATCAGGTACCCAGTTCTCTCAGGATGGAACACAGCATTTTTAATGATCTTAGGCAAATTGGATATTGGCATCTCAAGAAAATCAATCAAAAGCAACAGTTATGACACTTTGGCTATAGTAATAAAGTTGGCATCAATTATGACATTAAATATAAACAGAGCAGGGCAAACCATAGGGACCAATATTGTACCACACTTGTCCATAGAAAGAGTTCTACAATTATACTATGAACATAGAAACAAAACAAGCATTGACCTCCTATTGATTAAAATAAATATCTACTAAGGGAACAACTTTATCTCTACTAAAATACCATGTTATTCAAACATTATTGTATAAATTAACTATTCATCTAGCAATTCATAATGCTTTGTAGTTATACTAGCAAAGGTAGAGAGGTTGGTGATCCAGAGAATGAAAAACAAAGTATTTGAAGAAGTAATTGATGAAATATGAGATAGAGGTAACAAATGTAAGGTAGGGGGTTTTATTAAGGAGTGAAAGGAAATGAATAGTGGTAGAAGACTGTTGCTGGAAAGAACAAACAAGAAAAAGAAGAAAAGAGATAAATAACAAAAACAGGAGGTAAAAGAAAGGAGAAGGAAGAGCAAAAATTTGGAAGGGAAAAACATAAAAGGCCAAATAGAAATTAAGCAAAGACAAAAAGATCAGAGAACCCCCCTCATAAAAAAACCTGATGTAGAATAGATGAAAACTGTACAAATCAAGCAAAGGTTGAGTCAAAATAAATGTTCCTGTGCTACTTACTGAGTGATTTCTTTATGTGATTTGAAGTCTTAGTATCCTACCGGACATGATTTTCTATGCCTAACTTTATAGCCTAGGGGCCTTTGATGCATCTTCTTTGCACTAGAGACCCCTTTTTCTCCCCTGGAGTGTGTTTATCATTCATGTCAATGTGTGTCCTACCTTCCATTGGTAGATATGAAATGTCATAAGACCTCTGTTATCTGCTCTATGTAGGCTACAAGGCAAAGGTTCAAATTGGCTCTTGGACTTAATGTCCATAGTGTGAGATCTGGTTGCTCTCTTCCATCCCCAGGTGTTGATTTTTCCATGGTTAGGTCAGTTGGTTAGTTTTTGCCTGTACTGCCTGCGCTGTGCTCCCTGGGGGTGGGGTGTCACTCCTCTGTAGCAGCTTTGCTCTGCCGTGTGGGGGGAACCATTCTTCCAGTGTGGGTATGTTCTCTCACATGGAGAGGGGAGGGTCACTCCAGGTCAACTGTTTCACATGGGGTATGCTGTGGGTATGGTCTCTGATGTGTTGGGGGTTCCACTCTAGGTAGGCTCCATCACATGGAGCTGGCACCACTCCAGGTCTACTCTCACATGGTAGAGGGTAGTGTTCCTCCAGTTTGGGTCTGATCGCTGACATGAGGCAGCTACTGTTCCCATTGCATCTGATTTTGATATTAAAAGACTTTAGTTTTTAAAAAGTGTTGATAGTAGAGTCATATTTGCAATAATAACTGGATTAGTGAAATACAAAGCTGACAACCAAATATTGGTCCCCCATCATTTATTTGTGTTTTGTTTTAATTTTGTGGATCTGTTAGTATAGAAATACATATGAAATGTTCAAATGTGTAAGGACTACTTACTCTTCTGTCCTCGACACATAAGTAAGTTATGTATATTTGCAGTTAAAAAGCAAAGTTTATGGTTTCAGGCTTACAGAAATTATGACAGAATTATATTCATCCTTTTGTTACATATTAGAAACACCCTCTTCATTAGTAAATGAAGTGGGAAAAGTCTGTATAATACTTTTGGGCAAAAGATAAGTTTCCTGCCACAGTATCTTCTCCAGAAATTATCAAGTGTTATCACACATTTAAACCACATTTCCCCCTGGCCTCTGATTTACACTAGGGCTATAACTATCCCTTAACATCATATCTGAAGTCAATTTTCCTAATGAGAATTAATTTCAGAGTTGTTATCTATAGACCAATATTTACTACATTCCAATTATTCATTCAGAAGTGTAATATTAACAAATATAAAAAAGAAAAAAATATTCTTGAAGTACTTTAGTTTTAAAAACTTTTTTCTATGTTAGGCAAGATAAAATATATAAAAATAATACAAAGTAAATTGTAAAATTAAATGTGAGAAAATATATGAAAAACAAAACTGATAATATTCTTGCAATGATGTGATTTATCAAAATTATTTTATTATCTATAAAGGAAAATAAAATAAAATGAAAATGACATAAAATTGAGAAACAAAAAAGGAGCATGTAACACAATAATTAAAATTATTGAAAATTTATAAATGAAAACTACTACATGAATTGGTAGGAAATTGATAGGAGAGAAATAAATTAAAAATTACACAGGATAAAATAAAATGATAGATCACTTAAGCATGTTAATTTATTATGTTTTAAAGAGGAAAAAATAAAAATAACAATAAAACAGAGTTTCAAAACAGGTTAATAGGACAGTTATGATAATTGATACATTGCATATTGGTGTCTTTGTAGTAGTTATTTAGAATACAAGATATAGGTATAATGTCTTGTCCAAATAAAAAACCAAACACCCCACTAAACTTTCATATCCTTTTCATACCCAAATTATTAGACCACAAACCTCTAATTTTACCAATTTACTGTCTCAAAATATCACTCTCAGTATATTGTGCCATGTATGTTTCATAATGAATCTTTACAGAATTTCAGCATGGCAGTCCATGTCTGAATACAATAGGACTGCCTATTAATAAGTAACTGTCATAAAATTGCTGATATTTTAAATTGTTGCACCTTTACTAGCAATCACATATACTCCTAACCACATGCCTCTAGGGAAGGTGACAGATCTCATCTTAGATAGGAATTGATTCCTCATAGGGTTGTTGATTGGAGTCAATGTATTTCTAAGGGAGTTGAAATGCACTGAGACCATTATAATCGCCCTTGACCCTTGCCAGCATAGCCCTTAAAGTAGATAGTATCAGTGTTACCAAGTGCCCACTCTCCTTATAAGAGGATTAAATATTCTCACCCTCAACCCATTTATTTGAAATGCTTCTATTGCAGAGGAATCTCTGCCTCATTCATTTGAAGTTTGTCCATATGACTTTGTTTATGTTTCCTTACTAGATGTTTATAAGACTCACCTTCCCAGAGAAAAATATACTTCATTTCATAAATACTCCTTATTCATGCCATAATTTTTTGATAATACATATACTGGCAAACAATTATTTTCAACTATGATGTGCACAAACACTAAAGTAGATCAAAATCTTTGGATGAGCACCTTGGAAACTCACTAAGAATTGCAAATATTGCCTTTGAACTAGACATTGATGCAATAGCTTCACAAGTTTAAACATCCCACTCCTTTTATATTTATGGTGCCCTCTTTTTTCCTTTTTTATGCATATTTTATAGTAATGAACTTTTCATTGGTACAGTGTTATAGTGCATAATAATTAAATTAATCATGGAGAGTTGGTACAGATACATGCTATTTCTTCATTTACCTTTTTAACCCCTTACCTCTCCTCTCTCACCCTCCCTGCATCTCTTTGATCCCTTTTCATATATATATATAAGATTGACAGATAGATAGTTCAATAGATAGTTTGAAAGATTATTTTTCAAAACATGTTTGTAGTACACAGTGAGCACATTCTTCAGAGGGATGTGATGTATGTACACAGCACTTCAAAACTCTTGGCCTGATATTTTTAAAATCTCCTTTCTCACCTCTTTCTCCCTAGTCCCTCTGTTCCCTTCCATTATGCTTAAAATACATCGCATTATTTCTTACTTTTTATGTTTATTTTGTACATTATTTGTACCATATATTGGATAACTTATATAAAGAAACCACCCAATATTTAAGTTTCTGGGTCAGATATACTTCACTTAACATTATGATCTCAAGGTACATAAATTTTCTTGGAAATGATTTTAAATCCTTCTTTATGGCAGTGTAATATGCCATCATGTGTAAACACCACATTTTCTTCATCCATTCCTCTGTTGATGGACATATAAATTGTTTCCAAGATTTAGCTATTATGAATTATGCTGCTATAAACATGGGTATACATGTATCACTGCAATATGATGTCTTTAACAACTACCAAAATATACATAGAAGGGAATAGTTGGATCAAATAGAATTTTTTTTTTAAGAAATCTCCCTACTAATTTCCATGGAGGTTGAATAAGTTTATACTGCCAGCAACAAAGAAGAAGAATCCTTTGTCTGCAGCCACTCAATCATCTGTTGCTGTCTGATTTCTCTTTTTATCTTGTTTTTATTTTAAAGATAAAAGAATCAAAACATATTAGCAACGTCACACATATTTACAAAACAACACAAAAATAATACAAGCAATATAGAATTTCAGGCAAGGTAATAGGAAATAAAAAACGGTTATTGTATTACATATTGATATCTTCAAATTGGTTACTCAGGTAAAGAAATATAGACATGAAAGACTGATCAAACTATTAAACATTAACTGTTCTGTTCAATAAAGCAGTAGAGGTTAGTAGTACAACTATGTTGGCTATCCTATGTATAAATATATACATAATTTTCCCCTTATTTGTTTTCTCTTTTCCTTCATCCCAGTTGTTCTTTACTTTTGAGCAGTTTCCTTAACTTTCACAATATCTATCCTACCTCCTAGTTTTTATTCACTCTTTCAGGTTCTTACACGAATGAGACAATATTGTATTTACAAATGTGGGTCTGATTTTGTTTCACTTATAAGTACGGTCTCTAGCTGTGTCCATTTACTTATAAAAGCTTCAAATTTATCTATCTTTATAGCTGACTAATATTCCATTATATACAAATACCACAAATTTTTTATTTATTCTTCAGTGGATGGGCATTTGGATTGCTTCCACATTTTAGCTATTACAAATTGCGCTGCTATAAACATGGGTGCACATATATCACTGTGATATGATGTTTTCAGTTCTTCTGGGAAACTACCCAGATGGGAAATAGCTGTGTTGAATGGGACCACTAGTCCTAGTTTACTGAGGAATCTCCAAACTGATTTCCACAGTGATTCCACGTACACCAGCAGTGGAGAAGATTTCCTTTTTCTCCACAGCCTTGCCAGTATTTGTTATTGGTTGATTTCTTAATGATAGCCATTCTTACTTGAGTGAGATGATATCTGAGTGTTGTTTTAATTTGCATTTCTAGAATGTCACATGATGTTGAACATTTTTCTCATGAATCTATTTGCCACTTGTATTTCTTTATCTGAGAAGTGTGTATTCATCTTAGATGCCCATTTTTGTAATGGATCTTTGAATTTTGGGGAGCTGATCTTTTTTAATTCTTTATATGTTCTAGGTAGAAGTCCTTTGTCTGAGGGGCAGTTGGCTAAAATTTTTCCTGAATTAGTGGGTTTTCTTTTTACTTGGCTGGTGATTTCTTTAAATGTGTTAAATCTTTTCAGCAAGATGAGATTCCACTTGTTTACTCTCTGAAGTATTTCTCATGAAATTTGGCTTTTTTTCATAAACTCTCTGCCTACCCCTATGTCTTCAAGAATTTTACCTCCTTTCTCTTCCAGTAGACTTAGTATTCCTGTTTTAATATTGAGATTTGTGATCCATATTGCCTTGAGTTTAGTGCATGGTGATATACATGGGGCTATTTTCAGTCTTCAGCATGTGGCAAACCAGAATTTTCAGCACCATTTGTCAAGAGGCTCTCTTTAATCCACTGAAATTGCTTGGCCCCTTTGTCAAAGATTAGTTGGCTGAGTGTGTTTGTGGTTGTAGTTGCATCTTCCAGTCTGTTCCATTAATTCTCATGTCTGATTTTAGCCACTACCATGTTGATTTTATCACAGTAGCTTCATAATATAATTTCAGGTCAGGGATTGTGATCCCACCTGACTTGTCTTTTTTCTCTGGATTGCTTTTGCAATTCTTGGTCTCTTCTGGTTCCAGATGAATTTTAGGAATGTTTTCTCTAGATCTGTGAGGTATGCTAGTGGTATTTTAACTGGGATTACATTGAATCTGTACAATTTTTATAACCATTTTCACAACATTGGATCTTCCCATCCATGATAAAAGAATAACTTTCCATTTCCTGAAATCCTTTTGATCTCTTTTCTGAGCACTGTAATTTTCACTGTATAGATCTTTTACTTCTTTTGTTAGATTAATTATTAAATTTTTCAGTTTTTTGGATGTTACTGAGAAAGGTACGGTTTCCTTAGTTTCTCTCTCAGTGTGTTTGTTGCTTGTGAAAAGGAAAGCTATTGACTTTTGAGTGTTGATTTTGTATTCAGCTACACTACTGAATTTGTTAATTAATTCTACTAGTCTTATGGTGGAGTTTTTGCAGTTTTCCACGTAGAGCATCATATCATCTGTAAATAATCATAATTTCACTTCCTTTCCTGTCCATATTCCTTTTTTTCCTCTCTCTTGTCTAATTGCTGTGTGTAATGCTTGCAAAACTATGTTGAATGGAAGTGGCTACAGTGGACACCCTTGTCTTGTTCCTGATTTTAAATTGAAAGATTTCAGTCTTTGTCCATTTAATATGATTTTGGCTCTTGGTTTGTCATAGATGGCTTTGATCAGATGGAAGTAAATACCATGTATTCCTATTTTCCACAAGGTTTTTATCATGAATGAGTGTTGGACTTGGTCAAAAGATTTTTCTGCATCTATGGAGATGATCACGTGGTTTTTGTCTTTGGTTCTATTGATACAATGTATTATATTTATTGATTTGCATAGATTGAACCAGCTCTGCGTTCCTGGGATGAACCACACTTGGTCATGGTGTAGGATTTTCTTGAAAATTTGCTGCATTCCATTTGCTATTATTTTATTGGGTATCTTTGCCTCTATGCTCATTAGGCAGATTGGTCTATAGTTTTCTTTCTTGACTGAACCTTTCTCTGTTTTTGGTATAAGTATAATACTTGCCTCCAGAAATGAATTAGGGGGAATTGTTTTCTTTTCAGTTTTATTGAGGAGTTTGAGGGGTATTGGCATTAAATCTTCTCTGAATTTCTAACATAATTTTGCTATGAATCCATCAGGACCTGGCTTTTTCTTTGTTGGTATTTTTTAATCAAGTTTCAATGTCATTAATTGATATTGGGTTTTTCATGATTCTTATATCTTCTTGATTTAGCTTTGGTAATTTGTGCATATCTAGGAATCTGTCCATTTCTTCTGAGTTTTCTAACCTATGGGAGTAAGTACTTTCAAAGTCAGAATTCATGATCTTTAGAGTTTCTATGGGATCTGCAATGATTTCACACTTTTTATTCCTTATTGCATGAATATGGGCTTTTTTCTTTTTTTTTGATAAGGTTGGTTAAGGGTTTATCAACTTTACTCATTTTTTCAAAAAACCAACTCTTTGATTCATGAAATTTTTGTAGTGATTTCTTCATTTCAGCTTCAGTAAATTTTGCCCTGATCTTTATAATTTCCTTCCTTCTTTGGGCTTTGGGTTTGACTTGTTCTTCTTTTCCTAAAAGTTTGAGGTGCAGCATTTGGTTATTTATTTATTCTCTTTCTATTTTCTTTATAAATTTCTCTCTGAGGAGTGCTTTTAGTGCATCCCACAGATTCCAGTAATTTGTATTTACATTTTTGTTTGTTTGTAGGTATTTTTAAATTTCTTCTGTTACCCA
>NW_004955503.1:3615622-3621858 GCF_000276665.1 Chinchilla lanigera
TGAAAACTAACTTTATTTCTAGATTTAGACTGACATTTAAAAAATAAAATACCTATATAGAGGAGCCTTTTCTAATGAAGAAAAGCTATTTAATAAACTACAGATGCAACTTTTTATTTATTTATTTATTTATTTATGTTTTGGTACTGGGAATCGAACTCAGGACCTTGCACTTCCCAAGCAGGTGCTTGTGTCACTGAAGTATATCCCCAGCCCCAGGAGATTGTTATTTAATTTCTAAGAGTTTATGGAGTTTTTGTGGTTCCTTTTGTCATTAATTTCCAATTTCATTGCACTATGATCAGATAATACATATGGGATATTTTCAATTCTTTTGGACTTAGTTAAGCACACTGTATGGGCTAGAATGTGGTCTATTTTAGAGAATGTCCCATGTGCAGCTGAGAGGAATTTGTATTCTGATGTGGAGTGGAACTCTGTAAACATCTACTAAGTCCATTTGCAAATTTGGTACAGATCTGGTTTTTTTTTTTTTTTTTTTTTGCTAATTTTTTGTCTAGTTTACCTATCTCTTTTTGTCACTGGGATGTTTAGGCCCCCTCTTACAACAGTGTTATTAGTTATTTGGCTTTTCATGTCTATTAAGATTTGTATTATATATTTTGGTGCTCCCATATTTGGTGCATACATGTTTATGATTGTTATGTCTTCCTGGTGAAGTTTTCCCCTAAGAAGTCTACAGTGACCTTCTTTATCTCTTTTGATTGCTCTGGGCTTGAGGTTCACATTATCTGCAAAAATACTAGCTACATCTGCTTTTTTCTGGGTTGCTGGTGCATGGAGAATTGTTTTCCATCCTTTGACTTTCAGTCTATGGATTTCCTTTTGAGTAAAATGTGTTTCCTGCATACAGCATATTGATGTATTTTGATTCTTGATTCACTTTTCCAGTCTGTTTCTTTTGATTGATGAATTGAGGCCATTTCATTAATGGCTGTAATTCATTATGTGTTGGCTTATCTTTGTCATGTTATTTACTTGCTGTTGGTTTCCTACATTTTCTCTCTGTTTAATTGCTTGCTCTGCTTGAGCTTCCTTTCTATTATTGTTCTTGAAATTGTTCTCATTTTTATCTCCATCTAGAATATATTTTAGTATTTTGTAGGGTTGGTGTTGCTCTCATGAAGTTCTTTAGTTCTTCTTTGACATAGAAATATTTTATTCCTCCATTAAATTTGAAGGATAGTTTTGCAGGATACATCAATCTGGGTTGGATGCTGTTTTGTGTCAGGACCTGTAATACTTCACTCCAAGTTCTTCTCAACGGGATGGTTTGTCCTGAGAAATCTGCTGTCATTCTGATGGGCTTTCCTTTATGGGTGATCTGTTTCTTTTCTCTAGCAGCTTTTAATATTCTTTTGTTTTGCTGAATATCTGAGATCTTGATTATTATATGACTGGGTATAGTTTTGTTTTCATTATGACTAGTTGGAGTTCCATATGTCTCACTTAACTGTATGTCAGAACTTTTTCCATGCTTTTTAAATTTTCTGCTATTCTTTCTGCAAATATTCTTTTTATGTCATTTGTAGTGCCTCCTGTTGTTTCATTGACACCTATTAGTCTTGCATTATTTCTCTTTGCCTCACCTTGCAGCTGTTGAATTGATTTTTTCTGGTTCCTGTTTAATTTTAAGATTGTTACTTTCACGATCGTTAGCTGCAGTGCTGTGCTCAAGATCTGTAATTCATTCAAAGCTTTCAGTGGATGTTCTGTTTTCCTGTTTATCTCTTTGAATCTCTTTCATACATTCTTGTTTTTTCCTATATTGTTCATTTTATGTTCCCATCAGTTTCCTTTGCTCACCTATTTTTTTATATATGTCTTCTTTAGATGTGCTGAACAATTCTTTCATTATTCTTGTCATTTCCTTTTTAACCTGAGATATTATTTCTGAGTTGATTTCTTCTATGGCCTGGTGGAGTTGTTTCTTTATTTGTGTTGGAATTATTTAAGCAATTCCAGGTGTATGATTACCTAGTTCTCCTATGTTGATATCTCTTGGAATTGTTCTGAGTGTAGTGGAGTTCTGAGATTGCAGTTTGGTCCTTTGTCTTGTCATTTTTAATACCAGAGGCAGAATGCCCAGTATCTCTCTTTCCTGGCAGCTCACCAAAGGTTGCTAGCATCCCTAGTTTTCCTGGTGGTCAGACTTGCCTCTCAGGGGACCCAGAGATGGGCTGCTCAGTCCAAGGTCACAAGGCATTAGCTGGAGTGTACCTAGTTCTCCCAGATTTCAGGCATGAACCACGATAGAAACACATCACTGACTGCCTAATCCAGTGTCCTCAGGTAGCTCAGGGCATGTGCAGGACCCAGATGAGTGCTGCCCTGATGGTGTGATCACAGTCCACTTGGTATAGTGACCCTAGGCAGCTCATGGCATGCATAGGGTGGACCCAAATGGGAACTGTGGTGTCTGTGCTTGGTAAGCCATCTGGGTTAGTGTCCCCAGGCAGCTCAGGGTCCATGGGGAGGGCCAGATTCAGACTGTAATGGTTGCAGGATCCTAGACCTCCTGATCTAGTGTACCTGGGAAGTTGACGGGGTGTACTTGGCTCTCTCAATGCTCAAATGGTGAACTGTGATGGCAGCTGATCACTGACGGCCTGGTCCAGTGTTCCTAGGCAACTCAGGATCCATGCCACTATCTGATTTCTTGATGATTGACCTTCATTCTGGAATGAGATATAATCTCAGTGATGCTTTAATTTGTATTTCTCAAATGACCAGCTGTATAGAACATGTTTTCATGTATTAATTGGCCACTGGTAATTCTTCATCTGAGAAGGGTCTTTTCACTACACATGCCCTTCTTTAACTGGGTCTTTGTTTTTTTTTTTGTTTTTTCTCTGGTACCGGGAACCGAACTCATGACCTTGTGCTTGCCAGGCAGGCACCTTTGCCGCTGAGCTAAATCCCCAGCCCCTAACTGGGTCTTTAAATACAGGAATCTTCTTAATATTTTGCTTAATGAATATTGACAAAATTCTTTCTTTTATTCTGTAGGTTGTCTCTTCACACTGTTGGTTTCTTAGTTGTGCAGAATATTCTTCATTTGATGTGATCCCATTTGTTGATTCTTGGTATTATTTCTTTCCCAACTAAGGCCTTGTTCAGAAAGTCCTTGCCTATGCCTATGTCTTCAAGTTTATCTCTTTTGTCATCTAGCAGATTATGTCCCTATTTTAATATTTAGATATTTCATCCATTTTTTTTTAGTTTAATGCATGTAGATATAGGTCTAGTTTCAATATTCAGAATGTAGATAATTTTCCCAGCACAATTTGTTAAAGAGGCTGCCTTTCTCCAGTGAAAATATTTAGCCCTGTTTTCAAAGATAAGGAAGCAGATACTCTCTGAAGTGGTTTTTGCATCCTTTGTTCTTTTCCATTGAAGTACAAGTCTGCTTTTATTTCTAATATCATGATGTATTGTTTAATAACTGTAGCTTTTCAGTATAACTTAAAATGTGAGATTGTGATACCTCCTGCATTTCCCTTGTTGCAGAGTTACTTTTGGTATTCGCAGTCTCTTCTGGTTCCATGTGAATTTTAAGATTGTTTTCTCTATGTCTGTGAGGCATGCTACAGGTGTGTTTGGTTCAAATTATGTTAAGTCTCTGTAACAATTTTGAAAGTATGGCAATTTTGACTGTATTGGTTCTGTCTATGTAGGAATGGGATACATTTCTATTTTCTGATATCCTCTTTGGTCTCCTTTTTCAGAATACTGTAGCTTTCATGGTAAATATCTTTCACTCGGTGGTTACGTTAATTCATAAGGATTTAATTTTTCTTTGTGCTGCTTCAAACAATATCGTTTCACTAATTTCTCTCTCATTGACTTTATTATTAATGCACAGGAATGCTTTGTATGTTGACTTTTTATCCTGCTGTGCTACTGAAATTGGTCATTAATTCTAGAAGTGGTTTTATGGCATTTGTGTATTCTTCTGAAGACAGGATCATGTCATCTGCAAATAATATTACCCTTTTTATTAATATCCCTTTTATATCTTTCTCTTACTTGACTGTTCTTATTAGTGTTTTGAGAAATATATTGAATAGAAGTCATGATAGTGGAAAGTTTTGACTTGATTTTGATTTTTGAGGAAAAGTTTTCAGCTTCTGTACATTTAATATGGTGTCTGTTTTATTATGAATGACTTCTATCAAGTTGAGATACAGTCCTGTTTCACCTATTTACTGCAGTGTTTTTTATTTTATACTGAATGGATGTTGGATTTTTCAAATGTTGCTCCAACATGTATTGAGATGATCGTGTGGTTCAGTTAATGTGGTGTATTACATTTATTGATTTGTGTATATCGAACCACTCCTGCATCCCTGGAATGAAACTTATATGGTCATACTATACGACCTTTTTGATGATTTGCTGTATCTTGCTTTCTAGCATTTATTGAGGATTTTTGTGGCTGTGTTCATTAAAGAGATTGGGCTGTAGGCATCTTTTTATGTTTGGGTCCTTTTCTGGTTTGGAATTAGGGTAAAGATTGCTTCCAGGAATTATTTTGTGAACACTGCTTCCTTTTGATTTCATTAAAGGGTTTATGGAGTACTGGCGTTAGATTTTCTCTAAAGTTCTTGTTATCTGGCATCAATCTGTCAGGACCTAGAATTTTCATCATTTGTAGGTCTTTTTCATTATGTCTTCAATTTCATTGACTGGTATTTTATTATTCAGGATTTTTATATAATCTTGGATCAAAATTGATAATTCACATGTACCTATGAATCTATCTATTTCTTCTCAATGTTCTATTTTATCAGAGCTAAGGTTCTCAAAGTATTTTGCTATGATCTAGATTGCAACAAAATCTGTTACAATTTCACTTTTTTCTAATTGCATGGATTTTTGTCCTTTCTTTCATTATTTTGATAAAATTGGCTATGGGTTGATGTAATAATTTATTCTTGTCAAAGAACCAATTGTTTGATCTATTGATTCCTTGTATTTTCTTTTAGTTTCAAATTCAGTAATTTATTCTCAGACTTTTATAATTTCCTTTCTCAAGGTACCTTTGGAATTGTATCATTCTTGTTTTCAAGAACCATGAGATGCATTATTAAATTTCTTATTTGAGATCACTGTTTTTCTGATGTGGGCATTCACTGGTATGAACTTCCTACTTAAGACTGCTTGAATTGCTCCCCATAGGTTCTGGAATGTTGTACTGATATTATTGTTTGATTCTAGGAATTGCCTAATTTCTTCTTTCATTTTTTCTGAGACTCATTGATTATTAAGAAGGGTCCATGCATCTGTGCTTTTTCTTTTACCATTGATTTGTAGCTTCATTGCACTAGGATTTGATCATATGTATTTGGTTATTTCTATTCTTTGCATTTACTCAAGCAAACTTTATGTGATAGTCTATGTCTTATGTTGGAGAACATTCTGTGTGCTGCTTAGAAAAATGGGTGTTCTGTGGTTTAGGGGTGGAATGCTGTAGATATCTACTAAATCTATTTGTTCAAATGTTTCATTCAACTCCAATATTTTTGTTGATTTTATTTTTTCTAGTTCACCACTACGTTTGTGGCAGTGGGGTATTGAGGTTATCCATTACAATTGCACTGGTGTTTATCTAGCTTTTAATATCCAACAGTGTTTGTTTAAATTTATGAATGTCATTGCTGCATATGTTTATAATTGTTATCTCTTCTGTTGAATTATTCCTTTAATGAATATGTAATAATCTTTGTTCCTTCTGACTAGTTTTGGCTTGAAATCTACTTTATCTGAAATTAGGGTAGATAGTCATGTTTATTTTCAGATTCTGGATGCATGGAATATTACTTTTTATTTTCTGATTTTAAATTTGTGAGTACCTTTTTTAATTAAATGTGTTCCATATATACTGCATATCGCTGGGTTTGTCAATCTGGCAGTCTGTTTCTTTAGATTTGAGAATTTAGTCTGTTTACACTGAGAGTTGTTATTGAAAGCCTTTGACTTATGCTTTTCATTGCATCATTTTACTGCAGATTTCTTTATTTTTTTCTTTTTCTTTGCTGTTCATCCTGCCAAGCATATTAATTCCTTGTAAATTATATGCATTATTGTCTTCTCTATCTCTTTTGAAGTTACCTTTGACAAGTTTAATAATGCTTATTTGATGATTATAATTTCTTGAGTTGTTTCCTGTCATGAAAATATCTCATTTCTCCATCAATTTTGAAGGAAATTTT
>NW_004955503.1:3628372-3643407 GCF_000276665.1 Chinchilla lanigera
GGTCTTTGTTCTCGCGTCCTGGCCTCCGGGATTGGGTCTGAAGGAAATTTATGTAGAATATATAATCTGAAGTTAGAAATTGTTACCCTTTAGGTTTTAAAATGCTTTATTCCAAGCCCTTCTGAATTTAACAGTTGTGTTGAGAAGTATGGTATAATTTTAATGGATTTACCTTTTTATGTCATTCTTTGCTTTTCTCTAATAGACTTTAAAATTTTGTCCCTATCATGGACTTTTGGTACTTTGAACATTATGTGACATGGAGAGGTTCTCTTTCTGTCAGGGATACTAATGCTTCTATACGTCTCACTTATCTGTATGTTTGCATCTTTCCTTATATTTGTGCTATTTTCTGATATTTTTTTGTGAACAGCTATTTATGACCTTTGTGCTTTTTTAATTTTTCACCTATTCAGTTATTCTTAGATTAGTCTTTGCATCATATGGCAGCTGTTGGATACATTTTTTTCATTTTCTCTTGTTGCTCTTTAGGTGTTTTTGAGTAGTTGTTCTTTGATGTCATCATTGTTGTAGTTCTGAAATACTTTCCTGACATTGATCACTTCTGCTACCCATACTTTGCATATAATTATTAATTTATGTGATTTTCAATTGAAACCATTTCATGGACTCTAATTTTTTGTTAAACTGGTCAATCGTATTTGGTATCATTTTGTTTACCTCAGCTGCCTTTTTATTACTGTATTCTCAAAGCTCATGGCTCATAGAGGCTATTACTTCAAATTGTCTGTTTAGTTGCTTCTTATGTTATACTGCTGAATATCACTTTGTTCTGTTTTCTAACCTTCTCTTACTCTTTCAAGTAAGTTGGGTGTGTAATTTATGCTCTTTTCCCCCTGGATGCCCCATGGATTGTTTTGGGGAAAGTTGGGGGTTTGAGGAGGCATTTAGTTGCCTTGCCTTTTCGTACTTTTATTGCTTTTGTGTTTTCGTTTGTTTTGGCTGAGATTTGTGAATGATTATAATGTAAATTCTTTGTTGCTGATAAATACATCTCTTTAGTTAATATCTTTTTGATGG
Source organism: Chinchilla lanigera (assembly GCF_000276665.1). Lineage (NCBI taxonomy): Eukaryota > Metazoa > Chordata > Mammalia > Rodentia > Chinchillidae > Chinchilla > Chinchilla lanigera. The sequence goes on from NW_004955503.1 coordinate 3,629,414, forward strand.
TGTATTTTGAGTGCCTCTAACTAGTCTTTTGCCTCCAACCCTAGTCTTAACCACATAAGTTAATCTGGAGGGGAGAAAGCAGTACAACTGACTCAACTCCAAGTTCTTTGTGAATGCACCCTAGCATTGTTAATGTCACAAATATAATGTGCATGTTGGCTTACAGACAAACCGCATTAACAGCAATAATAGTACAACTTGTAATATCAAGCAGTTCAGCTACAACTAGTATCATGCAAGACATAGTGGATATCAACATGTGAGAAAAAATTATATACCACGCTTAGCCCTGTAAAAGAAATCCACAATAATAGTGTAAACATCAAGATTACCCAGGTATTGACCCACAGCTAAAATGTATTAAAGGGCACAGATATATCTTTGCTACTGGGAAAAAAGAATTGAGCATAATACTAAAGAGTCAACTATCTAAAATCAATAAAGCTTTAAGATTACTCTATTAAAGATATAGCGGGACAAGAATGGGGGATGCAACAAAAAAATTTTAAACCTTAAAGTACATGATATGAGAAGAGAGAAGTAGGGAATCATCTTAATATGCAGGAGAAGTATGTTTACAGAATTAGGTGAAGGTAACAGAAAAACTGATGAGAGATAGAAAATAAATGAAGAAATGGAAGAGAAAATAAATGGAGAATAAAAGTAGAGAAAAAAATTCAAAGTAGAAAAATGAAAAGGAAAAAGAGAAAAATGACAAAAATGTAGAGGAGAAAAAAAAAGCAAGTAAAAAGGACAAAGGAAAATCCTCCATTTCCAGTAAAGTAGTGAAGTCAGAGGAAAGGAAAGAAGAAATAATAGAAAAGAAAATAGAAGAACTCAGCCCTAAAAAAACAAAGGAAAAGAAAATAATTCTCTGTGACTTTGAATGCTTGATTTTTTTCAGAATCTACAATTTTGTGGCAGTGTCCAAGGCAAGAATTGTCCCTGCTCATGATATTGGAAAAAGAATACAGTCAGATTCCAGATCTGTGTTAGATGTAGGCACAACTAGTGGTAATATTATGTCAAAGGCTCTAATGTTGTGACTTGCAAATCCAGAGCAACTTAGAAGTGTGTACTGAGTTCTTTAACTCGAATTCCTCAAAGGGTCTCCTTTTACCTGGTTTTCTGACTGTTCCTGTCTCCTGTTTCTGTATCTTAATCAGCTACTCTAGGAATATTACACTGGGAGCATTTAAGCTACGTGGAGTACCAGATTTAATCAACAGTTACATGGAATGGCATCCACCCAAGCACTCTCTGCAGGGATATGATACGAGCTTTGACTGGAACTACTCACCAGCTATCACATGTTGAAAGATTCCTTTGGGAGTAGAATCCCATGCTGTTCCTGCAGGTCACAGCAACCATTGGTCTATTCCACTGTTGCCTTTCTCCCTGAGGCCACCTTGGGTCCTCTTCTAAGCATTTATTTTCTATAGGTTCAGTCACATTTTCCTGTAATTTTGCCAGCTTGGAGCAAGGAAGAAAGTGCCAAATGTTTCTTTCCTTCTCCATGTTGTCTTCTGTCAGTTTAGTTTTTCTATAGCTTTTTTCTGTCAGATCCCTCCTCGTTTCTGGGGATCTATTTCTCTCTTTTTTCCTGCCCCATATTGTTACCATAGGTCCTGACTTACAAATTCTTTCCTGGAAGAACATTTGTAAGTTGGATTCATTTGTAAGTCTGACTGTTGGGAACCGCTGAAACTGGAAATTGGTCATATGTGTGAGGAGAGGACAGAGCCAGAATGCCTCAAGCGGTCAAATTCATTCTTGAGAAAAGCATCCTGCCTGCACAATTCAGTTATTAGTTATTGGGCAACTTGGCCTCCTTATATTAACGTTGCAAAAGTATAAATAAATGCCCCGACTGTTGTTTGGGTCCTCTTGCCTAGCAAGTAAAAGGTCACCTCCCACTGACCCAGCTCTTGTCTCTTATCCCTTTTTTCCTCATACCCACCACTGTTCCTCCCAGGGGTGCACCAAGAACCCGAAAAGTTCCCAACATCTGATAAAGTGAGTCTTACACACATTTGACACAAATACACAGTGTGATGCATAAGAAAACCACACACACACACACACACACAAATACTATAAACCAATTTACTTTTATAGTTCCTTTAAAATGGTGGTACTTGTAGGATAAACTGAGGCATGACAGAAACCACTATGTCTGGTGAATTTGAAGCAACAGGTGAATTTTCTTCAAACCTGGGTGCAGATAGGCCAAGAGTAATAAGACTATTGGCCCCAACAGTGGGTTGGGGGGAGGGTTTATAAGGTTGTTTGGATAGGGGAGGGGTATGACAGGGAAGAATAGGAAGTATTTAGTCTGGATCTTAGTGACATCTATATCCTGCAGGTGCAGCTGCTTAGGGTGGTTGCTTGTTCATCTCCTTTTGGAAGCTCTTTCTCCCTGTTAACTCTGTGTCTCTGCCTGCAGGGGCAGTCAGCATCTCTGCTTGGGGAGATTTTTCTTCCTGTCTTGGGGGGGGTTAGAATATTGACATTACCAGTGTAAATAAAATATTTTGACTTTTATAGTTACCTTAAAATGGTATGGTGGACAAGTGACCTGCTTCCATAATTTGTTTGCATTTTCAAGTATTTGGAATGCAAGGTCCATTTGTTTCTGTGAAAGTGCACAACTTGAAAGTTTGAAAGTCAGGAGCTTACTGTATTTTTCAGTGTCTAGAATCCAAATCTTTGAGAAGCTGAATTCTTGTTTGTCATCAATCCACCATTGTTTTGATGCCCTCATCCTTGGCTGCATATTGCCATCACCTAGAGAGCATTACAAAATAAACATTTGATATTTTCATGTGAATTTCGTTAGTCAACAAAATGTAACTGAAATGACAGATGCCATGAGTGAATTGAAGGTTTAAGAAGTTGGAATAAGTAAAATAGATGTTTCTTCTTCTGCATAGATCCCTAAATGAAACAATACATGTTATATACAGAGCTATTCATAGTTACTAATGGGACCATGAGGGATAAAAATATTGTTTTTATTGATTAAGACAGTAAGATTCCTTAATCTTTCCACAACTTCAAACAAACAGACTGAGATCTACCATCTACAGTTGTTGTAATAGTCCACTCTTTTATTCTTCATCATACATTTTGATCCTGGTTTTGTTTTTACTTCTAATATTTAGCTCATTTGAGAGTAGAATTCCTAAAATGTTATTTATTTAACTTTATGTTTAACTGTGTGTGGGATACTCCTAGTGGGACATGGACACACTATAGATGATTCATAATAAGAAAGTTAAGCTATTTTCAATGTTTATTCAGTCGTTCTGGTTATATTAATGAGAAATTCTTTGGAGACAGTTTGTCATCGATAATGCTCTTACACTCAGAAGAATGTATCTGCATCCATATCTCTTACTGTGTACTAAATTAACTTTGAAATGGATCAAGATATAAATATTAAAATGGAAACAGTTAATCTATTGAAAGAGAAAATGGATAAAACTCTTGAGGATATAGACCTAGGCAATGACTTTCTGAACACAAACCCAGTTGCACAAAAACTATCCCAAGATACAATAAATGGGATTATATCAATTTCAAAATTTCCTGCACAGCAAAGGAAACAAACAACAGAATGAAGAGACAACTCACAGAATGATAGAACAGGAGAAAAAATTTGGTAACTACTCCTGGGATTAATATCTGGAGTATATAAAGAATTCAAAAAATAAGACCTCCCTTTCAAATAAAAGATTCAATAAAAATTAAGAAACACAAATGGATAGACACTTCTCAGAAGTACAATCTACCAACAAATACATTTCAAAATGTTCAACACCACTGTCAATTAAAACCTTTGTTTTCTTTGATAGTTAACTCTGGAAACTTACTGTTGAATTTTTTTCTAACAAAGATAAGTTGTTGCATTTGGCAAGTACTGGCTGTAGTTTAATACTTTGGTTGCATTAAAGTTTACATCATAATTGTTAATTTTTTCTCTAGGATGATGGGTGGTTCATAATTGTTAGTTATAGTATGTTAGTTTCTAATTTGTGTTTTGTGTTACTACTGTAGGTGATTCACTTAATATTAATAAGGTCCCATATTCCTTGCTATCTATCTGTAAGTCAAAACTCAAATTACCTTTGTAACATTAGCAATACTAGAGTACATTCCCAGAAAACTTGGTTCCTGGGCTAACTACATTGCATCCTCTCTCAAATTTACCAAGGAGGTCAGTTCTTATATCTGTGGTAAAAGATTATAGTTAACCACCACAAAGTACATCACTGAGAAAACAAACTAGAGACTTCTACACTGGCAACAGTCTTTAGACAATAAACATCCACAAACATCACAACAAAACAAAACAGATAAAACCAATAAATACATGAAAGGAAAAAGCAAGAAAACTCCTCCCCAAACTACTACCTCCCCCAAGTCCAAACCAGGGAGTACCAAAGGGTAGACTATCATAAGTAATTGATCTTAGTTAGTCAAAAGTTTAGCAAAGGAGGTTAGAAAGCAGTTCAAAGAGCTACTCAGGGGGATAAGAGAAGGTACAAGTAACCAAAAAGTACTAACTAAAATGAATATTTTAAGAAGACACTAATAACAAGCTAGATGAGCTAAACAGAACAATACAAACCATGAATGACCAGTTTAACAAAGGTTTAGAATGCATGAAAACATTTCAATCAGAATTCCAAGAGATTAAAAATCACATTGAAAGTATGGGTGACAGAAAAAGCCAGTGTGAGCTGTTAATGTCTCCTGAAAAGGAAGCTAAAGTGGATTCCAAGCTAAGCTATCAATAATATTTAACCCATATTGTATTTATTGTATGTTTACCTTCTGCTAATATCAAGTGATACTTGTCTGCCAGTTACAGTGCAGCTCCCTTTTATAGCAAATCCATTTAAATAAAAATATTAGCTGTTTTAAATAAAATTTCAGGTGTTGCAATTGAAGCAGATTTGGCCAGTTTAAACACTTTGTTTTCTTTATTTCTAGGATACACCTGTCTATATTTGTACATTTCCTAGACTTTTATCACTTCACTATGTATTTCAAGCCTACCTGTTCAATTTGATCCCTTGGCCTCCTGCTCTTGTACAAGTTTTTTGGGCCCGATGCCTTAAAATGTAACTTCTCCTTCTAGTTTTTAAATTCTAGTAAAAAGATAAAAAGCACTACACCTTGTATATAGATTTTTGTTGTCTTAACTGTTTCAACAGATATCTACTGGTCTAAATTTTTGCTGGTTCTTGTATATATACAACAGCTGCATACCACTACCTCTGTTTTTACTGTGACCAATTCTAAGAGAAGCTTTCATATGTCATCTACCACTCAAAGCTGCGTCTTGGATGCCAAATGTAAAGCAATATATTGTGCCTTCAAATAGCATCTGATCTTTTAATGCTTCCAATAATCTTAGGATTTTGGGGACTCAAATGCTACACATAACTAACTCAATTAAGGTAGTTACAACAACTGATGACTGTTTTCTATAGACAAAGTTCTAACTATAGAACACTATTGTCCATAAGAACAATAATTCTGATTTTTATAATATTCATTTTATCTTTATTAAATACAAACATCTGTGTTTCTGCTTTTGCTGAGTTTCCCAATGCAATTAAGTTCACTTCAAATTTATGTATTTTGGGCTCCATCACTTATGAAGTAGTCTAATAAATATTCACCTTACACTAGCTAAAGTTTTGAACCAGTATAAGGGGCTGAAAAATACCCAGAGGTAGTCATTAGGAAAGCTTTTGGACCAAAAACAACTGAGGAACTTGGATATAGGCAGTTTGATTTAGCAAGCCTAAAAATAACATTGCACTGAGATATTTCTTTCTGTTGTTGCCTCCATTTGATGAGATTGCTCCACAAACAACATAACAGAGAACCAAACAAATAGTTTTCATATTACCAGCACTGTATTGCTGACAGCAGCAACTGCAGTTGACATCTCATTGCCCTGTACTTACCATAGATCTGTGCTAACATGAGAAGGACACCAGAAGTGCATGCTTGGCATGTACTGGAACTCTGGTGGATAATAAGGGCTTTCTCATCCAGATTTACTTCTAGTCAGTTAATTAAGCATCTTGTGCTGTGATTTTCTAGTTTATCACTTACTTGAGGTTTTATTTTTCAAAGTATTTTAATCACTCACATATAAGTACTCCAGAAAATTTGCATATTCATTTGTTAATAGTCATTGAGTTACTACTACATTTTGTGCAGTTTTCTGGGCATTGGTACAATGTCAGTAAATAAGAAAAACAAGAAACTCGATCTTCTAGACAGAACAACCTACTGAAGTAATTGGGAAGTAAGCAAATAATAATAATCACTATTTGATATGTTCTATGGATAATATGGAGTAGAATATGATGAAATGCAAAGTGCAATTGTAGAGAATGCTAATTTATAGAGATTAGTGATGGAAGGTCTGTCTGATAAAGTGACATTTGAGAAAAGAGCTAGGCATAGTCAAGATTGTTAAGGAAAATGATCAACTTCTTTGTAAAAAATCAGATACACCTGACTGACAATTAGACCTGATCTGGGATGACAAAATATACAATTTACATTTTGACTGAATGAATTATAAATTTTTGAGTCAACAGCTCATAGATGGTATAGTCCACCCCAGAACTGAGAGAGATCACACAGGAAGAGCGTGCAGAAGGAAAAAAAGAGGAGGCTTAGTACAGAGTAATGAAAAACAGTAACTTTTAAAGACTGAGTAAAGAAGATTGAGCTCTCAAAGAATACTGAAAAAGAATGACCACAGAGAGATAGAGACCATGGAGGCCATAGAAATCACAGACATTTAGAAGCCAAGGGAGAAAAATCTTTTAATCAGGGGATAGGCAAGTATGAGAAATGCTGTCAAGAAGTCAAATAAAATTTGCACTGAGAATCAGCCCATCGCACTTATCACTGAAAATGTAGTTGAAAAGTGAAGAACAGGTTTAATTTAGTCAGAGGTGTGTAATCCACAAAATGTGACTATTGTTGAGTTTCATACCCTCTGGATTTGAACAGTTAGTGAAACGTATATGGTAGTTAGACTAGAACTTCTTTCATTTAATTCTTTCAACTACCTGATGGGTCAGATGGACAACTTTCCCCATTATAGGAATGAAACTCAAAATGCTTAAAAATTTCCCCAAGGGTGAATATTTAGTAAATACAAGGGCTAAAGACTTAAGGTAAGTCCTTTGGTATGGATCTTTCTTCTGTACTCCCTATCCTCAGTTGTACTAAGCTGGAAACTTTTCAAGGAGGAAAGTACAAAGGTGATTATAACAAAATTACTGACACATTATTTGTTTCTTCCTTTAGATTATTAGATACACAGTAAGTGGTCTACAGCAATAAAAGTGCTACCAACTTTCTGTAGTTTTGTAATTGTTGCTCATATATCAAAGTAATAGGACATAATTCTTGTCACAGTTAATTTGGTATTGTACATAAAGTGCATACATTGGCTTGGATTGTGGTCAGCACCAAGATGCATTATTCCTTGAGGTGAGCATTGGTCTTACCTCAGATCAACATTTACCCATAGTTCAATATATTGAGTGGCTGCCTTCAACACAAATCAATATTTGCTTAACGTCTGTGACCTGCTTCTCATCAGTGCTTCTGAGAATTCCCTGTAGATCCAATGAAGTCTGGAGGCTTGCAGTATTCAAGATTCTTACATTTCCTTTATTGTCCAGAAATAAACAGTAGAGATAAATGATATAATTGTTTCTAGCAGTCACATAAACAGTTCCTGAAGTTCTCAGAAGCCTTAAAGAAAAAAGACATTAATACAGAAGTTGCTGGTGGATAGCGTTCTTTAGGACAATAGGTGTTGTTATATTACTTGTTGTTGAGACGAAATACCTAACACCTAAAAGTTAAAGGAGGAAAAGTTTATTTCACCTCACATTTTTTAGAAGTTTCAGTTCATAGTTGGCTGGCTCCATGACAGAGTGACATGGAAGAGGGGCATCACAACGGAGAAATAATCATGGCTCTGCAGGCAGGCATCTGTGAAACAGCAGCAAGCCAAGCAAGTCTTCCTTTTTCTTCTATCCCATACAGGCTAAAAGTCTTTTGAGTGGTACCACACACATCCAGGGTGGAGCTTCCATTATCCACACATAGGACTATGCTAAACACATTTATCAAACACCCTTAATACCGTATCACACACCCTAGATCCATCCACCTCCCAAAAACCCACCCATGAATGTATGAGGGTTTTGGGGGGCATCTGGATATCAGCCACAACATTAGGTTAAAGATGACTCTTTCAGGGAAATTTCATTGAGGTTTAGAATTCAGATCTATGTTCATAATTATTTTGTGAAGCTTTAGTAGTTCACATATTTAATTATTTGGTTAATAACTTCATTAATAAATAAGAGGGTAGATTCTTTTAACTAGTCCCTACATTCACTATGCTTTCCCATTTTGATGTTTTTAGTGTAAAATAATTTTTGACATATCCTAATAGGAATTCCTATAACTGACCTCCTTTCATATGAACTAAGCTTAGATGTGCCAATTCTTGGAATCTATTTTGTTTGGATTCCATTATACAAGTTAAAATTTGAATTAATACTGACAAATTACTATGCACAAAGTCTACACACTTAACTGGGGTATAGATGATGTCATTTAAGTTGTAATAATTTTGAGTTTTTATCCTTTGTAAGAGACCTCATTAGCATTCAGCAAAAGAGAGGGTTCTCTTCTTACCCATAAGTTTAAAGTAGAACCTAGTAGGGGAGTAATTCTCAAGGTTAGAACACACATTCATTATATCCAATATCAGTGAAAACATTGTTTGAATATTATGAACAGAGAACTTCCATATATTGAGATATAGGTGTGTACAAAAAAGAATAATAAAGAATTTGAAAATAAAATCAGCTGTTCAAAGAAAGATTAAAGGGATAGAACTTACTTATGCTTAGCAAGAGGAGCAATAAAAATTATGATGATAAATATGTAACAAAATGACATGGTTAGACTGATAAGGAGTTATTCTATTTCCCAGTAGAAAACTGATGCAAGAAAATTGTGTTAATTTGAAATACAATAATTATGTTCGGAGAGTAGTTAAGACAGAAAAAGATTTACCAGTGTTTGCAATAAATATAATAGATAAAATAATGATACTGGGCATCATTCATGTATATATTTAATTGTTGATCTTCCAATGTTATTCCTTTTTTTATTTTAAAGAGAATAAAACAACAATAATAAAATAACAACAACATAGACAAAAACGAAAGAAAAAACAATAAAAATGCTACAGGGTTTCAAAACAAAATGATAGGAATTAACAGTGACTGTTACATTTCATATTGTAATCTTCAATGAAGTTGCTCAGATTACCAGATGTAAGAATGCAAGACAGATCAAACCATTAAAAAGAATATAAAAAAGGAAAAAAAAATAGAAAGGATAGAGCTTCACTAGACAGGATGGTAGGAATTCATCAATGGTTGTCACATATCATATTCTTGTCTTCAATTTCATTGCTCAGATTACCAGATATAAGCATGAAAAGTTAGTCAAAAAATAAGTATTAACTGTTCCTTTCAACAGACCAATAGACATTAGCAGTACAATTATCCCAGCTATCCTTCTATAGACATTTATATTTTTCCCCTTTCTTCTTTCTTTCTTTTTCTCCTTTACTTCATCTCTGTTATTCTTTCCTTTTGAGCAGTTTCCCTTTCACAATATCTATTGTGCCTACCAGATTTTATTTACTCTTTCAGGTGCTTACACTAGGGAGACAATACAATATTTGTGCATGTGGGTCCAATTTAATTCACTTATGTATATAATCTCTAATTGCATTCATTTACCTATAAAGCCTCAAATTTATCTTTTTTATAGCTCAGCAATATTCTGTTATATAAAAAATATTACATCTTTTTAATTCACTCCTCAATGTGATGGGTATTTGGATTTTTTCAAGATTTAGCTATGGTTAATTGAGCTGCTATAAACATGGGTGCACATATATCACTGTGGTATGATGTTCTTAATTCTTCTTGGAAAAAACCCAGAAGGGGAATAGCTGGGTGAAGTGGGACATCTAAAACTAGCTTTGTGAGGAATCTCCACACTGATTTCCACAGTGGTTTCAACAGTCTACACTCCCACCAGTAGTGAAGTCTTCCTTTTCTCCCCACAATCAATCCAGCATCGATTATTATTTGATTTCTTGATGATAGCCATTCTTTCCGGGGTGAGATGGAATATGAGTGTTGTTTTAATTTGTATTTCTTAAATGATCAATGATGTTGAATATTTTTTTCATATATTTATTTGCCATTAGCATTTCTTCATATGAGCAGTGTGTGTTCATGTCAGATGCCCAGTTTTAGATTGGGTCTTTGGATTATGAAGCCTGATTTTTAAATATTCCTCGCATACTCTGGATAGAAGTCCTTTGTCTGAGGGACTGTTGGCTAAATCTTTTTCCAAATGTGTAGGTTTTCTTTTTACTCTATTGGTGATTTCTTTTGATTTGCAAAAGCTGCTCAATAAGATGAGATCCCAGCTGTGGATTCCTTGAAGTATTTCTGTGCAGTTTAGAATTTGTTCATTAGCTCTCCACCTACCCCTATATCTTCAAGATTTTTACCTACTTTGTCTTTCAGTAGATTTCGTGTTTCTCTTTTAATATTTAGATCATTGATCTATTTTGACTTTAGTACGTAGTGATAGACATGGGTCTAGTTTTAGTCTTCAACATAGGGAGAGTCAATCTTTCTAGCACTATTTATTAAAGGACTATCTTACTTCCAGAGAACATGTTTGGCACCTTTGTCAAAGATAAGGTTGCTGGGTGTGTTTGTAGTTGTGTCTGCATCTTCTAAGCAGTTCCATTGATTCTCAAGTCTATTTTTTTTTTGCAGTGCCAAGCTGATTTTATCAGAGTAGCTTTGTAGTATAATTTCAAGTCAGAGATTGTAATGTCAAGCCTCTTCTGAATCCAGATGAATTTTAGGAGTATTTTCTCTAGATTTATGAGGTACACTAATGGTGTTTTAATTGGGATTCCATTGAATCTGTACAACAATTTTGGGAGTATGGCTATTTTCACAATGTTGGTTCTTCCTATCCATGAAAAAGGAATATCTTTCCATTTTCTGAAATCCCCTTTTTTCAGACTACTGTAATTTTCACCATATAGATGTTTTACTTCCTTTGTTATATTGACTCCTAAGTATTTTGTTTTACTACATATTAGTATGAAAGGTGTGATTTCCATTATTTGTCTCTCAGTGTTTTTGTTGTTTGTGTTAGGAATATTATAGATGTTTGAGTATTGACTTTGTACCCAGCTATACTACTGCATTCACTTATTAAATCTATAAGCTTTTTGGTGGAGTTTTGGGGATCTTCTATGTAGAATATCAAGTCATCTGCAAATAATGATAATTTCATTTCTTTCTTTCCTATCCTTATTCCTTTTAGTTGTCTGTCTTGTATAATTGCTCTGGCTAATATTTCCAGAACTATATTGAATAAGAGTGGAGACAGTGGACATCCTTGTCTTCTTCCTGATTTTGAAGTGAAAGCTTTCAGTTTTTGTCTATTTAGTATCATGTTGTCTGTTGGTTTGTCATAGACAGCTTTGATCAGAGTGAGTTAAAGACCATCTATTCCTATTTTCTGTAGGGCTTTTGTCATGAATATGTGTTGGACTGTATTGAAAGCTTTTTCTGCATCCATTGAGATGATTATGTGATTTTTGTCTTTAGCACTGTTGATAAGGTGTATTACATTAACTGATTTGTGTATATTGAACCTTCCCTGCATTTCTGGGATGAATCCCACTTGGTCATGGTGTATAATCTTCTTGAAGATTTGATGCATTCTATTTTCTAGTATTTTATTGAGAATTTTTGCATCTATATTCATTAAGTAGATTGGCCTGTAGTTCTCCTTTTTCATTGGGTGTTTCTCTGGTTTTGGTATTAGGGTAATACTTGTCTCCAGTAATGAATTAGGGAGAATTCTTTCCCTTTCAATTTCATTAAAAAGTTTGAGAGTTGGCATTAAATTTTCTCTAAATTTATTGTTGAATTCACCTGTGAATCCATCAAGACATGGGTTTTTCTTCATTGGTAAGGTTTTTATTATATTTTCAATTTTACTGGTTGATATTGAGTTATTCAGGATTTTTATATCTTCCTCATGCAGATTAGATAATTCATATGTACCTAGAAATCTGTCCATTTCCTCTGTGTTTTCCCTCCTATGAGAATAGGGTTTTCAAAGCAGGTATTGATAATGTTCTGAATTTCTACAGGATTTGTAGTGATTTCTTATTGTAGTGTATTTCTGTAGTGCATTTCTTAGTGCATGAATTTCAGTTTCTTCTTTCCTTTTTTTGGTAATTTTGGCTAGGCCTTTATAGGTTTAATACGTCTTTTAATCATAACAAGGAACCAGGAAATAACAATTCAACAGCTGCAAAAATGATGCAAAGAAAAACAGTGTAAGATTAATATGTGTCAATGTAACAAGAGTCAACAGAAATGACTTAAAAAGATTATTTACAGAAGTAATAGCAGAAAATTTCCCAAGCATGGAAAAAGAATCTAACATACAGATAATTGAGGACTATGGTACTCAAATTAGCTGTAATCAAAATAAACCTACACCCAGAGATACAATAATCAAGATCCCAGAAATTCAGCAAAAACCCCAAATATTGAAATCTGTTAGAGAAAAGAAACAGATTGCCTGTAAAAGAAAGCCCATCAGAATCTTGGTAGATTTCTCAACACAAACCATCAAGTCAAGAAGAGCTTGGAGTGAAGTATTTCAGGTCCTGAAAACAAACAACTTCCAACCCAGACTGATGTACTCTGCAAAACTGTCCTTCAAAATTAATGGAGAAACAAATATTTCCACTACAAAGAACAACTGAACTCTCTGAGCCCAGCGTGCCCTACGCCAAGAGAGCGGGTGCTCTGAGAGCTGCTGGACTTGTGGGTTCAAGTCTGTGCTTGGCCCACACCACCACAGTTCACAGCTGAAACGTGTGGAGAGAGCCAGGTATTTCCCATCTACTCCCTGAGGGCAGATCGCATGAACCACAACCCACCGACATTACAGGTGGAGTCTCTGGCTTCCCTGCACCCGTGGCAGAGAGGAGGTCCTCACTCAGAAGCCTCAGGGACTTCACTGGCTGGGGGTGGGGTGTGTAGACTGTCCCAGCCCCCATGCACCCTGCCCCGAGTGAGTGAGTGCTCCTGAAGTTACCAGACCTGCAGTTCGAGTCTGTGCTTAGACTTTGCCCACAACCCCTAGAAAGTCGAAAATGGGGAACTCTGTGACTGATACCCATCTGGGCTGCACTGGCTTCCTGTATGTGTCCTGAAGTGACTGGAGACATAGATTCAGGTGGTTCACAAACTGTAGACCCGGAAGTTTGCATCTGAATTATGCCTGTACCCTAAACTGCCTGGGGACATAGGTACACTGGACCGTGATTGTCACACCAGTGTAACCCGAGTCAGGTCATGCACGTGCCCTGAACTGCAAGGGGACACTGGATCAGACGGTCGGCCATCAACTGACACATGTGCCCATGTCTGAGAATGGGGATAACTAGATGCAAAGCAAAAACTGCCAGAAAATTTGAGACTAAGTAGTGCTACCCAGAGGTCACCCAGGGGCAAACCTGAACAAGAGGAAAAATAGAGACACTAGTGGTCTTGGTTGAGCAGATACTGAAGAGGGAAACGGAGCTTTCTGCATCCAGTAGCAATCATGTCAAAATGAAAGACTAAAACACAATCTCAGAGCTCCCACCCCAATCAAAACAAGTCCAGGAGACATCAACATAGGAGAACGTGGTAAACACATGCCTGAAATAATTGAAATGATTGCAATGGAAGTAAAGAAACAACTCCATAAGGCCATAGAAGAGATGAGATCAGAAATAATCTCTCAGG
>NW_004955503.1:3647592-3669293 GCF_000276665.1 Chinchilla lanigera
TGGCGAGGCTGTAGAGAAATAGGAATCCTTCTCCACTGCTGGTAGGAATGCAGACTGGTGAAACCACTGTGGAAATGAGTTTCGAGATTCCTCAGAAAACTAGGTCTAGAGGTCCCATTCAACCCAGCTATCCCCCTGCTGGGTATTTTCCCAGAAGATCTAAAAACATCATATCACAGTGATATACGTGCACCAATGTTCATAGCAGCACAATTTGTAATTGCTAAATTGTGGAAGCCACCCAAATGTCCATGCACCAAAGATTGGTTAAGAAAAGTGTGATACTTTTATGTAATGGAATATTACTCAGTTATAAAGAAAGATAAACTCGAGGCTTTTGTAGGTAAGTGGTCACAACTAGAAACCATACTCATAAGTGAAATAAATCAAACATACATGTGCAAGCACTGCATTGTTTCACTAGTGTAAAACCTCAAAGAGTTAATTTAAACTCGGAGGTATAATAGACATTGTGAAATGATAGGAAACCGCTGAAGGGTAAAGGGCAACTGGGATGTGGGAAAAGAGAAGGGAAAGAAGGAGAAATTCTGTATGTATGTATATACAGGATAGTTAACATAGCTGTTCTACTGTCTTGTATTTCTTTGCTGAAAGAAACTGTCAATGAGTCCTTGGTTGATGAATATTGCACATCTGTATCTGTTTTCATGAGACACCACTTTGAAGATATCAATATGTAATACAGCAAGCATTGTTAATTCCCTATCACTTTCTTTGTAACTCTGTATTGTCTGTACTGTTGTTTTGGTATTTTGTAAAATGTTGTCTGTCTGTTAATATTTTCCTCCTTTTATTTTTAAAATAAAAAATAAATAAAGAAATATGAGTTAGTGTCACTGGAATAGAAAAAAAAAAAGAACAACTGAGGTAGTTCATGAGCACCAAACCAACTCTGTATAGAGTACTAAAAGATATTCTAGAAAGAGAGAAAAATGGCCACAATTTCAAGAAGAATGATAGAAGGGAACTGCCAAGCAGAGCAAACAATTAAATGGAGGGATAAAAATGGAACCACAGAAGAAAAATAACACTACAAAGATAAACCAATAGATACCCATTTTAGTGACATATGTATACAATCTTAATTCAATGTAAACAGTCTCAATGCAACAATCAAAAGAAGCAAACTGGCAGAGTGGATCAAGAAACAAAAGCCAACAATATGCTGTATACAAGACACATGTTTTACTCAAAATGAAATTCATACACTGAATTTTAAAAGGTGGAAAATAATACTCCAGGCACCCAGAAAAAAGCAACAGTACCTATTCTGTTTGCAGATAATGTGAACTTCAAGCCAATGTCATTTCTGTACCAATTGGCAAACATCATTTCAGTTGCAAATTATTAAATTATATTCGTAGAAATGTATATATTGGAATAAAAGAAAGACCATTATCTTTAGCATTAGCGTGCAACCTATTACTATTAAAACTTGAGAAAATCACTTAACAACTGGTTGGTTTCCTACATGTAATCTGAAGACAATAATATTATCTATTAGGGATATGGTTGTTTTGTTTCTCTTGTTTTGTTGTTTGAGACAGGGTTACTCTATTTAGTTTAGTTTGGCCTTGAACTTACAGCAGTCCTCCTTGTCTTGGTTATTTTTGTCCCATTGCTGAGATAAAATATCTAGTGCCCAAAATTAAGGAAATAAAATTTATTTATCTCACAGTTTGTGGAGGTTTCAGTCCACAGTCAACTGGCTCCAATGCATGGTGGCATGGTACAGGGGCAACAGTTCAAGGTGGCAGAAAAGAGAAAAAGCAACAAGAGCAAAACAGGGAGATAAGCCTCTTTTCCTCCCTTATTTTGTATATAGGCTATCCACTCACAACCACACCATCTCTGTGCCCTCCATTTCCACAAGATGAGGATGTTTACAAAGTAAGGACTCTGGCCCACTGCTGAATCACTCTGTTGAATTTTTAAACTTGTCAAACTGACACAATGAATAACATCCTAGAGTGGAAACGGTATGTCCTTTTCACCACAGGATGTAGAACTACTGAGTTGCTCAGTTAAACTTCTAGACTGCTCAAGTTGACACAATGTATCAACCAAAAGACTCCTGCTTCAGCTTCCTGAGTGATGGGATTATAGGTGTGGGCCCCCATGCCTACTATAGGCATATGTTGATGATGAAAGACAACATATTTCAGATTCCATTAATGGCCTAATTGTGTACTGCTTATATATTCAAGCCCTTTTCCTGTTGACTTTGTAGGTTCTGTCACTAAAGATGTAGAATATATTTTTCTGACCCTTGATTTTGAATTTAGCCATGTAGCTTTCCTCAGCGGCATGTTGTAGGACAGTGTATGACAGAAATATGTAAAGATCCATTCAGTTTACTGTCTTGTTCCACTGCCATCAACATAAAAAGAATATTCCTGGTCTTTCATGCTTGCTCCTGGAGAAAGGTAAAGAACAAAATTGGACCAAAACAAACAACCTGGGATGGCTCAGCCTAAAACAGACAACTTCTATACAGTTTTCAGATACATGAGCAAGACGATCTTCATCAGAAAAACTGCTCAATTGTACTCAACCTCCATCAATCAGTGTTTAATTATTTACACACTTATTTGGTATTTATTGCTGTTTTAAGCCAATGAATTTTGGAATTATTTTAGAATCTTTCTTGTGGCAGTAGATATGCATGTCAGGGATTTAGCACAGTGCCTGGCACATGATTGTTCTTTAACAAATCTTACTTGTCTTTTCTTTTTATAGAAAAAAATGCAATTAACATTCTGTACAATATACCCTTCATTGTAAATCATGCAGCTATTAGAAAACATTTCAATAATTGATTGTTTCTCCTTGATGTCATAGATATCACTTTTGCAATAAATAGTAAACTGAATCATTCAAAATGAATTCTCTTACACTTTTGCAAGTTGATTGCTATATTATTACATTGTAAGTGTAAGTTTCTCCTACTAGTGCTAAAACGAATTATGTGTGTTCACTGAAAGGAAAATATATTCCATGAATATTATTCAAATGAATTAATTTAGCATTTCAGAATCTTGTCTTTTTATTAATGCTCCGCTCATCATCTTATGTATTTTGTATATTGTAGTCAATGAAAGAGAAAAATTTAAAAATATTCACTGCATCGTCTTGAGATCAGCTTGGGGAATTTATCTGAGGTTTATGTTATAGCATACATACATACATGTGTATTCAAGAAGTTATCTTTAAATTACCTTGACTATTCATTTTGTGTTACAATTATCCAAAATTTATCAATTTAAATTTATTGGGTTTAAAGATTTTTTTCAATTAATAGTAACTATCAAAGTAATTTATCAGATTTATCTTCAAGTTCCTCACTGATACTGTTATCTTGCTTGTGACATTGTAAAATGTATTTTTTCTTAATATTCACTTATACTCAGTGCAACTAATTGACACTACCTTTTTGAAAATTCTACATGGCCATTAAATCCTTGTAATAATTGTAATAAAAATCTTTAAAACATACATCACATGAGTAGTAAATGACTCTATGTAAAATTTTGTATTTGGAGGAAGTGCAGAGATGGAGCTGCATAGTAGGTCACATTATGATGGATGGAGTAATGCCTGGTTTTTATTCATCTGGAACCAGAATAGGCATAGAATAGCACAAGCAATCCTGGGAAACAAAGGAAAGGCAGGAGGCATGACAATTCCTGACTTGAAATTATGATACCAAGCTACTGTGATAAAATCAGCATGATACTGGCACAAAAACAGATGTGAAGATCAATGGAACAGATTAGAAGATGCAGACGCAACAACAAATACACTCATCCACCTTATCTTTGACAAAGGGGCCAAACATGTTCACTGGAAGAAAGAAAGCCTCTTTTAAAAACGGTGCTGCGAAAACTGGCTTTCACATGCTTAAGATTAAAACTAGACCCATGTCTTCCACCATGCACTAAACTGAAGTCAAAATTGATTAAATATCTGAATATTAAAACAGAAATACTAAATCTATTGGAAGAAAAAGTAGGTAAAAATCTGGAAGACATAGGCGTAAGTGGAGAGTTCATGAACAAAAAACAAACTGCATGGAAATACTTCAAAGAATCAACAACTGGAATATTATCTAATTGAACAGTTCTTGCACATCAAAAGAGAACACCATTAGAGTAAAAAGAAAACCCACGAATTGAGAAAAATGTTTAGCCAACTACCCCACAGACAAAGGGCTTCTATCTAGGACATATAAAGAATTTTAAAAAATCAGGCCATCAAGATTCAAAGATCCAATCCAAAAATGGGCATCTGAGATGAATACACACTTCTCAGATGAAGAAATACTAATGGAGAATAAATACATGAAAAAATGTTCAACATCATTTGTCATTCAAGAAATGCAAATTAAAACAACACTGATATTCCATCTTACCCCAGAAAGAATGGCGATCATAAAGAAATCAACCAATAGCAAATGCTGGTGAGGCTGTGGGGAAAAAAGAAACCCTACTCCACTGCTGGTGGGAGTGTAGACTGGTGCAACCACTGTGAAAATCAGTTTGGAGCTTCCTCATAAACCTAAGATTAGAAGGCCCATTTAACTCAGCTATTCCCCTTCTGGGTATTTTCCCAGAAAAATTAAAGACATCATATCACAGCGATGTATGTGCACCCACGTTTATAGCAGCACAATTTGTTATAGCTAAATGTTAGAAATATCCCAGATACCAATCCACTGAGGAATGGATAAAAAAGTTGTATTTTTATACAATGGAGTATTACTGTGCTATAAAAAAGATAAACTCAAGGCTTTTGTAGGTAAATGGGTGCAACTAAAGACCATACTCATAAGTGAAATACATTGGACTCACATGTGTGAACATCATATTTTCTCCCTGGTGTAGGAACCTGAAAGAGTAAGTATAACTTGTTACTTCCATGAAGAGCATCAGATACACATAAATCTGTAGGTTGATTTTTATACACATAAGTTGTATTACTATAAAATAAATGCTTTTAAAAGCTTGCAAGTTATATATGGTAGTGTATATGTCATGTGAAAGAAGGTGAAGTTTGGTAGGGAAAATTATTTTATCCATTTGAGGACAATTTAGAAACCATTCAAATATTTTAAACAGATTCTAGTGTTTGGGAGACTCAATAAGTAAGAAGATACAAATTATGCACATCTAGGTAGGATAGAAATTAACATACAGTCAGACAGGAATTTGTTCCTTATGGAAGCCAGTACAAAAATAAATACATAACAATTGTGGCTAGAGGTAAATCTTAAGAGATCCAGACCTTAGGGTAGAAAAGCAATAGCAAGGCCTTCATGTCTCCATGAGGTAAACTCCAACTTTAGACTATACTCTAAGTGTTACCGCCTGGTCCAGTGAACCTGGATAGGCACCAGACACATAGGTGCGTTTCCAAAACATTTGGACCCATACTCTTCACCTTTTCTAAGAATTTCTTCGAACTTTCTATGTACCTTTGCTATGTGACTTATTTCCCTATTGAATCAACATTAGCTAGTTGTCTATACTTTTAATCCTATAAATTGATTGTAGTTTGACTTATGTTGTGATTTTGCTGTAGAAATTACCCCTGACAAACGACCTCAGTGGCCAGCCAATCAGGACTCCTCCTGTAAATATTCTGTTGATTTCCAGTAAAACATTCTTAACTTCCTCATTCGTTGGTGACTGAATTATTTGATGTGAGACCGAGAACTTGGCACATTTGACATCTAATTGATTTAGTTATATTTCTCCTATATCAAAACTAAGAGTTGTCCACTTATACCAAACTTTGGCCACCTAATTCCCACCTGCTTATGTTGGTATTTACATCAGTTACTGAAAGTTAAATTTAATTTTGATTGTGGTTATGCATCAGATCCTCTTTTATTTATTGCAAGACTTTACTGCATTATTGATTTCCTTTTCTATATGTAGCTTCATTCTCTGTGGGTCTTTGCTTTAGAGATATGTGATCAACTTTTCTCTCTTAAAATAACTTCCTTGGAACTTATATCACCCAATGCCTAGAACCTCTCTCACATATATGATTTTTAAGGAATATTTCACATTTATCTTTGATTCCTTACCTCCAGTTTAAATAATTTCAGTCTAGCTTCCATTTCATTATGTTGCTTGTATATCTCTGGAAAAGTTGACTAATGACTTCGAAATCAACCATTTCAATTTCAACTAATTTATCATTAATAATTTTATAACACGACATTGCTGAACATGCTCTATATCAAAAATTATTTCATTTAAATATATGATTATCATCCAATGCTTCTACTCTCTTTAGAAATTCTACTTGTTCTCCTTTGTTGTCTTTTCTCACTTCTCTACTCCTCCAGTGTTGCCATTTCCCAAACCTAAAGTCTTTAACTCTCTTTCACACCACATATTGTTCTTAAATTTTTGTCCATTTCTCCTTGACTTCCAATGTTATTTGTATTCTAACAAATTCCAGTAGTGGAAGTTAACTTTTCTGTATAGTATTCAATTTGTTATTGAAAAATTTCCCTTGGACATCTTATGAACACCTCAAAGAAATTTATTAGGAACTCATCAACATTTTCTTCCCTCTGTATTTCCTATGTTGTAAATGGCAACATTAGCCATTTATTCACCCAAGATAGAAATCTGGTAGACTCTTTCTATATTTTCATTTAAACAATTTTAAAATTTTCAATTTCCACTGATGCTTTCCAATATTCCTTGAATCTGTTCTTACACATATTATTTTAGTTTAAAGTTTTATTACTACACCCTACAATATTTTAATAATCTTCTCAGTGGTTTTAAGACATTTGGATATCAAGGATGAATACAATTTCAAAGATTGTATCTAATTAGTTAATTTATGAAGCTTTCTTGAAAAACTTAAGCCTCAAAAATATTTGTAATTCTGTAAACTAAACAATTTGCGTAAGTAAAATAAAATGTTACTGAAATAGCAAGAAAAAGCATTCTGTACTTAAGAACAAATCTGATGTACTATGTGTCAAATCACTATATCTGAAACAGTAAAAACACTTTTGAGAGACACTAAAAAAAATTTGAAGAAATGGAAAAACATAAGATGTTTATGGATTGTTTAGAAGGCACAATAGTGTTATTACATCAATTCTTCTCAAATTGATTGACAGAGTAAATGTAATCCCAATCAAGCCTCCACAGGAAATGAATATGCTAATTATAAAATTTGTATCAAAATGCAAACATGTTGAAAAAGCAATACAATCCTGATGTAGAAAAGCCAACAATAGAGGACTTAAACTACTGGTTATAAAAACTAACTAAAAAACCTATGATAAGTAGGGCCTTATTGGTGTGAGAATTGAGAAATAGGCCAATGTTACAGAAAAGAGAGTCCATAAATAGGTTAACAATGTAGAGTCAGTCAATCTATCAGTAAAGTTGCACTGTAATTAAGTTAGACCATACACAAAACTCTGAGATATATCATAGACCTAAATGTGAAAGATGATAATAAAACTTTTAAACCAGATGCTGACTGACTATGTCCCATAAGCCATATCAAACCTACTGCCTCTTTTTATAAGTGAAAATTGAATGGAAAACAGCTAGCTCCTTCATCTATGTGTTGTTTTTACTGCTTTTACTCTACACTGGCGAGTTGACTTGTTATGACAGAGATTATATCTTGCAAACATATAGACCTACTATCTGCCCAAACTATGTCCTAGAATATAGAAGCTTATCTGTATAACTACAGAGTGGTAGGTTGGGTTTTTTTTGGTATATGAAAACAAAAAAGAAATAACAAGGAGATGAAATTATGTAAGATTAAAGAAATAAGTTGAACTTCATTAAATTAAGAACATCTGTTTACGAGGATTTATAGCCAGAATATAATAAAAACACATAGAGATCATTAAGGAAAAGATTAATATAAATTATCCAATTTTAATGTGAGCTTGGGATTTGAATAGGCGTATCTCCAAAGAGAACACACAAATGAATAATAATCATATGTAATGATGCTGAACATCATTATTCATTAAGGAAATACACAGCAAAACCATATAAACATACCTACTTCATAGTTTTAAGGTGGCCATAAATAAAACAGATGAGAAAAATCAAATGTGGTCAAATATATGAAGAAATTGGAGTCCTCATATGCTGCTGATGGTAATGTTAACTAGGGCATGCACCCTATTTTGAAAACAGTTTGATAGTTTCTTAAATACTTAAAAAAGATTCATCATAGTATCCAGAAATTTTATTTCTCGGTATATAGGAGGAATATATACAGAGGCTAGCAAACATTTTTCATATACAAATGTTTAAAACATAGTAATTCCAAATATTTGACAAGTGGCAACCACCCATGTGTCTTTCAGTTGATGGATGGGTAAGAAATGTGGTATATTTATAGAATAGGATGCAGTTTACATTTATTTTTTGATACATAAAACATAAACATTGAATATAGTAATCGGGTATTATATGACTCCATACATGCATACATTTTGTAATGTGTAAATAAGTTTAAACATTTATCTTATTATTAATACCATTATCTTATTATTATTTCTCTGTGGTGAAAAATTTTTAAATCCTCATAAAATATGATGCTATTCAATCATGAAATGGATAAAATTTATTGATACATACAATGCCTTGGATGAACATTCAGGGCACTGTGCTACTTAAAGACACCAAACACAAAGACTATTTATTGTATGATTTCATTAATACAGAATGTTCAGAGTCATTAAATCTGTGAAGTAAAAATAATAGATGATCAGTTGCTGGGAAATAGGGAAAATATTCTGGAAATATAGAATGTTGACATCTGTGAAACTTTTTGAATATTTCCAAATCACTGAACTGTGTCCATTAAAATAGTGGATAACATCATATATCAACTTATTGTCAATTTTTAAAATTATCAAAATGTTATATATATAACATATATATATATAATGCTGAAATACTTGTCCACTGATCAATTAAAACGAATAAATAAAACAGGTTTTAAAATAAAGTGATGGTGTTTACATAACCCAACATACGTGGAAACTTACAGTGAGCTATCACTATGCACCCATGAAAGTGCATGGCATAAAATATATAGCACCAAGTGTTAACAAGTGTGGTGGATGACTGCAACTTTCACATATGGGAAGTGGAAGTACAATTTATGCAGCCTTTCTGAAAAAATTTAGGTGACAGTGTTGAACATTTTCATAATATATCTTAAATATATTATACAAGGTTACATCCTGATAAATATATACTTATGATCAAGAAATTCTACTTCCCTGTATATAAGCAAGAAAAATGCATATGTGCAAAAGAAATGCACACAATAATGTGCATAATAGCTTTATTCATGATTTTTAAACTAGAAATTACCAAAATGTCAATTTGTAAGAGAATGGATAGAAGTGCTCTGATAAAATCATAAATTTGGAAACACTAAAGAAATAAAATCATATAAAAAAGAAAAAATCTACTAAAGCTATATGACATAAATAAATCAGTGAAAACTATGCTTAATTAAAGTTCCCAGAAACAAACACATGATACTGTATGATTAAAGAAATAAATTCAAGATTTATTTCTTAATATACATTTATATTATGTACAAGGAAAAAAATCTATGGTGTTGTAAGCTAACCATGTTTGTCAGTGGTAGAGCATAGAAATTGAGTAGAACTGGGCATTCAGTTCAATATGTCAGGAAAATTTGTTACCATTTCCTTATTTTTTTACTGTTTTATGCCATTTTGTTTGGTATAAATGAATGCCTTGCTTTGAGTTAACAACAGTTAGTGAATGATGTTTTGATATTATTGGTGTAGTATTATCTCAGCCTTCCACTTTCCACTTTTTCAATCTAAACAAAATAATTTTACTTCTTCAAAATTTCACACATTATCCTTAAAGTCTTTCAAAGTTTCCCCATTGTGGAAAGCAGTGGTGCTTGTTTTCCACTAGAGATGTAGATTGGAATAATCAGGAACTTTAAAAAATTATTATTCATGATATCTCAATAAATCAGTGTTGGGAGAATGCTCTCAGGGTGAAAGCATTATTTAAATCTGCTTTATTTATTCTGTCATGAGCTAAGGGAAACTGCTGTTCAACTACTTATTGTCTGAACAGGCTATGTTTCTTTATGTGAATATGGTACCTCTACTTGACTCATCTTTTTGAGAGGTCTTTTATACGAGAATTAGTTTTAGTTCAAATCTATCTTATTTGCAAAATGCCACTTATTTTTCTTGTCCGTATGCAGGATTAGATTCTTCATAGTCCCTTACTACAGTATCTATCACTTACTATTGTATTTCTACCAGTTTAAGAATAGTTTTGCACGTTATTTGTATTTTTATCATAGTGTTTAGTAGATGTATAGGATAAAAATCCTTGTAAGACACATTAATTATTTTGTGACTTTATAGGAGCATATATCCTGATTGCCCTCAGTCAATTTAATAGAAAATGTGAATTTCTCAAAATAAATCTTTCCTATATTAAAAATGTGGAAAAATACAAATGTGGAAATCAGTATGAATAAATTTTGTTCATACAAAGTAAAATGAAGAGGGGTGTATATACAGAATGTTCTTTCAGAAATATACACAACATTATGAATATTACACACATCAAGTATAGTACATCATCTTGGTCAAAATTGAGAAAAGTAACTATGGCAATCACATACATCAAAAGAGTTATGGTGGCACTGAAGAGAGTTTCATAGACAAAGTAGTTTCATGTGTGAAGAAAACTTACACAGAAAGGTAATTCTGACAATTTGACATCCCTTGAGCACAAATTCTGAGCATCACTTTTAAACTAAAAATTTGAAAGACAAAAAATCAAGCATAGTTTCTTATTACAGTTTCATTGTTTTACTACTGCAGTATGGAATGCATCAAAAAATGGTGAGGTAAGTGGGCAATCTATGTAAGAAAGAAGCTCAGTACTGATCAATGCTCTTACTGTGAGCCTAGCATGCCAGGATTATTTTTTATGAATTATAGAATGATTATGGGCATCAACATAGTCAATTCCAGCAAAAAGTAGCCCTAAAAGAGTTTGTGGAAGAAGTGAGTCTAACAAATATTTACCATATCATTTGCTCATTTGGTGGAAAAAAATCAGAATTATTTCATGCATTCCAGTCTAGTACTGATTTGTCAAGGTAAAGACACAAGGTCGTCTTTCATGGCTTCTTTTTTACAGTATATACAGTTGTTGAATAAGTACAGTGGTGCTCCTGATTATGAACCCTTTTGTTTGCAAATAGTTTGGTTCACAAACAGAAGCATTTGCCATTTTTTTTTTTTTGTTTGCAAACTCTGCGTTGGGTGAGAAACATGACCACAGCCATCTTTCCATATGAATACAAACACAGCCATCATTTCCAAAATCATAGACAAATTAAGTTCACAAACCATTCTTTTCTAAATCCAAAGCAATATTCCAGCACTATATTTATTTTAAAATTCTTACTAGATATGGGATTGCAAATTTTCCTTACTTAAACCATGTCAAAAAGTCTTATACTATGTAGTTACTGATGGAGTTTTAAGAAAACTTGTGAAAGGATTTGGTATCCTGACTTGAAGCTTTAATGCAAAATTGAGGGCCTGGGACTGTGGGGAGTACTACTATTGCTAATGATGTACTATGTTTATCTTCAAGCTTTTATATCGAGTTTCTGGTAAACTCAGTATGAACTCTTACTGTTTCTGCTCTTCTCTTTCTTTTTTCCTTTATTGTTCCTGGATATGGACTCTTGCTAGTCTTTCTGAGATCTACCCTACTTTACTCTGGGAAATAAAAAAGAAAAAGGGGAATTATTTCTCAATGCATAGCACTTCCCAATCCCAAATCCAGCTTTTCAGTTTTATTTATTCCATATTACCACTGCCTCATTTTGATAGGAGACATATTGAGTGTACTGGCTTGAACAAGAATATTATTTCCATAGCTCTCTGAGAAGGATTCATATTGAATAAAAATCTCCCCTTGTCATTTTCAAAGCAACTTTGGCCATATAGGGGAGAGGACTACAAGCTTAGAATGGTTTTCCTCTCAGGAAAGTTGACTGCCTACTTTTCAGCCTCTGACCACCCTATAAGGGAGTATATACCAATGCGTACCTTGGTACACCTCAGTTTTATTTCAGTAATTATTTCTAATTTTCCAATGCCAATTACAAGTATTGTTTCATGTGTTATTTAGTATTACATGCTTTTAAAATTAGTTATCAAAGAAAGGCACTAAACAATTTACATATAGAAAGTTTCATTCTTAGTTTTAAGATGTTTAAATATTTTTTGGTCAAATGCTAACAAAGAAATAGCGATTTGTGGCTTTCTGATCATCACATCAAATGTTGAAATCCTTCCCTTAGTTTATTATTTTGAGGGAATGTTTCATTAGAATATTACATTTTTGAGCCCAAGCATTAATTTCTTGAAAATTTTAGTACAATATCGTGTACTATCCCTGGGGTTTTGAGAAGTGCTGAGTGTAAGTTTATAAACTGCAGAATGTGAAAAAAATAAATACATGTGTTATCTTTCCACAGTTTGAAAACTGACACCTACTAATGTTTTTGCCTATAAATGGGTTACTATTATATTAATTTTTTTAGCCCTTAAGTTTTACTAGTATAAGAGGCAGTATATGTCAATATATTCAGCCCAGAGGAAAAAAATAATTCATACACAGTGTTTTCTTCCAACTTTGCTGACAGACTATTCTTTAATTTTTCCTTACTTTTGGATTCTGATAATGCCAAATAACCTTATATAGCTCCTGAGAAAAGAGTATTTTTAAAATGGGGACAAGAAACACACCAGAATTCCTTAGAATATCAGATTTCATAAGTGTGAATATTTTAAGGAACCTAAATATTTCTGTCTTAATTTCTTTCCCATCTCTGGACATAATAATACATTATACCACCTTCTTAAAGGCAGAGAAGTTTGTTTGGCCCATACCTTCAGTAGGATCATTCGATAGTCAGCTGGCTCCAAGAGAGAAACAACATGATAGAATTACATGTTAGAGGAAAATGATTAATGCCCTGGAGGTCAGCAAGCAAAGCGAGGAGTCCTGAAGGAGATATAACCTTCTAGGTCATGGCCTCAGTGACCTGCCTTCAACTAAGGCACACCTCTTACGATCAAGTCATTTATAGCACCCCTATTGTCCAGTTGTCTTCCAAAAGCATCACCTCTGAACACAGGAACCACATGCGGGACATTCTAGTTGTTAAACATAACATACTATCCCCGGCCCCCGAAAGATTAATGTCCATCTTATTATGCAAAATGCATTTACTGTGACTCACCAAAGTCTTAATAGTTCCAGGATAGCTCAAAAGTTCAAGTCCAAAGTTTCCTCTGTGATTCAAACCAAACTCAGCTGTGATCCCCTGTAAAATTAAGAAGAAATTAAAATAATGATGACATACAATTGATTTGGGTAAACATTCTCATTCCCCAAAGCATAAATTGGAGGATAGAAAGCATTGGGACCAACACAAGACTGAAACCCAGCAGGGCAAATATTAAATTTTGTAGTTACATGTCCAGCACCCATGGCAAGTTGTGGTGAGATCTGAATTCCAAGGGGCTTGGACAGCCCCACTCTTACAGTTTTGCTAGCTGCAACCTGTATAATGTCTCGCTTGAGATGGCTTTGCTCACTGCCTGCAGCTTTTCTCAGCAAGCCATCTATGATCCTCATATCTGCAACTTCCTGAGGTCTTCACAACACTGTCGTCTTCACTCTAACAGCTTCACACATTTTACTCCCAAATGCAAACTGCTTGGCTTCCCAGGTTTTCCTTTCAAAATCTGGTGAGAATTCTCCCTGACTCCATATCTCTTAATTTTACATGTTGAAGTATAAGCAACATGTGGATGACATCAAGGTCTGATACCAGCTCAACCATGCCCACTTGGGTCATGACTACAGAGGCCTCTGAACGCCTGGATGGTTCTGCATTGTGAAATGAATCTCAAGAAATCAATTGCCTATATCGCTTTTCTTGAGTAAGAGGATCAAGGGTTCTTGTAAGTGAAAGTTTTACAATTGAATCTGCAATTAATGGAGCCTTGTACGTTTGTGAGATACCTCCAAGGAATCTTTCCTATTATGCTGGTATAAAGTATGGTTCAATTATTTTACATTCATAAAATAAAGCCACTGGCCTTTGCAGTATTTTTACTTCTGTTTAATTCTAAGGTTTTTTGGCAGTCATCCTCTCCTTTGCCCCAGTTTTGTAAGCACTGCCTGTCTGATGAAACTGCTTTTAAAATAATTTAACTCTGCCATTTGCTCCTGATCCTCATTGTGGATCTTGCTAAAATCACCAAGCAATATTTATGCTGTAGCCTGAACCTTGGGCTGCCTTGAAATTTCCTCTACCAGATTAATGACTTTACTACCCTTAATCTCATTCTCATGAAAAAGTTCAGTACATGGGCAAAATGTAGTCACATTTTCTGCCAGGGTGTAACACACAAGGACTCTAGTATAACTGCAAATGGAGGCTTCATTCCCACCTGAAACCTCCTGACCCTAGGTTTACTGCTACATTTCCATGAGCATCCTGGTCTTCTGCTCTCCAAGCAGAGTCTTCCATTAATCTTTGATTACTCTGCTGACAGCATTCTATGGCATTTTTAGCTTGCAGCTCTAAATCTTTCAAAACTTCTTCCACAGCCTGTTTCAAAAACTTCTGAACCACACAGTAGGAAATATAATTCCAGCCATGGTGGCCAGGAAGTAGAGGGTAAAGAGAGAAGTCAGGGAAGAAGATTCATCCTTCCAGGGCACCACTCCAGTGACCCACCTCTAAGCAGGTCACACCTCCTAACGGCAAGTCAGCTGTAATGTCCTTGTGAATCAAACTTCTTCCAAAAGCCCCATTTATGAATATATGAGCCATTTGTGGGACATTCTAGTTCTAAACTATAACAAGTTCTAAACATTCTAGTTCTAAACTATAAAGTGGATGAAAGATTTAGAATTTCATATGAGAATTCAAAACCATGTGATTATGTGCATTTAGTCCTGGTAAGTATAAATGACTAAGTTCAGACATTTGTTTCACATTTGGAAAATAAAGCCAGTGGCCTTTGAAAAATTTTGTGATCATTTAACTTATGAATGACCATATCAAATATTTTTATTTACAAAGTACAGCTGTGTGATAATCTAGCCTTTGTCTAATATTTTCAGAACCAATGAAAGCTCATTTTTACCAGTATTGTTCATTTTCCAGAAAAGGTAATGTTTTACTGTTTAGACGCATATAATTTACAGCATAGCCTAAGCTAAGAGGAAACAGCATGTTTTTCAAATATTTTAAATACAGTAGTGCCATATATTCTGGGGTAACCTATTTTATATGCCACAGAATCAAAACATAACACATACATACTATGTCTCTAAATAGAAGAAAATAAATTTAGCCAAATGTGGCTGCCTTACTCTACTAACAGTAAATTTAAGCACAATTTGATACTCATTTATGTCAGTTATAACCTGATACCTAGAGCATTTTCATTTAAATTATTTCAAAATAGACATACACTAACTTTCCTATTAAGTATCAAACTGCAAAACTAGGCTCTGTGAATTCACACTTTGTAAGAGATGTTAATTGAAAGTGAAAAACCAAAACAATGCTGTTCAATGAACCTCTGGAAGCAAACACTGAAATCACAAATCAGGTGGGCTGTGTGAATAGAGCAGTGAATTTGCTACTTTAGGTTTTCTCTTTGCTTACTTTTACACATTTTTAAAGTAGTTTATATAAAAAGTACTTCTCATTAAAACATTTGATGCTTTTGAAATTGTTAGAAAACACTGTCATTGTATTAACTGAACACCACAAAATATCAAGTAGATTTGTATATGTTGGTGATTAACAGGTATTCCATATCCTAAAAATTGCTGTGTAGGAGGTATTGATTATTGTTAAGTTGACCTACAAAATGTTTTCGCCTTTGATACATGGTATTTATCATATACATATACTTGCTATTTTTCATGAAAACAAACAGAACAAAGCTAACAAGAAGAATGGTCTGACTCAACCCATCAGAATTAGAAATTATTTGTTTCTGAAATGTTTGGTGCAATACATATGATAGAAATTATTTAGAGTGTTACCATGGGTTAAAGTGTATTTAAAATTTCAAAATATTGTTAATAACATTTTGTGAGTTCCAAATTCATGTTTCACTTATTCTTAGTGATTGAATATACATTCTTACATTTTGTGTCACCATCTTTTAAGTATTATTAACTAACAAAAATTGTACCTTGTATGTGCAATAAGACCACTACACTTATTTTCCCTAGGGCCTTAATAAATTAAAACTTGTCCAGCCAAACTGAGCTCCTATTATGATTTAAATATAAAATGTTCCCCAAAAGTCCCATGTTTGGAGGGGACTTAGGTCAGTTTACTTGAGTTTCAGAAGAAACTTTGAATTTGGACTTTTCAGCAGTGCTGAACCTGTTACACTTTGGCTACTTCTTAAACATGGACTAAATGCATTTTGTATACTAAGATAGAAATGAATCTTTTTGAGACCTCGGATGGAATTTCATAACTTATATCTGAAATACTTCCTCAAAAACTCATCTTTGGAGGAGGGGTCAAGTCACAGCAATTGTGTCACTGTGAGAGTAGAAGGCTGTAATCTTGTCCTCAACTCCATTTTTCCCTAATTCCTGGGAGCCATGAGGTGAGCTCCTTTCCTCTGTCATCCACTTCCACCATGCCCTTTGTGTCTTGGGCCAGACTACCGTGGACTGAATCTATTAAAATTATGAACTAGATTAACTCTTTCCTCCTTTAAACTGGGGGTGTCAGGCATCTATTCCCAGTGATGTAATAACTGACTCATATGGCTACATTAAACCGTTTATGTGTATTACTGAAGGAATTTATGCCCTCATTGGATATTGAAAAACTCTCATCATTAAAATAAGTATATTTCCTTCTGCATATTTTGTCAATTTTCCAATGTTTTACTTATGAGCAAGTGGTCCTTCATCATCTACATTTTTGGAAGTGATGATTTTAGCATAAAATTTGATTTAAAGCTTCAAAAACATCTTAATTCTATCCTTAAAGTGGAAGTACCTCTAATAGTGTAATCTAACCATAAAAATAAACAGAGCTTCTACATTTGTTATGTACTTTTTTATTTTTTAAAATAGTTTTCATTCTTATCACTGATTCTTTTTATTGTTTTTGTATTCCAGATCATTTTTCCATTGAGCTCTAAATTATATAGAATAAGAGACAGATTGCAAATATATCAATCAGTACAGACAAATGTTTTCTGCAATCTGCATGTGCAAATTGTAACATTACCCCTCCAAAATTTCCTTGTACTTTGTGCTGACCAATCTCAGATGACCCCCCAGAAGTGATCATGGTTCTGAGCCAGTTCAACACAGATTAGCTTTACTTATTAGCAACCTTCATAGAAAGAGGATTATATAACATGAACTTTGTGTCTGATTTCTTTTGATATATAATATTTTTGACATGTTTCCTTGTTTTTCATGTAGCAATAATTGATTCCTTTTTATTTATGGGTAGAGTTCCACTGGGTGAGGGTATTATGGTTACTTCGTTCTGCTGTTGATGGATATTTAGGTTGTTTTAAAATTTCTCTGTTTTGATTAAATCAGCAATGAATTTTTGTATAAGTTCTTATGTGGTTGTATGGTTTCATTTCTCTTGCACAAATTTTTTAGAGTGAAACTACTGAATCATGAGGATGTCTCAGTCCACTTGTTCTTCTCTTACAAAATATCACATACTGGATAATTTATGAACAATAGAAATTTATTTCTCACATTTTTAGAGGTTCAGTAGTTTAAAATCAAGGCATGTGCAGGTTTTATATCTGGTTTAGGTTGCTCTCTACGTACTTTCAAAATGGCACCCCAATACTGCAAACTCCGGAGTGGATGAATGCTGTGTTCTCACCTGGTTCAAGGGATAGAGGAGAAAAAGGGAAGAGTGCAAGTTTCCTCTGGCCATTCTACAACTTTCTAATCCTATTCATGAGAGCTCAGCCAATTTCATTACTTCCAAAGGGCTCTTCATCTTATTACTTTTGGTAATGAAGTTTGAATACAGATTTAGAGGGAGTCAGACAATAATGGGGCACATGTTGAATGTATAAAAGATCGCTAAACTGTCTTCATAGTTATTTAACCTTTTATTCATCCTTCAGCAGTATTGGAGAGTGCCAGTTTTTCTAGATTCTTGTCAGCACTTGGAATTCTAAATCTTAAGAATATTGACCCTTTTGGTAAGTATATAGTGATTTTTATAGTGGTATCATAATGGTTTTAAATTGCATTGATTTCTAACTAATGATATTAAACATTTTTTTGTGTATTTATTGGCCATTTGTTTTTATTTAATTTTATTTTAAAGATAAAAGAACGAAAACATATTAACAAACTCACATACATTTTACAAAATAACACAAAAACAATACAAGCAATAGAGAATTTCAGAAAAGGTGATAGGAAATTAACAATGGTTGTTGTATTACATTTTGATATCTTCAGATTGGTTACTCAAGTAAACAAATATAGACATGTAAGATTTATTAAACAGTTCAACATTAACTGTTCCTTTCAATAAAGCAATAGAAGTCTGTAGTAGAACTATGTTAGCTATCCTGTGTATACATATATACATAATATTCCCCCTATTTCTTTTCTTTTTTCTCTCAACCCAGTTTTTCTTTCCTTTTGAGCAGTTTCCTTTCATTTCACAATATCTATCACTCCTCCTATATTTTATTCACTCTTTCAGGTTCTTACACTAGTGAGACAATACGGTGTTTACACATGTGGGTCTGATTTATTACACTTATGAGTATGGTCTCTAGTTGTGTCCATTTATCTATAAAACCCTCGAGTTCATCTTTCTTTATAGCTGAGTAATATTCCATTATATAAAAGTACCACAACTTTTTTGTTCATTATTTAGTTGATGTGCATTTGTGTTGCTTCCATGATTTAGCTATTACAAATTATGCTGGTATAAAAATGGGGTGCATATATTGCTGTGCTATGATATTTTCAGTTCTTCTGGGAAAAATACCATTAAAGAGAATAAAAAACAAAAAAAGTTATAAATGATAGAGAATTTCACTAAACAAGATACTAAGAATTCAACAATGGTTGTTATATTGCATATTGTTGTCTTCAAATTAGTTGTTCAGATTATTAGATATAAACATACAATATTGGTGAAAAAATAAAGCATTAATTGTTCCTTTCAATAAACCATTGAACATCACCAGTACAGTTACCCAGCTCTCCTTCTGTATACATATATATTTTTCCCTTCCTTCCTTCTTTCTTTTTCTCCTTTCCCTCATTCCAGTTGTTTCACTTTTTGAGTAATTTCTCATGCTCCTGAATGCTGGGATTATGCCACTATGCTCTGCTTTGAATATCCTTTTTGTATTGGTGTTATGGCTTATATCTATGTCTCTACAAAGCCTCACGCTCTCATAGATAGGGCTTTTGCAAGGTGATTGGATCATTAGTCATGGACACGTGATACTGGATCAATCCACCACTGGGTTTGTATTTCTGGGTGTGACTGGTGGATTTACTGAAGAGGGAAGGCCCACCCTAGGCATGGATGGTAATAATCCACAGGATTATAGCCTTCAAGAACAGAAAGGGAAAGAAGAACGTAGTCTTGGTGCTTCCTGCCTTTCTGCTATACCTCTTTCTCCTTTGATGGCACTCTGCCGTGATTCCTTGCCTGAAAGCTAGCTGACTATGGACAGAAACCTCTACAGATTATAAGCCAAAATAAACCTTTTCTCCTTTCAACTGTAGGCATTGAGTATTTTGTCCTAGCAATGAGAAAATAACTATGACAATTCACATCTTTGGATGAAAGATTAATTTTGTTGAAGTCCAAGTTTTCCTTCATTTTGGCTAGAATACCCTCTGTATTGTCAAAGAAAATCTTTGTCTACCACACCACTGCAAATATTCTCATATATTTAGATCCAAATGATTTCTAATCAACTTTTATATTTTTATGATCTACCCAGAACTAATATTTGTGAAATATATGAAGTGATTACTGTGTGCCATTTCCTTCATATAGATGTTCAGAAATTCCAGCCCAATTTATTAAAAAGAATTTCTTTTATCCAAGGTATTACTTTCATAACATTCTAAAACATCAATAGACTGTACAGGTATTGATCTAATCTGATCTCTATTCTCTTCCATTGAAGTAAATTTGTCTATATTTAACCTACTACGACATTGTCCTGATAACTATAGGCATGTGGTAATCCTTGATGTAAGACTGCATAAATCCTTCATTTGTCTTACATTTTTGCAAAATTGCTATGGTTATTTTTAATGTATATATATATATGTATAATATATATATATATATACTTGTGAATATTAAATATATATATAAAGTAGCTTTTCTATTTTGCTTCGTTTTTACTTAAGATTATATTGAAAGTGCAGTTGCATTTTCAGAGATGTGAAATTTAACACTTTTAGGTATTCTGATCTATAAACACCACATAACTTGCATTATTTAGCTTTCCTTTAGTGTCATTCAGCAGTGTTTTGTATCTTTTAACATAGAAGTCTTGCACATATTTGATTGAGTTGGTTTCTAAGTATTTTATATTACACACCCAATAGTAAATAATTTAACTTTTAATTGGTGCTAGTTTATAAATATAATTGCTTTCTGGATATTGTCTTATATTATGGTATCTTGTTGAACTTTAGTGCTATCTACCTTTCTGTATACTTCTTGGAATATGGTTCAGTGTAAATTATGTCACCTAAGAATAAAAGTAGTTTAGCAATTTTCATTTATTCTGTTTTTGAGCTTTATTTTTTCCTGGAATTATTTCACTTAGTTGTAAAATATTGATGAGAAATGTTGAAACAAAATTCTCAGGTTATGATTCAGATTTGAAATAAATGTTCAATATTTAACAGGAAGTTTACAAAATGGTATCTTTTTTATATGCCTTTTGTAATATTAAGAAAATTTCTGGGTCAAGTGGCACAAGTGGCACAAGTGCCCTCCTGGCAAGTGCAAGGTCCTGAGTTCAATTCCTGGTACCATAAAAAAAAAAACAAAAAACTTTCCTTTCCATTCCAAGTTTTCTAAGAATTTTTTCTCTGAATCCAACTTGAATTTTGTAAGACACTTCTGCATCTATGGAAATCATCTTCTTTTTGACTCCATTGTGTTTAATTGCATTCTGCTATGTAACTTTGAAATACTGAGGTAAATTTAAGGGATCATAATGTTTAATCTTTCCATATGTTGCTATATTTAATTTATAAACTCTGTTGTTCATAGTTTATATCTATATTCATGAGAAAAATTAGTCTGTGGTTTTCTTTTATTTGCCTTAGTGGTGACAAAATAACATTAACCTCATAAAATGAGTTGAAATGTGCAGTGTATTTTTTGACAGAAATTATATATTATAATTTTTGTTTAAAAACTTAATATACTTTAAGTATTCTTAAATATCTCACGTTGAATCATTTTACATTTTAAAATAAACCTATTTGACAGGGAACCTCAGGCGGGGAGCGCTGGTTTTTTGC
>NW_004955503.1:3671340-3672458 GCF_000276665.1 Chinchilla lanigera
AAAAAAAAAAAAAGAAAATAAACCTATTTGTTAGAAATAGAGCTGGAAAATTTAGAAAAAAAATTTGTTAGGTGGGCATGGAGATACACACCTGTATTTCTCAACCCTCGCTCAGGCTGAGACAGGAGGATTGCAACTTTCGGACCAGCCTGGAAAATTTAGCAACTTAGTGAGAACCTGTCAAAATTTTGACAAAAGAGAAAGTCATGAAGCTCAGTGCAAAGGCCCTAAATTCTATCCCCAGTACCACCACCAATAAAAAGAGAACTTGCATGATATTTGGGAATTTCTTCTTGTTTTCTTTTTTGTAAATTTTTTTCTTTTAGTTTTTTTCTTGTCTTGTAAATAGAAAAGAACAAAAGCAAAATAACAAAACCAAAGACAAAACCAAAACAAAACAAAAACTTTAAAAATGATATAGAATTTCAAAGCAAGATGGCAGGAAATCAACAGTAGCTGTTTCATAACTTATTGTTATCTTCAAAGTAGTTGCTCAGATTACCAGATAGAGGTATGCAAGATTGATCAAACGATTAAGCATTAATTATTCCTTTTAATAAACCAATAGAAATTAGTAGTACAATTATCTTAGCTATCTGGTGTATATATACAGATATTTTCTTTTTCTTCTTTCTTTCTTTTCTTCTTTCCCTCATCCCAGTTGTTCTTTGCTATTGAGTAGTTTCTTTCCCTCTCACAATATTTATTGTCCCTTTCATATTTTATTTATGCTTTCAGTTTCTTAAACTAGGTAGACAATACGGTGTTTACACTGGTCTGATAAATTTCACTTATGAGTATGGTCTCTAGTTGAATCCAATTACCTATAAAAGCCTCAAGTTTATCTTTCTTCACATCTGGGCAATACTCCATTGTACAAAAATACCACGTCTTTTTTATCTGATCCTCAGTTGATGGGCATTTGGGTGGTT
This sequence comes from Chinchilla lanigera, assembly GCF_000276665.1. Taxonomy (NCBI): domain Eukaryota; kingdom Metazoa; phylum Chordata; class Mammalia; order Rodentia; family Chinchillidae; genus Chinchilla; species Chinchilla lanigera. The sequence goes on from NW_004955503.1 coordinate 3,672,273, forward strand.
TCCAAGATTTTGCTATTACAAATTGTGCTGATATAAACATAGGTGGACTTATCTCGCCGTGATATGATGTGTTTAATTCTTCTGGGAAAATATCGAGACTGGAATAGCAGGATTAAACAGGACCTCTATTCCTAATTTTTTGAGGACTCTGCAGACTGATTTCCAAAGTGGTTGCACCAGTCTACA
>NW_004955503.1:3673483-3731447 GCF_000276665.1 Chinchilla lanigera
TGCCTTTGGAATTCTAGGTCTCTTCTGGTTCCAGATGAATTTTAGGAGTATTTTCTCTAGTCCTGTGAGGTATGCTAATATTATTTTGATTATGATTGCATTAAATCTGTATAAAAATTTTGGAAGTATGGCCATTTTCTCTATGTTGGTTCTTCCTATCCATTAGCAAGGGATATCTTTCCATTTTCTGATGCTCTTTTCAATTTCCTTTTTCAGAGTACTGTAATTTTCAACATATAAACCTTTTACATCCTTTGTTAGACTGATTCCTAAATATTTCATTGTTTTGGATGCTATTATGAAGGGTGTTGTTTCCCTTATTTCTCTTTCAATAAGTTTGTGTACAAGAATGCTATTGATTTTTGAGTACTGACTTTGTATCCTGCCATGAAACGGAATTTGGTTATTAACTCTAGGAGTCACTTGGTGGAATTTTTGGGGTCTTCTATGTACAGTATCAGGTCATCTGTGAATAATGGTAATTTCACTGTTTCCTTTCCCATCCTTATTCCTTTTATTTCTCTCTCTTATCTAATTGGTCTATCGAATGTTACCAGAACTATGTTGAAAAACAACAGTGATAGTGGACATCCTCGTCTTTTTCCTGATTTTAGAGTGAAAGCTTTCAGTTTTTATCCATTTAAAATGATGTTGGCTGTTAGTTTGTCATAGATGACTTTTATCAGACTGAGGTAAAGACCATCTATTCCAATTTTCTATAGAGTTTTATTCTGAATGAATGCTGAACTTTATCAAAAGCTTTTCCTGCATCTGTTTAGATGATCATGTGATTTTTGTCTCTGGCTCTGTCGATGTGGTGTATTACATTGAATGATTTCCATATGTTCAACCACCCTGCATTCCTATGATTAATCCCGCCTGGTCATGGTGTAAAATCTTCTTGATGATATGTTGAATTCTGTTTACTAATATCTTATTGAGGATTTTAAAATCTATATTCATTAGGGAGATTGTCCTGTAGTTCTCTTTTTTGGTTGTATCTTTCTCTGGTTTTGGTATCAAGATAATACTTGCCTCCAGGAAGGAGTTAGGGAATATTGTTTCCTTTCAATTTCATTAAAGAGTTTGAAGAGTATTGGCATGAGATCTTCTCTAAATTTCTTGTAGAGTTCAGCAGTGAATCTGCCAGGACCTGGGTTTTTCTTCATGAGTATGTTATTAATTATAATTGCAATCTCATTAACTGATTTTGGCTTATTGAGAATTTTTATATTTTCTTGAATCAGCTTTGGTAATTCATATGTATCTAAGCATCTGTCCATATCATCTGTGTTTTCCATCCTATGAGAGTAAAGATTTTCAAAGTATGTACTGATGATATGAATTTCCACAGGATCTGTAGTGCCTTCACATTCATCATTGCTCAATACACGAATTTGAGTCTTTTCTTCCCTTTTTAAATAAGGTTGGCTAAGTGTTTATCAACTTTATTTTTCCAAAGAATTAACTCTTTGATTCATTCAGTCTTTGAATTGTTTTCTTCATTTCCATTGTGTTATTTTCTGCTCTGCTCTTTATTTTTTCCCTTCCATGGGTTTTGTGTTTGTTTTGCTCTATTTGTGCTCATTCTGATTTCCTGAAGTGAGAATTTACCAGTATAAATTTGCTTCTTAGGACTGCTTTCACAGTGTCCCATAGGTTCAGAAATGTCTTCTCTGCATTCTCATTCAGTTGTAGATATCATTTAATTTCTTCCTTTATCTCATCTCTGACCCATTGATTTTTCAGGATGGTATTGTTTAATTTTCATATGTTTAAGAAATTTTTGCAGTTTCTTTCACCATTAATTCCTAATTTCATTGTACCATGGTCAGATATTATGCATGGGATAATTTCAATTCTTTTTCATTTACTTAAGCATGTTTTTCTGGTCTAGTACATGATCTATTTTAAAGAACATTCCATGTGCAGCTGAGAAGAAAGTATGTTCTGATGATGTTGGGTAGAATAGTGTAAAAACATCCACTAAGTCTATTTCTTCACAGGTTTATTTAACTTAGGTTATTTCTTTGCTCATTTTTGTCTAGTTGATCTATCTCATTTTGATAATGGGTGTCTTGGTTACTTTTACCTCGTTGCTGAGACAAAATACCCAACTCCCAAAATGAAGGAAGGAAAGGTTTATTTAGCTCACAGTTTGTGGAGGTTTCAGTCCATACTTGGCTGGCTCTGAGGCAGAAGATAGCAAAGCAACAAGAGCAAAGAGGAATGGCAGCCGAACAGCAAACAGCCAGAGCAAAACTGGAGGAATGGCAGCAAGCAGCTTCTTTCTTGCCTTACATCGTAAACAGGCTACCCCCACCTAAGGGGCGTGTAGCTCTCACATAATCTTTGCCCTCCTCTTCCACAGGCTCAGGATGTATACAAAGTAAGCACTTTGGCTTCCTGCTAAGTTACTTAGCCAAACCTCTAGACTCCCCAAGTTGACACAATGTATCAACCATAACAATGGGATATTGAGATTTCTCATTACAATTGTGTTATTGCTTATTTGAGTTTTCATGTCTATTAATAATTGTCATATCTTTGGATTCTCCTGCATTTGGTGCATATATATTTATGATTGTTATCTCTTCCTCTTGAAGTTTCCCCCTAACAAGTATCTAGTGACCTTCATTATCCCTCTTCATCATTCTTGATTTGAAGTTGACATTATTTGAAAATAGAATAACTATTCCTGGTTTTTCGTGGGTTTCAGTGACAGGCAATATTATTTTCCATCCTTTTATTTTCAGTCTATGAATTTCTTTTTTGTATTAAATGTTTTTCTTGTATAAAGCATATTATTGAATCTTATTTCTTGATCCAGTCTTCCAGGTTGTTTCTTTCGAATGGTGAATTGAGGCCACTTGCATTGATGGTTGTAACTGATATGTATTGGTTTATCTTGGTCATGGTATTTTCCTGTTGTTCATTCCCTGCTTTTCCCTTCTGTTTAGTTGCTTACTCTGGCTGGTGGTTTGCCTTTGTTGTTGTTCTTGGAATTGTGATCATTTTTCTCAGTCTAGAATATCTTTTATTACTCTTTGTAGCATTGGTTTTGTGTTTATAAATCTCTTAATTTGTTTTTCATCTTGGAAGTATCACACTTATGCATTATTTTTGAAAGATAGTTTTGCAGCATACAGCAACCTGAGTTAAAAGTTGTTTGCTTTCAGGACTTGAAATGTTTCACTCCAAGCTCTTCTTGATATGAGGGTTAGTGTTGAGAAGTCTGTCATGATTATGATGGTCTTTCCTTTATAGGTGCTCTGTTTTCTCTAACAGCTTTTAATATTCATTTTTTTTGCTGAATTTATGGAACCTTGATTATTTTATGTCTTGAATAGTTTTATTTTAGTCATGAATGTTTGGAGTTCTAAATGCTTCATTTATTTATATGTCAAATTCTTTTTCCACATTTGGGAAGTTTTCTTCCATTATTTCTGTGAAGAGATTTTAATGTCATTTGTGCTGTCTCCAGCATTCTCATTGACCCTAGTCAATCTTATGTTATTCTCCCTTGCTTCATCTTGTAGCTGTTGGACTAATTTTCATTGGTCTCTTGCTAATTCTAAGATATCTTTCTTTTCATTATCACTAGCTGTAATTCTGTCTTCAAGATCTGAATCCTAGCCTCTTCTTCATTCAACCTGTTGCACATACTTTTAATAGAGTTTTTAATCTCTTGGATTTTTGTTTGGATCTGTTTCATAAATTCCATTTATTTTCTATGTTGGGAATTATTTGTTTTCATCATATATTTTTGGTGCCAAGGATGAAATGAGGTCCTTGCATTTGCCAAGCAGACACTGTGCTGCTGAGCTACATCCCTGCCTGTTCTTTTCATCACTTTTTCTGAGCTCATCTGTCCTTTTATCTGGGTCTTCTCTGATATCTTTGATTTTAAGCATCATTTCTTTCTGTACCTAAGAGATTATTTTCTCCATATCCTTTTCTACTTTTCACTTTTCATAAAGTTCCAGTGTTTGATTTCCAGTTTCATCTATCTCCTTAAATTCTGGGCTTGTCCTGGGGGCCTGGGGTTTTGTTTTGCTTGTGCATCTTGTCACTTTCTATTTTCTCTTTTATATTTTTTTCTATGTTGATACTTGCCAGTTTCTTATGATATATAGCTTTATTGCTAGTATTTAGGTTTCCCTAGAGGATGTTTGTTCTTCAGGGATGTTTTCTAGATATAGGTGGTTTCTTAGAGCTACCCCAAGGCCCTAGCTTCCCAATTTTTATATGATGCAAGATTATTATTTGGCTCAACTCCCAGTCCTTTGGTACTGGGCTGTGGTGGTGATTATGACCTCATACAGTCACACTGTTATCACACAGGGGAGAAAAACTGTTTATAACAAGTATGGCATCCTGGCTAAAGTAGTACAGTTAGTAATAACAATAGTTTCAAGTACAGCTTAACTACTGATAAACTATGGTAACCACTAACCTATTACTTCTGACCACAGAAGTAAAGGCTAAAATTTCATAATAACATCACACATATACTGTGCACTTGTGTACAGTGATTTTCCCATTATTCAGGTGATTTTACCCTTCTGTTGGGAGTAGGTTCTTAAAATGGTTAGGGGTGAACTAAAGTGCTGAGTGAGATCAAATATAGTAGAGTCAGGGCTGGAGATTAAAGGATGATCACCCAAGTTTTGGGAAATTAGGGGACACAGGAGGGAAAGAATAAAATAGAATTCAAAGTAGTAGTCAGAAAGGGCAGAGACAATGTTTACTCCCTTGCAAGGTTAAATTCAAGAAGTAGTTGAAGAAAGAGAGAGTGGGTCTATAGGAAAGAATGAGAAACAGGTAAGAAACCTAAACATTGAAAAAAAGAAGAGAAAAAGAGAATGAAAATTAATGGGAGAGAATAAAGAACAAGATGATTAGTGTAAAAGAGGAGAGAACAAAAGGAAAAGAAGAAAAGCCCAATACGAAAATGACTACCAAATGAAGAAAACAAGATGACATCCAACCAGGCAGACCAGGGATAGCCAATCAGACAAACAAGGGAGAATGAAAGTAGTAAAATATCTCTGGTGTTTATAGTTCTGTGATAGTATCCATATTTAATCCCAGAAGTGTGTTAAGTATGGAGCTTATCTTGGCCTGTGGCTGTGGGGCCTGGGACTGGACTTTTGCTGGTGGAGTTACTAGAGGAACCCAACCGCTGGCTCCTCACTGCTGCTTCAGACACTCCATACTGCTAGTCTCACCAATTACTCTGCCCTCCAAAGCCATGTGTTCACCTGTGCTCCTGGGACCCGGATGTTGTCCTGGGTCTCAAGTCTTGGGGTGGCTGTCAGTCTGCTTAAAAGAGGCATGTGTCTTTACACTCCTCTTAAAGACCCTGCCATCCCTAAGGAAATGGAGAAAGCACAGAGCACAGACTTATTCTCCTCTAGAAGGCCCTGCATCTCAAATGGAAATCTCTTGTTTGTAGATATTTTGTTTTGTTTTAAAGAGTAAAGAAATAAAATAAAATTTGGAAACAATGTAATAGGAGGGTAGCAATGGCTAACATTTTGCATATTGTTATCTTTAAAGTAGTTACTCAGAGTACAAGACATCAGCATTCAATTATCCGAACAATATTAGCACATACCTCATTTTCAACAAACTAAGAGAAAGTAGTAGTTTAACTATTTTAAGTACCTTATATATATTTCTGCTATTCTCATCCTTCTTTTCTCCTTTCCCCCACCCCAATTTCTCTTTCCTTTTGAAGGTTCCTTCCATTTTACAATATCTGTTGTATAGTTTGGACGTTATTTACCTTTTCAGTTTCTCACACTAGGGAGACAATACAATGTCTACCCATGTGCATTTGGTTTGTTTCACTTATTTCTCTCATTTAGTAAATTTGGCCATTTCATTAAATCGTCAAATTTACTGTAATCAAGTTGTTCATAATATGCACTCATATCTTCATAGTATTTGTAAGATTTCTGAAAATGTTCTCTTTAGCTTTTCATTGATAATTTGTGGGGTGTTTTCTTTTTCTCTTGTCAATTTACTAAGAGTTTATCAATTTTAATGAGCTTTTTGTGCAAACAACTTCTGGCTTTGATTTATCCAGTTATGTGTTCCTTTTTAACGTTCTTCAGCTCAGTCCTATCTTGACAAATTCTTTGCTTTACATGTTTGAGATTTAATTTACTCTTTATTTTACCTTATTCAAGCTTAGATAATTGATTTTAAACCTTAATCATTTTATAAAACTATATTTTAATTTTTATTTCATAAAATTATATTTTCAACCTTTTTCTTGACCCTCGTCTGGTGGTACCTGACAAATTTTGATATTCTGTGTTTTTATTATTATGCATTTCAAAATGTCTTTTGAAGAAGGGAAAGAAGGAGAAATTTTGTATGTATGTATATACATGATAGTTAACATGGTTGTTCTTCTGTCTTCTATTTCTATGCTGAAAGAAACTGTCAATGAGTCTTTGGTTGACCAGTATTGCATGTCTATATCTGTTTTCATGAGAAGCCACTTTGAAGATATCAATATGTAATACAACAAGCATTATTAATTCCCTACCACTTTGTTTGTAACTGTGTATTGTCTGTACTGTGCTTGTGATGTAAAATGTTGTATGTCTGTTAATGTTTCCCTCCTTTTATCTTTAAAATAAAAACAAAAGAAAACAAAACAAAAAAATGTCTTTTGATTTCTTCCTATATTTATTCTTCACCAGTAGGTCATTTAAAAATATATTACTTAATTTGTAAGTATTTGATATTTTTTATACATCTTTGTTACTGGTTTCTATTGCTATTTCAATTCCACTCCGGTCAAGTCTGTGTTCTATATGTTTAATTATTTTATGTTTGTTGAGAATTATGTCAAAGAAAATAATGTCTAAAGTAGTGAATTTTGTGTGTGCACCTGAGAAGAATGTGTGTGAAGCATTGCTGGGAATTGTCTTGATGTGTTTGTGTTGTTATAACCAATTACCATAAATTGGGTGGCTTATAAACAACAAAGACTTATTTCTCATAATTCTCAATAGTAAGAAATCTACTATATCATACACTGATAGATCCAGTGTGTGGTGAAGTGCTGCATCTTCACAAATAATGTCTTCTTGCTGTCTCCTGATAGCAGTAGAAAAAGCTTCTTAGCTCTGTAGAATTCTTTTTGTTATTTCTTTGTTAATGTTATTCAGATAATGCATACACATTTTATATACTTATTTTACCAATTATTGAGAAGACACTGTTAACATTCCCAACCATGATTATGGATTTACCTATGTCTTTCTATAATTCTTTCAATTTTTAATTTATATATCTTGAATCATTGTTACTATGTACACAAGCATTTCAAACTTTTATGTGTTCCTGATATATTGGTACATTTTTCTGTGTGAATTCTCTTGTTTTCCTCTAGTAATATTTGTGTCCTTTGAATTATTTCTTCTGTGATGTTTTCATACCCATTATAACTTCGTTATGGTTAGGGTTTCCATGGTAAATTTATATTCTTGATTATAATCTGAACTCTTATTTCAGGCATTTGTTATTTTTTCCAGCTTTGAGTTTCCAGTTGCTGTCTTCCATTCCTTTAAATTGTTTATATGGCCAATCAGCTTTACTTATGAAAAAATATACCGTCATTTTAGAGCATGTCTTCTCTTCATTGAAATTCTAGATCAATAACTTTTTTCAGATTCAAAGACACGAGTCATGATATTCAGGCTTATATTTTTTCTGATGAGAAATCAATTATTATTTTTGTTCTTGCATATTTAATATATCTTCTCAGCTATGTATATGATGCAAACAATTTTATCATACCCTTAAATGTTGCTTTCTCCATGATCAATCTGCTTGATGTTTATTTATACTCTTTGATTTTTTCCAATAATTTGGAAAAATTTTGGCCATTCTTTCTTCAAACATTTTTCCTGTCCCAATCTCTGTTATCTCAATTTGGAAAATCATGAGTATGCATTTGAATGCTTGAAACTGTCCTTAGTTACTTAGAATCAGGGCTTTTTTTTTTTTTCAGCTTTTGTTTCTTTCCAAGATTTAATTTGTTTTGTTGCCCAGTTTTTTAAATCATTTGGAATTCTGTTTGTTAGTGTTGTATCTGCTATGATACATCTATATTCTTTTCTTTTCTTTATTATATAATTTTGAACATTTTATTTCTCAAATTTGCATTTGGTTACTTTTTACAGATTCATTTTGTCTGCTGAGATTTTTCTGTTTACTCATAATGTCTGTGTTTTACATCTAGTACTTGAACTCATTTGTAGTAGGTATTTTAGACTGATTTTCTGCTAATTTGAGTCTTCCAAACACCTAATTCTGAATTATGTATTCAGTGCTGTAAAAGTGCCAGTCTGTTTCATACACAAATCATTTTTCTTCAGCTTTTCTTTGGTTTTTTTGTCACTTACAATTTCTTCATGTGTCCAGTATTTAAAAAATTACATATTATACAGAATGAATGCCTTACTCTTGAATTTTTAAAGGTTTGTTTTACTTTCTTAAGGTATAAAAAATTATATTCTGGTAGTTGACCAATTTATTGTGAATCAGGTTGATTTTGCTGGCATATTTTTAAGTTTCATCCGAACAGGTCCAGAGTAGTGCTTGTTCTAGAGTTGAAACAGCGTGTAAGTTAGTTGTGTTCTTTCTAAATTATCATCAGAATGTATACTCCTTTAAAATGTTTATTCTATCTTTTTGGACAGAAAATGGAAGACTGCTAGTACTTCAAAAACATGAATCTTCATTCAGTTCATGGATCCCCAGTAGTTATTTTCTTGCCTTGGATATATTAAGCTGAGACTTATTTGGAGCTTTTCACAGATTTCTGGAAATTCCCCTCTCCATAGTTCTCTCTTGTCATTCTGAATCAGAATTTCCACCCATCTACATGACATTTAATTCTGAACTCTGTCTCTTCAGCTTTGTTTCAGTGCCAGGTTACGTGCTCCATGCCTGTGTGGTGCAATCTGGAAAGAGACTGTTAACAAAACCATGAAAATATTTGACCTCATGTGCTGTGTTTCTCATTCACCACTTATTTTAATCTATGCCATCTACTGTATACAATCTGAGAACTATTGTTTCTTGTATTTTGTCAAGTTTCATAGTTATTTACAGTAGGAAAGCTACTTTATGGAGGGTGAATTTCATTTTGGCTAGAAGTAGCACTATGCTCTTACAATGTTTCCTTTTTTTCATTTTGAACAACTTAAATTATAATCAAAGGTAAGAGAGAAATATATAATTAACTTAGACTCACCAATTACTGACACCTTGGCAAGTTTTCTCCCCAACTTCAATCCATGATCATTATTTTTTTGTTGAATAATCTGAAAACAATTCACATAATATTAAACTTTACCACTAGATATTTCAGTATGCATATCTTGAAAACATGGAAATTGTGACAATCATATGTCAACTTGATTGGATTAACACATGTTCAGAGAATTAGTAAAGCACAACTCTGGGTGTATCATGGATGCATGGCCTTGGATACCACACCTAACCTCTACAAATTCCTCTTAGGCACTGTTCCCCTGCTCTGCTTCTCAGCTACAATGAACTGAGCAGCTTTTTTTCACCATACACTTCCATCATGGTGTTTCCACTCTGGAGTTAGCTGACATGGACTGATTTCCCTGAAACTTTGTGCTTAATTCAACCAGCTCCTTCTTGGACAGCTGTGTGTGTTGGGTATTTTGTTCTAGTGGCAGGAACATTGACTAATACAGAAAATTGCTACTGAGTATGGGTATGTTCCCGTCACTATACCTTCAGAAGCCTTTGGAACTGGTTTGCAGGTAAACTTCGTAAATGTTTGTAGATGTAAGCTAGAGATGCCATAAAATGCTATAAGTAGAGCTTGAAAGATGATTCTTGTCTGAGTTCAGAAGACTAGAATGCTGATAGGAATGGTGACAGTAAAGGCCAGGCTCAGAAGGTTTTAGTTGGGAATAAGAACTCCACTGGCAATTGCACTACAGACCATATGTATTACACCTCAACAGAAGATTTATCTAAATTTTGCCCCTGTCCTGAAACTTTTTAGGAAACTGATATGAAGGACAGAGGATTAATTGCTTTGTCAGAGGAAATTTCAAGATGACCCAACATTTAGCATGAGGCATGGGTACAGCTTCTGCATTTACCCAAATTTATAGTAAGAATTGGGACAATAAACCGAGCAGAAACACTTGAAAAAGTGAAGTATTGGCTCAAAACTAGCCATGTGCAAAGTTGTCACAAAAGGATGTGTGGCTGCTGAAGAGATTAGAGCTTTTAAAAGGAAACCAAGTACTTTGTAAAAGGAAAAACAGGTGCCTTAAGGGTATCTCAAGAATCAGCAAGACTCTACCCATCATAGGTTCAATTTTTTAAATTTTCGACCTTTCATTTGAGAAGAGAGCCCCTAGATTTTCCTGTTTGTAGTGGATTGACAACTGGTGGTCAGCTTGGTTGAATGAAGAAGTGTGGTGCTGGGTGCAGGAGGCCTACCTGAGGACTGTTGCCAGCAGCATAAGAGGCTGTTGGAAGCTGAGAAGCTGCTGGATGCTGTTAGAAGCTGCATGGAGCTGTTGGTTCTCTTGGAGGAGCTTGTCACACTGGCTTTCTTGATGAACTTGGCTGTTCTTATCATCCTAAGAGCTTAGGACCTTGTTTTCACTGAGAATGGCTTCGGTTCACTTTGGAGGAGCTCTGATCCTCACTTTAAGCATCATTTCCTGGCTCCAGAGGGGAAAGATGGTGCACTTCTCAGTTTCTGGGAGAAGCTTGTAACATTGGCTTTTTGGATGGGAACTCAGGTTTCCTCACTGGGGGAGGAGCTCAGGACCTCACTGTTACTGAGGGTGGCTGTGGTACTTTTCAGGGGAGCTCTGGTTCTTACACTGAGCATTTCTTCTTGGCTCCATTTCGTATCCCTCAGTCTGTTGGCACAGATCATTCATCCCTCTGGCATGGACTTACCAGCTTCCACCACTGACCTTTGGGCCTTCCCAGTGCAGATCCGTGAAACAGGTCTTCATGAGACATTTTCATGAGCTCTAGGCCTCCAGCTGGACTTGTGAGAGGTATTATTATGAACTCTAGGTCTTCAGCTGGGCTAATGGAGGACATTATTGTAAGGTCCAGGCCCTTCAGCAGGATTTAGTCTTTAGTGTGTGAACAGATTTCCTGCACTCTCTTGTATGTGATTCTTTGCATGACTATTATAAATAATCTTATAAAATATGTGCCCTGTATTATATTTTTCCCCCTACAAAACCCCAAACTGTGACACTACTCATAAAGGGACTGCTAGTAAATAGATTTTCTGGGATTCATTTCACTGTGTTCCACCATCTAGTCACTCAGAGGATGCTGAAACCATGGTTCAGGATATCCTGACTATTGGCTGTGCTGATGGCAGACATTTGTGAAGCCCATTTGATCCGGGCTCTGCAGGCATGAAGAATGTAACAGCTGTGGTTTAAGAAAGTTTTCCACCCCTCTTTCAAAGGAAATCATTGCAGGCCAGGCAAAGAGCCTCTGAGAAGGGAGTGTGTGACAGTGGGAATGAAGCTGAAGGTGAAGTAGAGATCTGTGGATGTTAGAGAAGTCATGAATGTGGGATATTTGCTGAAAAAAGAATCTGGCTGAGAGTACAGCCAGTCCAAAAGCAAGAGCATGTCAATTGCAAACAGGCTGCACGGTTGGGGATGAACAAACCCTCTGTAATCATATCTAACCCACATGTGCCCTAGATGCCACCTGTCATAGTTACTTTTTTCTCCTTGCTGAGACAAATTAACCATCTCTCAAAATTAAGGAAGGAAAGGTTTATATAGCTCACGATTTGTGGAGGTTTCAATCCATAATGAGCTGGCTCCAAAGTAGGTGTCACAGCACAGAGGCAACCATACAAGGTGGCAAAAGACAGCAAAAACAACAAGAGCAAAAGTGAGGAGCACAAACCTCTTGTCTTCAGTTATATTTTATTCAGGCTACCTGCCCACACCATCTAAATGCCTTCCTCTTGCACAGTTTCAGGATGTTTACAAAGTAAAGATTCTGATCCCCTGCTGAGTTACTTACTTAACCTTCTAAACTTCTCAAATTAGCACTATGTATCAACCATAACAATTCATCCCTTGCCAACTTGGCAACCAGACACATTTCTTTAAACTAGTTTCCAGATACAAAGACATGCTTTTTTTTTTTATCATTTCACAACTTGTACATTTTAACCCAGGTTTAACCATCCTTAAGTCTACTAACATTATATAATATTAGAACTATAACATTCTACCCCTGGCCCCACAAAGACACATGCACATTCCTTTATGTAAATGGCATTTAGTAGATCTCTAAGAATTGCCAGTCTTAAGAGTTTCAGCATTGCCGAAAAGTCAAAGTAGCACGTTGCCTCTGAGATGTAAGGCAAACTCTTAGTTACAAGCTCCTGTACAAATGAAAATTTAGATACTTCCAATATTCAATGGCTCAAGATAAACATTTCCATTCCAAATGTTACAAACAGGGGGATACAAAGATTTGGGACTAAAGCAAGTCCAAAATCCAGCAGGGCAAACATTGTAGGCAATTTGTGGCAAGTTATGAGCTCCAAAGGGCTTCAGTGGCTCACTCATATGCAATTTCCAGTGGTTGCAGCTCCCATGGCTTCTCAGCTTTGCTCCCTCCTTGCAGGTATCCTTAGGTGATCCACATTTCTGGATTTTCCAAACTTCTGGGGTCTCCATTGCACCTTTGGCTTCACCCTCACAACTTTGCTCAGGGGCACACTGCCTGGCCTTCCAGGCCCTCTGAAATTATGGTGGAAGCTGCCTTAACCCCATAACTCTTGCAGCCTGCATGCACCTAAAACCAGCACCATATGGGTGCTGCCAATGTCATGCCAGCTGGAGGAGTAGCCAGGTTTTACTCTTTCTTGGCTGTAGGAGTTGAGTACCTGGATTGCTGGGCACTTTGAATCCAATTCTGAGGAGCAAATTTTCTATGCTGCCACCATCCTGGACCACGGTTCTCTGCAGCTTTCTTCTTTAAGGAGTCTTTCACTTTTGTAGTTTGGAGGCTGTAAAGTCTTCCAGTGATGCACTCAGGTCCTCTTTTCTATTCTCCTATTCCTTCTTAGCAATCAAGACCTCCCCTGCTCTGTCTTTGCAGTCCATAGCTTTACTGGATCTTCCTTTCTGGTCAAACATGTCACTGCCTCAAACTTCGACTGTTTTGAAATTTCTTCTGCCAGATTAATTAGCCTGCTGCCTTTAATCTCAGTCTTGGGCAGAGTCTCTGGAAACAAGCAAAATGCAGAAAAACTTTCTGCCAAGCTTAACATACATTGTCTAGAGTCCAACAACTAATGCAGTTCTTCCTTCCAGCAGAAACCTCTCAAACCTGGTTTTTACCAGTTTTCTGGTCTTCTAAACTCTGACCAGAATCTCCTGTACTGAACAGCCTAAGGTTTCCTAGCTCTGCTCTTTCAGGTGATATCTCCAAACCTTTCCAAATTCTTACCATAAGCCATTGCAAAAGAACTACATGGTCAGGTAGAGTCAAAACAACAACCCCATTTCTCTGGTACCAAATTATTTCTGATGTGTCTGCATGGTCATGGAGATATAAGCTTGGGTACTATATCTCAACCCTTGTTCATTTTTCTGTGGCACTATGCCCCTATTATGTTTCAATGCCACTATGAAGGCAGCAGGTTTTTCCTGCTGTACCCTTCCACAGTGATATTTCTATGGTGGAACCAGCTGAGCATGTACTATATCCCGTGAAACAGTGAGCCAAATTAAATCTCTCCTCCTTGTAATTGTAGGTGTAGGGCCTTGTGTCACATGGATGGGAAAGCTAATGCAAAAATTATCTTAAACAACAAAAATACCAGCATTATATCCAAGAAATCTGACATTGTTAAAGAAATATTATCAAATATTGTATACTGAAACTGTTCTTCCAAAGTATTTCAGAGCTTTATTTTGAGATCTTGGATCCATTCAAAAGTCAGTTATCATGCTTGATAGATTATCTCTCTGGTTTTATTTGATCTAAAATAGTTTTTGTTGCTTTTTTGTTTTCTATATAAGGGACATTTTTATGGACACCAGCCAATGTATGTCAGATTGTGTCTTGATAATTCAAGTTAGACATTACTTAGCAGGAAAAATCCACAGAAATTATTGTATATTTTCTATTTTCATTATATTATGATAATATATTTTCATCTCATTTCTTTAACAGTGATGTTAAGTTTGACCACTTGTTTAGTATTTATCATTCCAGAATTCTCCACTTTAAGGTTTATTTTCCTTTTCACAAACAATGTATAATCTGTGGGGTGATAATTTGAAAGCATGTGGTTTTTGATTCTCCCAATATTCTTTGACCCAGTGGTTTTAGTATATGTGGATAATCACCATTGGAATCAACTATAACATTAAAATATTTAAGTTTGCAATTTTTCTCTTTTTATTCTCTATTTATAATCTGAAACTATTTCATAATGAAAAATCTCACATTAATTTTATCTTATCAACATTGTTGGATTCTAACTAATTTAGAAACTCAGAAAAATTCTGTAAAAGCTGATATGCTTTTATTAGTATCACTGTTGTAGCATGACTTCTTCTACATTAGGGATTTCAGTTGCACTACCAATCAGAAAATTTGCTTTACAGAACTGATACAGAGCATTACTTCATTTCAGAGAGGCTTCTTATGTTCTTTTCCACTCAATCATATCCCTTTATCTAAAGAAAAAATTGTTCTGGTACTTTTCACTACGAATTAATTTTTCCTATTGGAGAATTACACATAAATAGAGTAATATAATTGCAATCTTTTATAAGGATTACTTTACTAATAAAAATGTTTTCAAATTTATCCATGTTGTTTCCTTTATCAATAATTTGTTCCTTGTTATTTCTCAATGTTATTCCTTAGTACATATACTCCAATATTTTAAATCACTTTCCCATTAATGAACATCCTACTTATTTCCAGTATTTTGTTATTATGAAAAAGACATCCATAAACACTGTAGTCAATAGACCCTAGTGTGTTTTCTCTGTCATCTCTACTACTTACTGTTTGTGTATGTTTATGTTTTTTTTTGGGGGGGAGGTTTTCTCCGGTACCGAGAACCGAACTCACAACCTTGCGCTTGCCTGGCAGGCGCTTTTGCCGCTGAGCTAAATCCCCAGCCCCGTTTATGTTTTACTAATTTGAAGTGTAACATATATCTCTGACCTGATTTTATTCAATAGAACAGAGTAAATATGATGGTATGCCCATCTCATGATTTTGTCATGTTATATACATTCTTATCTTGCTAGGTGCTCTTTCTAAATTCTCTCTCTTGAGCCAGTTTGGAAAAAGTAAGCAATAATAATTGAGAAGATTATATGACTAGAAGTTAAATATAACCTGTCATTAATAGTGAGATAAAATCTAGGCTCACTAACCACAAAGAAATTATTTATTGAAACAATTTGAGCAAACTTTGAAATGTTTTTTCCTTGTTGATTTTCAAAGAGAAAATGTATTCCAGCTGGCACTTTGATTACAAGAAGCTAAGCAAATGACTCAGCTAATTATCTGTTTGGGCTCTTGATTCAAAATCCATAAATGCACTGTTTTAATCTACTGTTTGTGACTATTATGTTGTAATAGCAACCTAACTCTTATACTACTCAGTTTGTGAGCATTTAGTTTTACTTCTCTTGGTTATGCCTATGCATCTAAGATGTATGTTTAGTTTTATGAGAGAATTCTGTTTAATTATTAGGATTCTCCAGAGAAAAAGAGCCAATAGACTACGTACATAGATATACAAGAGAAGATTTATTAATGACTCAGAACATGCAGTTACATCAGTTGGGAAGACCCTCTATAGACTGTCATCAGAATAGAGACCTCTGGGATTCCTATAGTGTGGTTTAGTTCAAGCAGAGAAGCCAATGGTGTAACTCTTGTTTTGAGGCTAAAATTCTGAACAACCTGGGAGGAGGCAGTTAATGTAATTACTGATATCCAAAATTGTGCATTTGGATTCTGTCCAGGATTTAGCTATTACAAACTGTGTTGGTATAAACATGGGTGTGCATATATCGCTGTGGTATGATGTTTTTAATTCTTCTGGGAACATACCCAGAAGGATCGAATGGCATCTCTAATTCTAGTTTTTGATGAATCTCCACAATGATTTCCACAGTGCTTGTACCAGTCTACATTCCCACCAACAAGAAAGATGTGCTATTTCTATACAATGGAGTATTTCTCAGCTATAAAGAAGAATAAACTCAAGGGTTTTATAGGTAAATGGGTGCAACATGCAGATAAGTGAAATAAGTTAGACTCACATGTGTAAACATCATATTGTATCCTTAGTGTAGGAAATTAAAAGAGTAAGATTCAAAATGTACAATAGATATTGTGAAAAGGAAAGAAACTGCTCAAAAGGAAAGAACAACTGGGATGAGGGAAAAAAGAAAGAAAGAAACAAAAAGAAAGAAAGAAAGAAAGAAAGAAAGAGAAAGAAAGGAAGAAAGAAAAAAAATATGTACACACACAAAATACTACTAAGTTATATTGGTTTATTGAAAGGAAGAGTTAATGTTTAATTGTTTAATCAATCTTACATGCCTAGATCTGGTTATCTGAGTAACCACTGTGAAGATAACAATATGTACCACAACCATTGTTAATTTCCTATCACCTTGTTTTGAAATTCTGTATCATTTTTATTGTTTTTATCTTGTTCTATTTATGTGTTTGTCATTGTTATTTTGTTTTTGTTCTTTTCTCTTTAAAATAAAAAAGTACAACAGATATTATGAAAAGGAAAGAAACTGCCCAAAAGGAAAGAATAAGTAGGATGGGTGAAAGGAGAAAAGAAGGAAGGGAAAAAAATATATATATATATATACACACGAACAAAATAGTTAAAATAATTGTACTACTAATTTCTATTAGGTTATTGAAAGGAAAGAGTTGTATTCATATTGCTTGATGAGTTTTGCATGCTTATATTTTGTAATCTAATTAACTACATTGAAGACAGCAATATGCAATATAATAATCATTGTTAATTTCTTATCATCTTGTTTTGAATTCCATATCAATGTTTTTATTGTTTTTTGTCTTTAAAATAAAATGAAACAATTGGGCAACCTAGAATTTTGATGTACAAGGAAAAAGACAAGTTTATATTTGTTCAGGAAAGTTGAGGATAGAGACCAATTTATCTGCTGTATTTTTTTCTGTGTCCCCAGACTGAATGATTCCCACTCATATGGATGGTGGATCTTCCCCAAATTGTACACTCATATTCATATGCTAATTTCCTCTGGAAACACCCTCTAACTAAATCTTTACCATGTTTTTAAGTATGCTTTAATCTGTTAAAGTTGACACCTGAAATTAACACAATGAAAATTACTTTCTTTAATGCTGTTAAACGTATTTACACTTACACCAACAATGCATGAAGATTTCATTGGATTTATATACTCATCAACATTTGTTTCTGATAGACTCTAGTTTTAGCAAGTCTATCAGATATATGTCACTAGGTTTTTAATTGTCATTTCCTTGAAGACTAATGATACAAAATAAAATTTTATACTTATTGGGTATCAACTATGCATGTCTATGCAAATTACTAACCATATTTTAAAATTGGGTTTTCAATATTTTTTATTATTTTCCAGTAAGATTTTAATACCAGACTTTTATGCTTTGCAATTATGTTCTTCCAGTCTTTAACTTACCTATTCACTAAAAACAAATATTAAATACTTGAGGTGATGTACATACTAAATACCATGATTTCTTCCTTAAATTATTCATTTTCTTAAATGTATACATTGATTAGAAAATTTTAACTTTTTGTTATAGACTTTTTTTCTGTCATGGATTTTACTTTCTGTGCTCTTTTTAAATCATAAAGATCTCTTGCAGAATTTTTCCCCTCTAATAGAGGATTGACTCCAATTTTAGTATGTTCTGCTGAAATGAGTATTCAAGATCCACTCCAAAATTACATATTGTATTTAGTTTTTGTGTCTCTTTAGTCTTTTATAAACTAGAATATTTCCTTTGCCTTTCCTTATTGCTCATGACATTGATATTCTTAAAGAATTTTGTTCTAATTCCTTTCCATTATCATTTTTATTTTATATGAGTGACAATAATATGCCACAGCAATAATGAAGTCATAAGAAAAGAATAAAAGGACTTTTGTATATTAAAACTTGATTAATTGCTGAAAGAATTCTCATCAGTCGTGGGGATAATCTAACTCCAATAGTTTTTCAAGTCTTTTTTCTGATACATTCTTTTCATTAGAAATATTGTGCAGAACTCAAATATTTATAAAGTTAGAAAAATCAGAGTTTCTCTGGATTAAATGAAGGTAGAAATTACAGATCCCACTTGATCTTATGGACCTTTTTTGCTATGTTAGATCTCAAAAGTTGGGAAAACACTGATATATATCAATCACCCTGTATTAAAGGATAATATTCTCTATCCTTCGGTCTGAATCAGCCATTTATAAAAAAAATCGGTATGATCAAATACATTAATATTATCTTTGTCATAAATCCACATTTGTTAACTGGTGACATTTAACTTCTTGTAAATACTGTTGAGTTATTGCAGAGCTATAAGATAAAATATATTGAAAGTACTTCAGAAATTACAGTACAAAGATCCTTCAATTTAAAAATATGTTTTCATTGTCATGAAACTTGATTTGCCATGACAGGAACATTTAGTGTTAAAATATAACTTTTAAAGTAGAATAAACTTGGTCTATCTTAAAAGAAACTACTATAATATCAGTAATCTTAGATCTATGGAATGTTATCATGTGTCTTACTACCTATGTAAGGTAAATGATGCCTGTATGATGAGCTAAACAATTCCAACCAGGAACCAAGCAATCATAAAAATTGTTGTTATAAAACTGCAGTGTGCTGTGTTTCAAACAATATGATACAACAATGGCTGTAAACAGCAGGATATAAGGTGGATTATGTTGAAACATGTTATGAGAGTCACAATGTCTAATAACTCCAAATCTATAAATATCAACCATATCTTGCTATTAAAAGATGGTTTTTGCCATCATGATAAAGAAACTGCCACTTTCATGTCTATTTTAAAGGCACAATTTCTGAAAAAGAGGAAATTGTGTCATCATTATAAGCCAACCATAGACATTTGTGTTGGAAGTTACCAAAGAAAAGCATAAACAATCTTTCAGGTGAACTTTTGGTAAGTGAAATAAATAGATATAGTGGCCTGAGCTATAGTTCATTTTTCAATTTATAAGTGTCTAAAATTTGAGTTTATTTTGGAACTAACAGAGAAATGAGTTTATTAAAATGATGTGACTGGTATTTATCAGCAAGCACGAAGTCACACACTTAGCTCTCATTTCACTTATATCTCTTAGTTCCTAGGTGGCACTTGGAAAGAAATGGGAAATGTTAGATTTTCTGGAAGGAAGGTAATTATTTATTCTTCTAAGTTTATATTCAGAGCACTTCCATAGCAGATATAAGTTCATGCTACAAATAGTCCACAAGATATGTCACTAGTTCCCAGAAATTGAGGTCACCTTTTTGAACACAAGAGTAATCTGAGATATGCAATCAACTTTATTTAGACGATCACTATCATAAAACATTCTTTATTGTTCCTCCTTACTTTAGAAAGAAGTGTTTATACAGAAAGTTGCAATGCAGTCTGAACTCCATGAGAAGAAGGTAATAGCTCCCATTTTTTGTCATCTAAATATTTACTTCTTTGTCCAAAGACATGGAGCTCAAAGAGTGAGGAACTTGTTTATTTAATGCAGTGTTTCTGCACTGGCTCCTAGAAAAATCTAAAATATTGGTGTTGTTATTGCTATTCTTTCTCTTTCTCTCTCCCCATGTAGTTTTACAAACATATAACCCCTATCTTACATAAAAATATCTAAGTTAACTATGAAAATGATACTTCTGATATAGGCGTAGCAATTAATATAGGAACTGATAGCTAAATAGAACCAAGATACTATAACACAACTCAGTAGTGTTACAGGAGATATAAAAAATGTAATCTAATTATTCTATAGGTTATGATAATCAGTGCAGGTTTATTATATGTGTGAAAGCAGAGAGTTATCAGAAGTATTATATATAAAGTGAGACAATGACTCAGCCCCTTGTATAATACCTCAAATATGATTGTCACTCGGGATAATCTACTGAATCATTAAAGTACTATTTCCTTCTATCTCAACTCCCTCTTTTGTTAAAACAATATAAACTAATTTTTTTTGGAAAAAACATGGGAGAATATTTTTATGAGCTCATTGTAGGGATGCTTTTGTGTTTTTGAAAGAATATGTGAAAATACTAACCATAAAAAGATAATATTACTATATTAGGCTATATTGAAAATTAGAATTGATAATTACTAAGAGTGAAATAGCAAGTTTGTAATTGGAAGAAAAATATGTATAATACATACAAAGCGATTGGTATCTAGAATATAATTTTTAAGCACTACCTAAAATGGGCAAGAGGAATTTTGGAATAAGCTAACATGAGGAGAATAAAAACATGAAAGGATCTTTATCTCAGCACCAATCAAAGAAACATAAATTAAAAGAACCATGAAAAAATTATCAATGCAAACATTAGCCAGCATGAGGAGTGCTGAAAATGTGCTGAAATTTGACACACACTTTGAAAAAAATTGATAATTTTTTAAAAGTTAAACAATCACAATTGTAAATTAGTGTACATGTTCACCAGGAGCCTGGGAAGTCCAATGGCATGACTTTAGGAAGTGGCGAGGGCCTTTGTGATGATAACATATGTGAGAAAGCAAGAGCACAGAATCAAGAGAAAGCAGAAGCCCAAATTTCCATATATCAATTCACACTTGAGGTAACTAATCTTCTCATGAAATAATGACATTAATTCATTAATAAGAGCTTTGTTTTCATGAGCTAGTCAACTCTTAAAAGTTCTACATTTTAATACCATCAGAATGGTTGTGCATGTTACTCTTGATTGTTAACCTGATTTGATTAAGAGATTACTGGAGAGGTGATTGGACTGTGAGGTTGGTAACCTTATCAATGGGTTAGAAGAACTGATAACTGAATGAAGGTGGGGCTCATTCAGAGGAAGTGCATTATGGGTGTCCCAGGCCTACACCTGGCCCCTTACCACTTTCCTTCTGGCCCTTTTCCTGCACTCTGCTTTTCTCCTTTAAATTGTGGGTATCAGGTATTTTGTTCCACAAAATATGCTGACTAATAGCTATTAACTTTCAACATGAGTTTTGAGAGGGGTACTCAAATCGTACCCCTTTTCTAGTTATTGAACATCCTGCTTTTACATTTTGGTTCCCAGATTTTTCCTCATTTGAGATGAAGACATCTGTTCTTGGATATACCTATGTTCAACTAGCTGCTGCTCTAAATTTAGCTTCCATTGCTATGAGATTTTCCGCAACACTTGTTTCCTACCATAGATTGGGTTTTTAAGTTTTTCTTTTCCTGCCTGCCTGTGTTACTGAGTGAAATCATTAAGTCCATCACCCAAGTCCTTAATTAATATGAGTCAACTGAAGATGATAAAATATTCTTAACATAGTTAACTATAGCAAAGATAGTTGCCATATTTATTTCTCAAGTAGTAAGATACATTCAGAGAATTGCAGCTCAATCATTATATATGCTTCAGATAATTCTTAGTAAAACACTACATGGATATTGTCACAGTGAAGGTTTCACTTTCAGAATAGGACATATTTATTACTGGACTGAATTTGGCTGAAAAATTGAGTGTGCAGTATGATATATTAAAATATAAACACTCTCGACTCTTGAAGTTTTTACTAGGTCACAACAAAAATAATTCTACTTCATAATTTATCTTTCTCCTCCTCAAACAGAATATGGAAATGCCAGTTTCCTTACTTTGAACTACTTTTAGCCAGATTCTTGGGAGTGAAAGTTGTTTGGGTTCAAAGTCTTTTCCATTAAGATTTATTGTTCTAAATTCCAAAGATTTTTTAGCTCATCCATCCCTCAGAGGCATTTTTAAGTACAGGAATATTTATTAAGAACTGCCAAGATTTAACCCTTTTTCTTTGGTTGCATAATCAGCAGCTTTTATTATGTGCTGTGATTTTAACCTTCAGAAATCTCTTAATGGCAATAAGCTTTGCTCTTCTTAGAAGTTATATATTTTTAATATCCCAAGCAACATTTTCTCAGTGGAAAAGCTGCTAATTTGAAACCAAAAGGAAGGATTTCAAAATGTATCATGTAGTCTCCTTAAGTTTTTGTTATGAGGTAGAATTTCTGTTTAATTTTCAAAGACCAACTTGAATTTTAGGAAAGGAGATGAGGCTGATTTCTGTGTTTCATATTTTCCCAGCCTTAGCAAGTAAAACCTGCTCAGGTTTATAATAATCGTGGATATATCTAGATTTGAGGTTAAAAAGGATGTTAAATGTCAACTATTCCAACGAAACATTTTACGATTCATTGTTCAGACGATTAGGTACCCAGTAACAAGGACTTTAGAGAGAAGCATAATTCTATTCTATTCTTTCTCTACAAGTAATGAATTTAATTCAATGTGTTCTTGGGTTCCTAGAAACCATGTCTATAGAAGACAGGAGAATAAAGATGCAATTTGCTCTGAAAATTAGTTATACTTATTCACTATTTAGGAATATTTTGTGTTTATTTTTCTTTTCACACAGAATAATGTACATAATGAGCAGCCATTTGAGAAAACATTACAAAGAGTAGATATGTCTAAATTTCCATTCAGGGCGTTGTGTTCTTACAGACGGATAACAAAATATCTGTTATAATAAATTCTGAATCTTGTATTTTTTTATCCCATACTATATTTCAGTATTGTATATTGTATATATTTTCAATATTGTATCCCATACTGTATTTCAGTATATGTTCAGTACCTTAGTTTTTTTATTTTTATTTTCGAATTTGCACTTTAATTTCTTTTGTTCAGCTTTTAAATTATTTTCATTGGTACAATTTAGATATACATAAAGTTCACATCTAAAATAGAGAATTTGTTCCTCTACGTGGCACATCTTGGTTCTTGTTTTTTCCCATTCCCCTCCCTTCAACCCCTTCTCCCCTCCTGAATTACAAAATCTTTGTTTCCATTTTCTCCTGCTATTCTCTTATTTTTCTTTTCCCTTCCTTCCTTTTTCTCTCTCCCCTCCCTTGTTCTCCTTTCTATTTGAACATTTTCTTCTCATTTCCCAATATCTACAGTACATTTTAGTCTTTTTTTATACTTTTGTTTCCTCACACCTGAGAAACAATGCTCTTAGGTAAAACAAATTGGACACAAATGTTTAAATATCTTAATATTTTTAATCATCAAGGGAATTTGTTAAAACACATCTTTCAAGAATAGAATTATCCTTGAACTGCTTAATTTGAGACTTTTTTTTACTCTTGCCATACTGCTACTGGAACATAGCACATGTAATTAATATGTCAAAACAAAAAGGCTGTGAATTTATTATGGATCATT
The DNA here is from genome assembly GCF_000276665.1 of Chinchilla lanigera. Taxonomy (NCBI): domain Eukaryota; kingdom Metazoa; phylum Chordata; class Mammalia; order Rodentia; family Chinchillidae; genus Chinchilla; species Chinchilla lanigera. Next base: position 3,697,105 of record NW_004955503.1, read on the forward strand.
ATTCATTTAATATGTGCCATAAAGCAAATTAATGGCATTTTTGAAAGTCTAATAGTGAGAAGTTAGATTCCTATCATTCATGCATATGCATTAAATTGGGTTTGTCAGGTAAACCTTAAACAAAGAATATCTGGTTACAGTCTCTTTCAAAAATGTTGCTTCGAGTAGAATAGTTAGCTGTAAAAGAAAGCATAGTTTGAGTCATTTCAAATATTCCCAGGCCAGTTTAGTCTGTGGCTATGTCCATAAAATGTTGGCTGATATGAATCTGAACCAGTGGATACATGCCAACTTGATTAGCCAATGGGGTGGCAAAAGAGAGAGAAGAGACATCTTAGTTAGTTAGGCTGTTTGATTTTAGCCTCTGAACAATATGGTGCTAGATTACTCAATTCAGTGTACTATGTTATCATTCCATTCTGCTTCATGGGGGCAAGAAGGCATAATTTAATTGGTTTTGTTTGGATTTGTGTTTCCTTTAAAGGGTTGATAATATTTAAAAAGTAGATCTTTTAAACAACCCATTATCTAAATATCCCAGAACCTTGTAGATATGGTTGGTATGCACTATTATAAAACAAAGTTTCTGTCCATAATTTGCAATTTTTGCAAATTATGCAAACTTGCAAAATATGCAAATTGCAAAAAAAATTTTTTGCAATTTTTGCAAAGAGATGATTCATCTAGAGAAGAAATCTGATCTGTTGGCCCCCTAACCATTCCTCTGGTAACTTTCCAGGGGCCAGTAAATTTGAACAACAACCAAATATCTCCGTGCATTTCCCATTTAAACATGTAGAACCATCAGGACTAAACACCACTTTCCTCATTCATTCATTGATTTATTCATTCATCCATCTATCATTTATTCAATATATCCTATGTGATACCTACTGTGCTATAATAAGCATAGGGGAATAAACTGAATAATGCTCGTATCTCCTTCTCCAGAGAGGCCCTGCCTCAGCTGAGATTTTAATAAATTTCCAATAAAGTGAACGGAGAGCACAGTGTAAAAAAGCCTTTTCCCACTACACTGAGAACCTCTATGAGCTTGTTGTCATGCTTTACCTTGGCCCTACTGACTCTTCAAATATTTTATGAATATAAAGTAACAGCATGTCAGTGGAAAAGAAAACCTCAAAGGATAACCATGCTTCTGATTAACATGTACTTGTGATTTGAAACCAAAGTTTATGCTCTAAGTAAGCATTTTAAATATAACATATTACACGGTTGGAAAGGACTAATGAATGTTGTTCAAATTTCATTGCAAAATGCAGACATGTCTTCTCATATCTATTGTTCAAAGTAGATAATGACTAGGGATACTGGCTCTAAAAAATGCAACCAACAAAGACAATGCTGGATTACACTGAATCTAACCTGAATGCTTTCTCTAATTTGCACCTATCGGTGTTATTTTTAAATCTATTTCACATTATTCATGTGTAAAAAATAGCTTCCGGACAAGCAGAAGACTGGAGAACTTGACTATATTCCATTTCTTAAAGAAAAATATAGGAAAAGATAAAAAGATAGTGGAATGGTAAAGTGAGAAAACCAAAATGACAAATGCAAATTATTATCTAAATTTGACAAGAAGAATGTTGGTAAAAGGGGTAATTTGGTAGCAGTTAAATTGCTGAGTCAAAAGTGCAAAACCTTTTATGGACAGAAATCATCTAAGCTAATCTATTTTGTCAGCAGGAAGGGAAAACAGCAATTCAATTGTATTTTACAGAAAGACTATAAATGTTTATTGTATCCAAAAAGAAAAGCACATACATCTGTTTGCTTACAACTTGACTAATGTATATTTTCCATGTTTGCTGTGATATTTGTATTTTTGGTTTTGTGCCTAAATATTTCAAGGTTCCTTTAATTATTTCCCTAGGAAACATGTTGACATTCTCTTTTATAAAAAAAGCATGACTTACTCTAGAAAATTAAAGAAAGTATGAACACATTTGTTTGGGTAAAAAACAAAACACATTTATATCTAAATATATCTAATATATTATAAAGTGTACATTTTGGTGTTCATTAGTAAGAACATATTGTTTAACTTGGATGGATAATTTTAGTTTATTTTGTGCACATAGATACGTTCAATGGAGATGTCAAACTGGCTGCTTAGTAATTAGTGTTAAATGCAAATTGATTGAAGTTCAAAATTGATATGCTAACTGTATTCAGTGATTATAGTACAAAGGAAATAAATATACATCACAAATCATACATATACAGTTAGGTCAAGGAATTTAGATATTATGCTCACTGATTTCTTACTTCAAATATGAGGATTTAAAATGTTTTCATGGTAATTGGTGCATGTTTTGAAAAATTACATATGACACTGAAGTTCTTCTTAATAATTTAGAGTTACTTTTAAATTGGTCCATACCTTGCTCTGCAAGATGATAATATTCTTGTATATCATTCTATTAAAGTCACACTATAGTAGGGTGAAACACTTTTTTTAGTTACAAATACTGCAGCACAATAAACCCTATTTTTCTTGTATTTAAAAAAATAGCTTATAGAATTGATACAGACACTCATATCTTGCACTAATATTTTACAGTGTTTCAGTTATGTGATAAAATTTCTTCAATCAGATGCTTATCCATAAGACAATAAGATGGAAACTCAGAGTAAAAATCTTCCATGCAATTCATGATTTTTCATTTGTTTTGCCTCACATTCAAAAGCATATCATTCACCTTCATCTGGGAAGTGTATATTCATCTCAGATGCCCATTTTTGGACTACAACTTTATTTTGGAGGGATCTGATTTTCAAAAATTCTTTATATGTTCTAGATATTAGTCCTTGGTCTAAGGAACAACTACATTTTGTTAGAGATTTCCTTTGCTGTGCAAAAGCTTGTTAATAAGTTGGGATCCCAGTTGTTGACTCTTTGTAGTATTTCCCATGCAATTGAGATTTTGTTCATGAAGTCTTTGACTACATCTATTTTCAAGAATTCTACCTATTCTCTCTTCCAGCAGATTTAGTGTTTCTGTTTCAATATTCAGATCTCTGATTATTTAGATTTAATGCACGTCTAGAGATATGGTTCTAGTTTTAGTCTTCAGCATATCGAAAGACAGTTTTTCTAGTACCTTTTATTAAAGAGGACATCTTTCTTCCAGTGAATGTGTTTGACACTTTTGTCAAAGATTAGGTGACTGAATGTGTCTAGAGTTGCTTCTGGATATTTCAATTCTTGTTACACTAATACTCAGTTATGTTATCTTGCCAGTACCATGCTGTTTTTATCACAGTGGATTTGTAGTATAATTTCAGGTGAGCGATTTTGATGGCCCTGGCCTTGCCTTTGTTGCCTAGAATTGTTATGGCTAAGTTTCTTGTGGTTCCAAATGAATTTTAGGAATATTTTCTCCAGTAAACATCAAATAAGTTTATGAAAAAAAATGTTCAACATCATCTGTCACTTAAGAGATGAAAATTAAAACAAAGCTGCATTTCCATCTCACTCTAGAAAGAATGACTGTTATAAAGAAATCATCCAATAACAAATGATGGTGGGGCTATAGGGAAAAAGGAATGCTTCACCACTGTTGGTGGGAATGTAGACAGGTAGAACCACTGTGGAAATCAGTGTGGAGATTCCTCTAAAAACTAGGATGAGAGGTTCCTTTTGACCCAGCTATTCCCCTTCTGTGTATCTTCCCAAAAGAAATAAAAACATCATACCACAGTGATATATGTGTACCAATGTTAATAGCACAGTTTCTAATGGCTGAATTTTGGAAAGAACTCAAATGTCCATCAATTGATTAATAGATAAAAATATACAGTTTTTCACACAATGGAGTACTATTCATCCATACAGGAGGATAAACTTGAGACAATTGTATGTAAATGAATGCACCTTGATATAATATTCTTAAGCGAAATAAATCAAATACACGTGTACAAAAAAAAAAAAAACATTTTTTTCTCTGGTGTAAGAAACCAAAACAACAGATAAGTACAAAAATGTATAATAGATATTGTGAATTAGGAAATAATTGTTCAAAAGAAAGGGGAACTAGGGACAGCATAAGGGAAAAGGAAAGGAGGGAAAAGAAAAAAATGGGAAAAGAAGGATAAATGGAAACAAAAGTTTGTATACAAAGAGAAGAGGGGTTGAAGGGAGGGGAGGGGATGGGATAAAAAGAGGAACAAAGATATAACATGCACAGGTACAAATGAGGAATATGATCATTATGTATATCTAAATGAACTTAATAAACTAATTAAACAAATAAATTAATAAACTTAATTTTAAAAAGCAAGTTATGCAGAACTAGTCTTTTGTAAGCTTAACTGGTGTATTTTCAGGTTTTCTTTTTTCTTTTAAGACTAGCAATGAAAAGAATAGTTCTAGCAGGACTTAAAAGCTAAGAATATATCTAGTTAGAGAAAATCACTCTTTTTTATTTTAAAGAGAGTAGTACATGAGAAACAAACAAAAAAATAGAAGAGTAGCAGCATACAAGTATCACAAGCATAAACAAATCAAAGCAAGAACATTCAAAGTGATACAGGGGAGAAAAACATTCTTATAGGAAAATAAATCCAAATCCATCCAAATGAGGAGTGTTTGATATGATATAAACTAAAAGTAGTAGTAATACCATCTGATTCATCATTCCTTATCTCATTTGAACAGTACCAAAATAAAAGCCACTTAGGACAAAAATTATTTTTTCCCATGTTATTCATGAGGAAACTCACCTGAATGAGAGGATTCACGTCTATCTGTATATAACACTTGCATATGGTATGCTTCCCCATTCATGTGTAATTCATATGTTTCCAATTATCTGTATTAATCTTATCTCCTGTATCATTTCTCTGCATGTATCACAGATGCCTTTGATATCTATAAAATTAGGAATACAATATTATTCATGAATTGTTCAAGTTTATTGAATACTTTCATTTCATTTGATTTGGTAGCTAAAACATAGTAGCTAGTACTGTTTGTGTTATGTGTGAATTTACTCAATTAAAAGCCTTAGTTTTTTTCTTGGAGAATATATGATGTTTCATGTATGCCAATTAAAATTACCTTAAAAATTAGTTTCTCTTATCCCAGTAGATCTTCATCTTAATTTCTTGCATATGTCATTGTGGTTTTATACCTGTCAACCTATATCTTTAATCTCTCACATTCAATTTGTCCAGCTGACTCTATGCCCTAAAAATCTCACAAATTTTTCCATTTATTTCCATCTTTATACCCATTATCATAGTTCAGGCCATATTTTAACACATACCCTTTTTGATAATACTTGGAAACAAGTATCAAGACATATTTTCCTGTGTTTTCTTTGGATTGTATTAAAAGTTCTGAGGACAAGGAAATATATCTATGAGTTTAGCAGAAATCAGTGAGGATCAATGATAGCAAATGTAACATAAAGGAAAACAGCCTCTGATCCATAATTAGTAGGTCTATTATCTTTTCTTACTTTCCTCTGTTTTCTTTCATCATAATGTATATTCTAATTTCTGAATATATATTTCAACGAATTTTAAATGATATCATTATATGATGCATCATAATTTTGTAAATTTCCAAAATCAAACTGAAAATACTGCCAACTAAGTTATAATACATTATTAATTATACTATGTATATTATATCAGTGATAATTTGCTATAAAATGTATCTTAGAGAATCTAACAATTATAGGAGTTATTCACCTACATATGTTTACATATACATGTTCATATATATGTAGTATATTTTTCTACTAAAATCTAAGATTTGAGAGGGAGAATACATATGTATTTTTCATCATTTTATACTCAGAGAAAGTAGTATAATACTTGATGTAAAATCAGAGATAACTATAAATTTTAAAGCAATGAATGATGCAAGTAGGTTCTAAAAATAATTCCCATGATTCAGTGCTACTGAATATCATGTGGCAGGGTGGGAACAGATAATATTTATTCAGAATATAAAATATAACCTGCAGAATGAAATATAAAAATCATCAGAAATCACTGGATTATATAGCTGGTTTGTTAGAATTTAAATTCTTGACTAAATGGAGCTGAATGGAACTGCCAGCAAGAACATTCCAATTATCACTGTGTCTGAACATGCCTGAAGGGCCGTCTGACCTTGGCCATGTGGCTGTTCTAGAGTATATTATAATATTAAGCTATACTAGTCACATATATTTGACTTATTTAGTAAGTCCACCTGTAAAAGATATATAGTGTTTTTACAATCAATTTCTTCCTAAATTTATATCAAACTTTTTGCTTGATAAGCTTGTCTTTCTTGATAGACAGAACAGTGTATCTTTTTTGTAATTTCCAGCTTTTATATTAAGTAGGTTTGGTCTTTGCTAGACACTTTTAAAATTTTCTTCCAATTCTTTTATTAGGAAAAGTAAAATATTTCTTTCCTCATTTTGGCATTTTTCTGATATCTTCTTTCCCATTGTTTATTTTCATCTTGTTGTTATCAGTTTGATTTAAAAATGTTTCCTAGGGAAGTAACATTAAATGAATTCTTTTCAAATATTTCCAATGCAGTAGTCTCAGTCTTAATGCAAGTCATTCCATTTTAAATATACTGATGAGCCTGATTTCATTTCAATCATATTTATTAAAAATTTATTTTGTATTGTTTCCTTACTGTCAGTTTACTCATTTTTCCTGGTTTGATAAAAATGATATAAACTTGAGGACCTTCAATGGTTAGGTTTTCCTTAAAGCCATAAGACAGAGAAGACCACCCAAGCCGTGAGGACAGATAGTTGTGATAAGAGATCTAAGGACTGAGCTAAAGTTCATTCAATATTTAAAGGTCATAAAGATTGGAAGGAACCAGCATTAAAAACTCATAAGGAATAAGCAGTGATATAAGGATTTTAAAGAGAAGCTTTTGCCCACCAGAGTAAAGTGTTTTAAGAAGTTGATAGTGATTTTGTCAAAGGTTTCTTATAGACCAGAAAAGATCACATTTAAAAATTGGATTTAGCAAGATGGTGACCACTGGGGACTTTGACAAGTTTTTGTGGAGCAGTGGAAGCAAAATCTTAATTAAAGTTTCTCAGGAGAATGTTTGAAAACTTCCTGTTATGGAAATGTGAAGAGGTTAGTGGTGAAGTAGAAGTAGAAACCTGGACACAGTAGTCAAGAATAAGTATTTGAGAGCACTGGAAATTGAGTAAAGGCTAACAAGAATTTGAAATGTTTATTCTTGAAAAACTACAATAGTTTTGTGTTTTTTCCTTTGTTTTTTTTTAAGAATGATGAAGAGGTTATGGTCTACCTGCCTGGAGTGGACTCTCATTCTGTCTATTTTTTCCACTAATTTGCTTAGTTAGCAAGCTTGATACTATGTTACCATTCTTGAATATAGGAAAGTTTGCTGCCTGCAAAGGGCATTTAAGGGTTTTTCTGGCTAAAAATGATGTAGTAGGTTTGGAAAAATGAAATCAATTCACAGTTTTTCTAATGTTGCTGTCCCAGTTGAAATGAGCAATAGATCAGCCAATTTGTGATGATACTAAAAATAAGAGTGACAGGGGGAATACATAGGCTTTCCAAAGTTTGCTGATTGGGCATAAATTGCTTACACATGTTTGAAAGTCCCAAAAAAGCACAACAAAGAATAAAAGCCAGGAGAGACATTAAGTAACTGCAAGTTTGAATTTACTAGTGAACCCACAGAAAGAGTGATGGGCACTGAGTAGGTACCTTGAGGTTCAAAATGTTTGAATAAAACCTCTGACCAAAACATTGGCTAACCAATAAGTTATGAAAGGGGTAATCTTTGAATGCTAGACTAAATACAAAATTAAGAATTAAAAAACAGAGACATCAGTGGTTATAGTAAGGGGGAAAGTGTTAACAATTTAAGTTTGGTAAAGTTACTAAAGCAAAACAACCTGAGATAAATAAAAATGAATACAAATTTATTGTATTATCTGAATATCCAATTCCTAGTAAAATGTTACAAAATATACAAAGAAACAAAACATATTAAATATTTGCAAAAATATACACACATTCATAAATAATTTAAAGTTCATATATAAAATACAAGGGTTGGAAACTATGGCTTGTCACTCAGATCTGGCCTACTAATTATTCATATAAATAAATTTTTACTAGAAGACAAGAAGGATCATACATTTGTTTTTTTTGTTTTGCTTTGTTTTTGTTTTTGTTGTTTTTTGGTTTTTCTCCGGTACCAGGAACCGAACTCACGACCTTGCGCTTGCCAGGCAGGCGCTTTGCCGCTGAGCTAAATCCCCAGCCCCTGGATCATACATTTGTATATTATGTATGGCTGCCTTCACTTTACTATGGCAGAACGAAATTGTTTCGTCAGGGACAATGTGGCCTTCAAAGCCTTAAACATTTACTTTCTGCCTCGTCACAGAAAAGTTTACCTTAGAAGGCAGCAAAGAAGGAAATAGGAATGAAAAAATATACGATATACGGAAAAAATATAAACATAGCAGAATAGCAGACGTACACCCTACTGTATGAATAACGTCATTGAGTGAAAATGGAAAAAGTAAAATTACAAAGATTATTTGGCTAGATATAAACACAAAGGAATATCTAATCGTATTTCACTTTCAAGAGTCATACTATAGATTTAGAGAAACAATGCAATTTAAAAAGATTTATCAGGGTATCATATTGAGGTACTGGAGTTATAATAATATCAGAGTTTAAGACATGTTATATGACTAGACAAAAAGAGATATTCCATACTGTTAAAAGGATTACTAAATCAGGAAGTTGTAACACATACAAGTAAAAGGGAGGAGACAAGTAAAAACAACTGTAAATAACACTTTCCAAGAGTTTTGATGTAGGATGACCTGAAGTGGAATGTGAAGTCAAAAGAGGACTTTTAAAAATCTAAGGTAATACAGTTTTGTTCTACTTATAGAAGTGATCCAGAGGAGTCAAAAATAATTTATGATGCCAAAGAGAGATGGAATTTCTAAAATGAAGCCCTTGACTAAACAGAAGAAAATTGACTGGATAGATTTCTGGCATTATATAGAAGCATAGGTAGTTCATTTCTACTTATTGAATGAACAGTAAAGTATATGGGGAAGAGACATAGAATATAGATATAGGTGGTATAATGTGTGTTGATATATTCACTGGGAATACTCGATTCTTCTACACAAGATAAAAGGAATAAATAGTACAATCAAAATATGTCAAGAAGAAATAATAAAACTCACAAAAATTACTTTTGGGGAGATAATTCTCCATTGGTCCTTCCTGCTTTTGAATATCTTCCTGCTTTTGCATATCTTTTCTTTTCCTCTAGAGCAAAGTACAGATTTGTTCACTCATTAATATAATAAATATAATGCCTTCTTCCCGGTTAAAGGATAGATCTGCTTCCAACTCGTTGTGAAAGGTTTTGATTCTCTAAAGCTTGAATTATCTTTTTTACTGTGAACCACTATGTGTGCAGACTTCACACAACTCTTGCAACATGTTCCTGTAGAAATCACGGATTAAGCTACTGGTGCAAGAAAATGCTAGTGCTACTATTGTCATTGCTGTGGAGATAAATTTTCCTTTATGTCTGACCAGGAGTCTCACTATTTTGCCAAAAGAAACTGTGTCAAAATAACTTATTAGGTTACAAAGAGCTTGAAATCTCATACTTTTCATAGTTTTTGGTATTGTTAATCAGACAATAAGGAAGTAACATATAGAGTATAAACAAAATCCTTAAGGTATAATAAGTAAAAGTGACAAGTAATCACATAACCTCTTAGACATAGGCAGAATAAAATGTGTCAAATGTATATAGTAAGTTAGTAAGATATGATACATATAAATAGACCTGTGAGAGATAGAATAAATGGTATATGTGATGAATCAAATGAGAGTGTTACTCTCAGGAATAAAAAATGCAAAGATCACACCAGAAGGTACCATGTCATCTGGTCTACCAATTATATCATTCCTAAATTGGAAATTCATTAACAACACTCAATTTATTTTATTTACTTATTTATTTATTTATTTATTTAGTCTTTTTGAGACAGAGTTTCACTATGCACTTCAGGCTGGCCTCGAACTCACAGTGATCCTCCTGCCTCAACCACCCAAGTGCTGGGATTACAGGCAAGATCTACCACGCCTGGCTTTGCAACACTGAATTTAATACCCTTCTCACGCCATAGTTGTTCTTCCCAAGAAACAAAGAGAAAGCCATGGTTGTCCAGAAAGTTGATTAGTGAGCTATAGCCATTGGCCAACAGCACTTCTTCATCTTTTCTATATAGTTAGTAACACATATGTCTTCTGTTTGTTCCCACTGGTCCTTATTTTTCAAATGTCCTCTCTGGTCCCCATACTTGTATGAATAGTGCGCAAAGTTGCTGCAACAGAAGCAGGGAGCACAATGGAAACACCATGTAACCCAGGAATCAGACAGACTGTCCTGTTCAACCTTTCCTTTATTTCTTACATCTGTCAACATGCCAGATTTCTTTCCACATTACTTTTTGTTGTGTGTTTTGAAATTATTTAATAGGCCATGTGATTTACAAAAATACTTTTGTTGTAAGACTTTCTGTTTTGTGATCTCTTGGTGAGTTTGCGTGGTAGTTTGCTTGGTGGACACCATAATATCAAGGCAATTTCACATATAAAACAGTGGGAGCCTTTGAAAATTGTCTTCTGCTTGCTTTAATATTTGTAATTTATCATACATTGTTTGAAAGCAAAAAGGAAAGGAGTTGGAGGTTCTTGAAAATGAGAAATGTGAGATATTCATCTGGCTAGATGTAAATTAAATTGATTAGAAAATGTAGAATTACTGGGCAATGTAAAATTATTGGAAAATTAGTCAAGGCTGGTGGTTATTATTCTAAGTGAAACACCATCATCTTGTATTTTTCTCTACCCATATTCAACTTTCAAAGTAATAGCAGAAAGTTCATAGAGTTACATTTATTTGGGATTGATCCCTCCTACTTTTGGATAGTAAATTTAGATTTACCCACTAAGACTCTTTCCTGTCTCCTATGATTTCTTTCACTTCACATTTCTGCTTTGAGTTTCTTTTGATTTCTTGTTTGTTTGTTTTCTAATTTGGAGCTCATTAAAGACTATCTGCTACTTAAATGTAACTATTTACTTATTTAGCTTGCAAATTACCTGATCTTTTTTTAATGAGCATGTGTTCTTCTTGTTCTAAGTGATATTCCTCTTCATGGTTGCCTGGTACTTTTTTTTTTTTTTGGTACCGGGCTTAGGACCTTTTGCTTGCCAGACAGTCCCTGTGCCACTGAGCTACATCCTCACCCCGTTTGCTAGGTACTTTTGACTTGTTTTCTGTTGTCTGGCATCGTCAGCTTATAAGAGACAAAGCATATGTGTTGGAGTCCTCTGTTTATTGGAATATTTGCCACGGTGTTGGAAGATACGCTGCATTTCCCTTAGGACTGATGGTTTTAATGCAGGTAAACTGTCAGTTTTGCATACTCCTTAACTCAGTGTCAGGAAAGACTTACATACTATTTCAACCTCTTCTTTGTCTCCTATTACCCAAGATCAGCCATATGTATACTTGATGCCAACTTTTCCTTTTTCTCCTGACCCAAACAGAAGGTCCAGAGATTTCTGTAGGCTGAGCAAACTCCACAGTCCATAGCTGTCTAGTGCTCTAATTTCTAAAGCTATCCACTAACAAAGTCCTTTCACAATTATTCTATCTTCACAGTCCTATTAATGACCTACAAACATCCTATATTTGCCAAACTTTTGTAGAGTAATCCTACACTGCTTTGATTAGTGTCTTTATTTCTATTGAACAGTTGAGTGTGCTGTACACTTCTACTACACTTAAAACCAGACTAATTTGTGAAAATATGGTTTAATGTAAAAGGCAGAGAGAGTAACTCTTTGCTTTATCAAACTTCTCAAAACAGTATTGCTTCAATTAAGCTTCTGTTTCTTAAACTTAAATTACTTAAAAGTAATTTATTTTGAGGAAAATTGATTCATGTGTAAATTTTCAGGAACATATAATCTGTGGAAAGTTGGGCATTTCAAGATAATTTTACACCTGTAAAAGCATTTACTAATTACCCTTATGCCATAGAATGAAAATATGTTGACGACTATAAGTGATTAACTGTAGAAAGAGACTCTTCAATCATTCGTATTCACTCTACTGTGCCTAGTACTGTGTTTTGTGTACTTACAAGTTTTCAATAAATGTTCAATTAACCGAATTTTGGTTTAATTCAAATCATAATAATCCATCCAGATAACAGTTATATGACTAATGTGAAGCATATTTTTTTTTAAATTTTAAAAATAAAGGGAGGAAAACATTAACAGACAGACAACCTTTTACAAAATAGCAAAAGAACAGTACAGACAATACAGAGTTACAAACAAAGTGGTAGGGAATTAACAATGCTTGTTGTACTACATATTGATATCTTCAAAGTGCTCGCATTGCAGTCACAGAGTTTCTCCTTTCATAATTCTTGGCCTGACTAGAAGATGATATTGAAGGTAAGGACAAAATAAGAACAGAAAATTGGCAAGTACAAATGTCACACATTTCTCATCATTCTTGCCCGTGCATTCTTTTTTCCCAGTGTCTCTCTTCATCAGTGTGTTCTTTACCCCATATATTTTCCTGGGGCCTTTGCAATCTTCTTCTGAAAACGCAAATAGTCATGTGCAGTTTTACTTTCATTATCAAATTTTAAAAAGTAAACTTTATAAAAACTATCTTTTCTCTCAATTGTTAGATTAGTGCATTCATTAAATACCTACAACAGTTTACATTCCTTTCTATTTTACTATGCTCTCATTTTACTTAAAAATTTTTTAAGTCAATTTACTTTAAACTCTAGTTGAGGTGACTGATAATTTATTTTTGAATAGGAAATGACAAAATTTGGTAACTTGGAGAAAAATATTTTGTACCTACAGATATTGAATAGGAAATTCTCAGACCAGAAATGAATTTACATGCAGGGTCTAAGTATTTTAGATGTACTATTTCAGAAAAGAAAAAATATATAGATATACAGATATATGCAATGAAGGAAATCTTCATATACTACAAAATGGAAACTACAAAATGAATGACCTTTGGAGATATTATGCTAGGTGAAATAAGCCAGTCATAAGAACAAATATTGTTTGATTCTTGTTACATGAGTTATCTAAAATAGTCAATAAAAATTGAAAAATGGTGGTTGCTAGGGCTGGGGTAGTGGTGTTGCTTAATGGATAACAGAGTTTTAGTTATACAAGATAAAGAGGTTCTGGATATCTGCTGTACAATATTTTGCTCATAATTAACAACATTCTACTATACAATTAAAAATTTGTGAAGAAGCTAGGCATAGTGGCACACACCTGTAATCCCATAATTCTGGGAAGCTGAGGAAGGAGGATCCCAAGTTTGAGCTCAATCTAGACAATTTATCAACTTAGTGAGGATCTCTCAAAACAAAAAATAAAAAATGTTTGCGGATATAGCTTAGTGTGAAGGTCCTGGATTCAATCCCAAGTAACACACACACACACACACACACACGTGCACACACACTAGGAGAGTAGATCTTTTTTTTTTTTTTTTGTGGTTTTTCTCCGGTACCAGGAACCGAACTCACGACCTTGCGCTTGCCAGGCAGGCGCTTTTGCCGCTGAGCTAAATCCCCAGCCCCGAGAGTAGATCTTATATCATGTGATTCCTACCAGGACTTTTAAAGATGCATATTAATTTCAGGGCATGTCTCCTTTCACGGTCTCTGATATAAAAACATCCCCAATTTTAAAGGAAACATTTGACACTTATTACCTATACAATAAGAGCTAAGGCATTTTGCTATTCTAAAAATTATATTTTTGTGCTTCATTATAGCAAGGGAAATAAAATTAGAATGTTGCTACTGAGCTACCACACATGTTTTGAGATCAAAAGTTCATTGCTATCAATTTGGGAGATTCCAAGGCTTTTACTGTCTCCAAGAGGTGGAAGCAAGCCCCAAGCAACTAATTTGTTTCTAATGGCATTTGCCTCATTATAGTAGGGTTTGGGAAGGTTTATTTTCCAAATTCTCCCGAAGTATCTTTCGCTGAGATTGGAATGGCTTTAAAAATGTGAAACAGCTGTTAGGTATCTCATTGTCCTTCATGATAAAAGATAATACTGCTGACATGGTTTCTTCCAGAAATGCAGATTGCTGGTAAGAACATTACAAAATCTGTGCTTCCTCCCCTACCATTCTCTCCATGTATCTTTTGCTTAATGCTTGTAGTTGTTTTAGGAACTTGTCACTAATAATCGTTAGAGTTATACTTCATTTTATGGGCATCTGGCCTTCTAGCTCACTCGGAGACACCCCATCTCTAATTTTGTATAACTGCTGCTGTATTAGAAGTTGAAAACTCCTAATATAATATTTGTTCAAATGTTTATTTTTTAATTCTTAAAAGCTGAATGTTGCTATTCACAAAGATTAAATTCTCCAAAGCAGGGAGGCTGGGTATTTAGCTCAGCGGCACAGCGCCTGCCTGGCAAGCGCAAGGTCATGAGTTCGATTCCTGATACAAAACAAAACAAAACAAAAAAAACACAAATAAATAAAGAAATTCTCCAAAGCAGGCTTACCTTTCACCAGACTGAGCTACCTTCTCCTGAGTTTTCACTGTTTTGTGGTTTGGTTTTTATGTTTTTTCCTTAGTAAATCCAGTATCCAGGTCATAGGACTGTTATTATTTGTACGTTGAATTTTGTTAAGAATGACTTCATATGTTTCATTAGCTGAGTCTGCACTCACATTCCTCAGGAGGACATTCTTGTTTGTGGGATACACATGTGTCAAATTGTCCAGACAAAAGGGAATGTCATTGGTCAAGAGAGCCAGCTGATTTATGTTTATTCCTGTAGGACCTAATAGAATGAGAGGAGTGCCTTTCTTCAGTGATCCTGTGTCAGTATCACTATTTAGAGCTTAATTCAACAACCAAAGTTTGTGGGTTCATGGAGACCTTTGAAGAGTGACTTTTCTGTTCCCTGAAAGCAATATATATATATATATATATACACATATACATATACATATATATATACATATACATATATATATGTAATGGTATGCAAGGGAATACAATTACATATATTATCATTTTCCCTTGCATACCAAATTCTATCAAAGGTAAATTATCTTATCTTTAAGCATTCTTAAAATAACAACACTATCCTTTACTCTGGGAAAGAGGAACAAATAACAGAGACACATTAATACGCTATAGATTGGAAAAATTCCATTACAGTGAAAGAAAGTAGAACTGCAAAGGAAGTAAAAACAACATCCAACAACTAGGGAAGCACAGTCTAACAATCCATAAAACACAAACAGATAAAAATGATTGTGCGGGGATTCGCCTTCGCCTTTTGGAGATGTTTGTGGGTCGAGAGGGAAAGCAAAGCGACCTTATGAACGGTATGTTCCCCCTCAGTTCTTCAAGCCCACAGATGGGAAGCTTAAGGAGATCCAGAATTAAGCCAATCTGAAGTGGTGAAGCTTCTGCATTTCTCTCAGTTATACATGAAAAGAATAAAGAGTCAGTGGTTAACTTACTCTCCCGGAGGGAAGGTCTTCAACTGACTGTTTTGGCTCTTGGCTTCCACCTACAAGAATGTTTGAGTGAAGAAAGGAAAGAGGAGGTTCCTAGATGTGCATATCATTATTTCTTGGAATATTGCTAACCATAGACTCAGATTTCTAAGTGAACGTTTAAGGCAGATCCACAAGACACTAAAGACAGAGCAGCCCAGTTACTGGATGTTCCTGAAGCAGAAGAAAATGACAAAGGAACAGAAGTCACTGACGCTGGAGGATGTGGCTGTGAGGTTCACCTGGGAGGAGTGGCAGCTCGTGGCCCTGCTCAGAAGGACCTGTACAGGGACGTGATGCTGGAGAACTATAGCAGCTGGTTGTCTGTGGGGGAGGACTGCTGCCCTATATCACTCAGAGGGTGCCCAGTCAGTGGCCTTTCCTTTCTCAGCTTCTGGAAGCTTTGTGTTTGAAGCCAGCAGGCCATATGCCCTCTCCGCGTTGGAACAAGGAAAGCCACTGTGGACATTAGAAGATGAAATCCACAGTCAAATCAATGTGGAAATTGGGAAAGCTGATGATCACTTGCAACAGCAATTACAAAACCAAAACAGGCCAAAGAGGGTGGAACAATGTGAAAAGAATGCACCTGGAAATATTTAGAAGAGCAAATATCATTTTCCTTTAACCCCTAAATCATGATATGTTTGATTTACATGGAAAAACTTTGAAACCATATTTAGGTTTATCCAACCAGAGCAGAAAATGTACCATAAAAGAGCTTGCTGAGTTCAATGTAGGTAGGAGATCCTTTGTCTATGATACTCATGAGCAAATTTATACTAAAATTAAACCCCATACTCAAATTAAAAGTAGAAAACCTACCAGTACTGAGTCACAATTCCTTAAAGACCAACAAATACACAAACTAGAGAAAGCCCATGAATGTTTTAAATGTGGAGAAGCTTTCCTCATGAAGCCTCAACTCACTGAACATAAGAAAATTCATTTAGAAAAGAAACTCATGAATGTAGTATCCGTGGGAAAATCTTCTACAAGAAGTGCAACCTCACTAAACATTCGAGTGTTCACAAGAGAGAGAAACCCTATGAATGTGATAAATGAGAGAAAGCCTTCTCCAGGAAATCTGAGCTTACTCAGCATCAGAAGATACATACAGGAAAAAAGCCCCATGTGTGCCCCGAATGTGGGAAAAGTTTTGTCAGAAAATCATCACTCATTGTGCATATGTAAATTCATACAGGAGAGAAACCTTATTTATGTAGTGAATGTGGAAGAGGGTTCATTCAGAAGGGCAATCTTATGACACATCAATGAACTCATGCAGGAGAGTAACCGTATGGATATACTGACTGGGGTAAGGCCTTCAGCCAGAAGATCTGCCTCATAGCACATCAGAGATACCACACAGGCAAGAAGCCCTTTGTATGTAATGAGTGTGGACAATCCTGTTCACAGAGGTCAGCACTTAATAGACCCAGAGAATTCACACTGGAGAGAAATCATATAAATGCAGTGACTGTGGGAAAGCCTTCCTTACAAAGGTAAAGATGAGAACCCATCATAGAACTCATACAGGAGAGAAACCCTATCGATGTGATGAGTGCATGAAAGCCCACTCCAACACAGAGCAGGGACAAATGCAGAGATGCAGTGAAGGTGGATAATTCTACAGTGAGTCACACCTTATTGGACAGTAGTAAACTCATTCAAGAGAAAAACCCTGTTAATATATCTGTGCAAATACTGTCTATGATCCCTAATATGTCAGACATCAGTGGGCTCCTAGGAAATAGGAATGTGGTCCCTGTGGGACAACCAGGGGTCAGATGTCTACTCTCAGGAGAAAACAGAGGATCTGTACCAGTGAGAAACCTCATGAATGTAATGAATGTGCTTGTGCCTCCAGGTGCTATTTATGTCTTATTTTATGTCACAAACATGTAGGGAAAAAAACCCTTGTATTTTCAATCTGAATATTTGCTTAAGTGTCAGCTTTGAAATCCGGTGAATATAGGAACTAGGAAAGCCTCTTCTGGAATATGGACCTTATTGTGAATAATCACCATGGATTGTGATGGAGCTTGTAATAATATATGATTGTGAGAAAGCCCTTGCCCTCAAGAAGTGGTGTTACAGACTGGAGAGAAACTGGGAAGGCAGTAACTGTGGTGGGGCCTAAAGTAGTATCTTTGGCCTAAAGTGGTATCTTCTGCCTTTCCCATTAGCAGATAAAAATCATATAAAAAACACTAAACACATTAACTGCCTTTGGCAAAAATATTAAAGTGATTTTGAAGCAAACAAGCGCTGTGAAGAGGAGGACTGTTTAAGCTTTCTGTTCTTTTCCAACCTAATTATACTGGACAGGATACCTTGAAACATTCCTATTTGTTAGTGATTCCATATTTTAAAAGAGATAGCCTCAGGGACTGGAAGTATACCACTTACCCAAGGCCTTGTATTTGATCGTCAGAACAGCAAAAATAAGTAGGAAAACCTGTTTCACACACACACACACACACACACACACAAATTGTGGTTATTTCAACCTCTGAGGTCACAGAAGTTAGTAACCTCAATATTTGGTATTCACGGTTGCAATTTAAACATTGTTGTGCTCAACAAGTTGTGCAACCTTTGATCTTTTTGATAATGACTTGAAATTGTGATTTACTTCTCTTTTCAGCAAAATAAAGAGGTGAGCCATGCAATAGCCTTTTTCCTTAATAATTTCGATAGCTTGCATTTATTGTGTACTTTCGTATAATTTTTACATGCTTCACCTATAATTATAACCACAATTATACTTATTAATTATATTTTAAATTAATAATGTTTACAACAGTTTTCTGAGATGTATGGCATTGTTGTCATCATTTTATATAAGGAAAAAGCTAAGACCATATAGCAAAAAAACCTGCTCAATGTCATAAAACTGGTGAAGGAAGAAGTCAGAATTTGAAAGCATGATTGACTTCAGGGCAAATCATGTTCAACTGCTTCCTTAACTGCTTTACTCCACCCTTGTGCTATCATAGTTCTCTTTTTTAAGTAAGGCAAGAATCATTCAGATTTTTATCAACTTTCTGCACTATGAGGTGGTGCTATTATTATTTGTACAGAGTAGAAGGGTCAAGCTTTTGCTGGATTACTGAGGCAAAATGGAGAAATACACTAAGGATGGGCATGATGGTGGGATTTCTTAGGCAGACTCATGGTTTATTTGGAACAAGTCAAGTGAGAGCATCGATTTACAAACAGAAGATCCAGGTAAAAAATAGGAAAATAAATGATTGCCTTTATTTGTAATATTTATACAGATATTAAAAAGCAAAGTGAAAAATGAAGTTAGAGTCAAAGGAAAAACTTTGGGAATTAAGTACAAAATCAGAATTCCACCCAAATACTGCATCACAACAGATCAGGATTAAAGCAGAAATCCTGAGCAGTATCTGTGAGATAACAGTGGTAAGAAGGATCTTGATGTGGGATCAACATTTTATCTCACATTTGGTACTGTTAATGGCTTCCTGTTAAAGTAAGCAATCACTAAATTTAGTTAATTTGTGTCAAGGGAAGATATCCATCTTTTGGGAGAGGTAAAACTAGAAAATAAAAAGCCTGAGATAAAGGAGTTTCTGAAACTTTCCACATTTTTAAAGAAAATCTGATTTCAGGGAAAGATCTTATCAGTCATATTTTACTTTATTGTGGATAACATCAGTCCTGTCTTGTCTTTCCTGGGAGATAGTACAATTTCAGCCTTGGCACTCTTATAGAATGAAAATTTTGATCCTGGTTTATAGAAAATTTCTAGCTTAGGCTACTGTGGAAGTAGATTTAGGAGAGGAGCTGATCTTCCCAGCATTCTTGATATCAAGCCATATTTCACTTTCATCACCCCGTCTCTGCCAATCGTATTCTTCCACTATGGAAAATACCTAAAGCTCTTATATATTTTGATGATTTATTTCACTTCCATTTGGGAATTTCTTGAGATTTTTTATTGTGATCCATGTAGGTATTTCAAAAATTATGAGATAACAAAACAAAATTGACCTCTTTGGTTACTACAGCTTTGTATGGGCATAGCAGTCTTATTAGTGAGTTTCCTGTCCTGGTCGGTGTTCATAATTAAAATGATTGAGACTTGTCAGATAACTGCAGTTTTCTTATCAGTTGTAATACTTAGAATATAGTTAAAGGGAAACAATGAGGAATTGAAGCTTATACCTCTATGGTTAAATTGAAGGAGCACTGTCTACCAATGGCAATTCTTCTACTGGACCTACAAGATGCTGCACTCTGAGATGATATGGGCATTGTCCTCTTATCTGTCTAGCTTTAGAAATGATGATGAAATATGAATAAGTAAGAAGATACACAATTAACTGGATAATAAATTATATCGGCTTGTAGGTTATTGAGTAAAGTACTGTAAGTGTTTACAGGTAAAAGCGTTAAATGACTTTAAGGGAGAAAAGGTACTAGTAACTGATTTTTTCTTCTATACTGGACTGACATATGTAACAAAGATCAGCAGGTACTTAAACTTAAGGCTTAAAACAAACTTTCAGATATTTTCATGTGAGTTATTTATTTTTGTTGCTCTATCACTTTCCCAATGTGTAACTTGTGGGATAGTTAATTAAACTCAGTATGTTTCAGATTAATTCTTGTAAAATGATGAAGATAATAGTACACTATTCTTTAGATTATTGTGAGACGTAAATAATGACATATGTAAATAACTCAAGCCTGTTACATAGTGGACATTAAATAATACAATCTATTCGATAGTACTCCTTTATTTTGCCAAAGTAACCATATATAATAGGCAGAAATGATATTAAAACTCATATAGCAAACAAAGAAACTGAGTCTGAGAGCTTAAATTAGTTGTTCAAAGTTGGTAAGTGGAAGACTTGGGTCTACAGTTCATGAATATATATTAGTTTTACTCTTAGAATTTAATCTCTGATATATGTGTGCCTGTGCAAGTTTTATTTGCAGAGAATTAGGGCATATGGTAAGGTAGGATGGAATACCAAAAATGAGGATATACATTAGTGCAAAGAAGTACTGGAATCAGGTAGTAGCTCCAGGGGATGGTGAGGTCCAGAGCAAGGATAATCTTTATATTCAGAACATGAAGAATCTAAGTATATAAGAAGCAAAGAGCCAGAGAATAGGTTTGAAGATGTAAAGGTCTCATCAGAGGTGCACATGGCCTGTTTGGGCAGATAGTGAAACTAACTAAAGCCTGTGAATACAATATGGGGGGAAAGAGTAGGGCCCGAGGCAAGCCAAGGGCATACATCCCATTTCAAAGCATTAAAAATATGCAGACCAAATAAAATGGGTCTGTGGGCTAATTTCAAACCTTAACTTAATGACCTAGAATAAATCAAGAGACAACTTTATAGGAGAAATAGAATAAGATGGATTCAAGAGCAAAGTTGGGGTGATTAAAAAAGGGAGAATGGGACATCGTTCTTGAAGTTATGCAATAATCGGAAAAGATACAGTTTTGGAGACTTCAGTATGCAGAAGAGAAAAGACAGAAGTTAATGTCCCTCCATCTTCCCAGGAAAGGGAAAGCAAAGTATCATTTAGTGGTGTTTTTGAAGACAGAAATGAACTGCAAGCTCAGGAATGTGGAGAAGACTTGTCTGGGAAAATCGCTGTAAACTTCAGTTCAAGTCAATTGCAGTCAGTGAAAAGGAAAAAAGCAGAGGAGGAACAGATGAGGTGAGACAGCATGAATTCAAACTGGGCTTGCCTGCATGGATGGTTTCGTGATGTTTTAAAAAGCACACATAGGAACAGCCCACTGCTCCTATCTATTTTATATTTTTCACAGTTTGTATCATGTTTGAGTAATATTGAGGCAAGAGACTAAGGTGTGGCCATCTGGCTGCCAAGTGGGCAGAAAAACAGTTCCATCCAAAAGTGGTATCTGCAGTTGTCCTGAGAACTCAAGCAGGTTTTTGAAAGGACAGCCATGACTTGATGTCAGCCTGAGGAGGGGGAGACACAAAAATGACATCCTGTTAAGCTCTTGGCCACTGTGATCTCTCTCTCAGTGTGGTCATTTGCATCCTATCGAGTGTACTTCTTTTCCTGTTTCCAGTTGGCCCACACTCACTCTGCAGAGCATGTTTCTTTCCTAGCTTTAGTAAATGTAAAACCTAGTTTTTGCACTTGTCTTGTTCACCACATGGCAAACGTAGAAAAAAACTCTAGAAAGAGTCTTCAACCCCTCACAACCCAGTAACAATGCACACCCTTTATTAAATAATGCCAAATATGATTACAGGTTCATATAAAAATAACCACCAAAACTTGTTTTCATTTTTTAAAAAAAAGATTTTTTCTTTCTTTATCCCACTCATCTTCCCTAACAATGCAAAAGAAGAGAAGCTCACCGAACCTATTTCCCTTAATGTGCCACTTACTTTTTCATAGGAGTGGAGTGTGTGTGTGTGTGTGTGTGTGTGTGTGTGTGTATGTGTGTATGTGCACGTATGCACTTGTAAAGAGTATGGGAGAATTCCCCACTTATTTGTGAATATTCTCTTCATCCAAGGTTATGAAAAAGAGGGGCATGGTTCTCAGACAGAGGCTGTGCCGGTTAATGTGGATGATGTTCTTGCCAATTTGATGTGTGAAGTAATATTTTTGTATTGTTCTAATACACACCATCTTTGCTGTATTGATCTCATGGATTATATTTTTGTTACTCTAGGATACGAGTCTATTTTAAGATTTCTCAGAGAAAACAAAATACATTGCTAATTCTTTTTTCTAGCATGGTATGGGAAAAATAAGAAGATGGGAGGGGGCTGGGGATTTAGCTCAGTGGCACAACGCCTGCCTGGCAAGTGCAAGGTCGTGAGTTAAATTCCTAGTACCAGAAAAACAAACAAACAAACAAAAAAAAGAAGATGGAAGAAGTACATCCTGGATAAGAAATAGTTTTAAACAGCTAAAACAAAACCCTGGGAACATTCTAGGTACTATTAGGGGTTTCAAATGTAAAGAAAGACATTTTGTGACAATATCTTGCAAGACATTAGTCAGAGTAAGAGGAGAATTACATTTACCAAAAGGCTCTATAATTTGGAGCCTTCTTTCAAAGTGAAAAAAAGGAAAATGGCACTTGTGAGTCATTCAGCAGTGGCCTGTGACTAGGAGGCAATCTGTTGGAGACATCCTGTCCTCAGAGGGCTAGAGAGCGTGCTGAGGACAATCAAGGAAGAATGCACAGAAAGAACACTATGGCAATGAAGGCAAGATAGATTAGTAGGTAAGAGAGCACGTGGAAGATTTTTAGTAGTTTTTATGCTAGGGAAATTTAAAGATAGAGGTTTATGGACACATCACATTTCTGTTAAGATTTCTATATGGAGTGCTAGATAAAACTGCTGGGACGGCCTGGGCCTTCTAGAATTTATCACTCTTTAAATGTAATTCCATTCATAGATTGTGTTGAGTGGTACATGGAGACATAATGAAGTCGTGCCCTTCATCCTAAGTAAACGATACCAATTGGAGTTATTTTGAAGTAGACAGTTGCACCTGACTGCACAACTTTGGGAGAAGTAGAAATTGATGGGAATATTTTTTCAGGTTCATATCTTCATTAACATTTCCTACACTCTCACCTTTCAGATAAAGTACACATTAGCAGAAATCAGTACCATTTCCCCAAGCTTTAAGAAGACCCTAGTACCTATACAGAACAAGTATCTCCTTTGGATGGAAACTGCTTGATCATCCCTTTACAGTAGATATTTAAATATATTAGTATTAAACACTACAGCAGCTACTGTTTTAATTGTTCTTAGTTTTTCTGTAGACATTAAATTGCTCAACGTTTAAAACATTTTTCCAATGTCCCAGTTATTCAACCATTTTAGATACATCCAACATTCTTCAGTGAAATAAATCAAGAGAAATAAAACTGTTTACTTTCATACATCGATCCTTTTTTTCTTCTTTTGAAAATCATTCTTTTGTAGGGACAGTTGGGACCCCCTAGGTAGGGTCAGAAAAGTGATAATGAGCCCTTTAGAGCTTAAGGGAAAGACAACCTCTTACAGTTGTGCTTTTGAAACACTGTCCACCCTAACTGTTGCAATGTGTACTCAAGTTTCCCTATTAGCCCATGAAACCAAAACCCTTAGCAACAAACTGACCAATCAGATGGGGCTGCCTCCAGAGTGAAGGAGGGCCATCGCAATCCCATAAGAATAGGACCACTGCCCCTCTTCAGCAGTTACACAGCTCTGGGCCCCCCTGCCTTGGAGTGGCTTTGTATATCTTTCTTCTGCAAATAAACTTTACTTTGGCTGTTTACTGTTTCTGTCTCTTCTTTCTGCATTGGAGAGAGAGATAAACCTGAAAAATTTGAGGGTGGGCTGGTGACTCCAGACCCATGTAGAGATTTGACACTTTCAAATAAAATTATCAGCTTTTGAACTCTGTTGAAACCTAAAGCCCATAGAATTTTTTAGTATATGTATGCCATGCATAGTATTTATATTCCTTGCGGGGAGTGGGTACCTGCACATAATACATTTTAATTCCTCTTTTCCTCCCCTTCCATTCACCTCCTCCCCCCTCCCACCATCTCTTGAGTTCCTTCGACTTGAGAAAGATCTATCTGCCTACTTTACATTACCTATCTTTTCTTTTCTTCTTTATTTATAGTTTGGGTACTCATATAACAGAAACCACGTGATATATAAGCTTGTGTGCTGGATTTTTCATTTAAATTTATGATTTTAATGTACATTCATTTTCCTACAAATTATTCAAATTTAATCTAGTAAGAATTTAGTACACCACTGTATGTAAATACCACATTTTCTTTATTCATCTTCTGACAGACATATAGGTCACTTCCAAAATTTAGCTATGATGAGCTGTGCTGCTATAAACATGCTTACGTATGTATCTGCAAGATGGTGTTTTTAAATTTTGAGGAATCTCCACACTGATTTCCTCGGTGATTGTATGAGTTTATATTTCTACCAGTGATGTAGAAGGGTTTGATTCTCCCCACCCACACGCACACAGTCTCACCAGCATTTGTTATTTGATTTCTTGATGATAGCCATTCTTTCTGAGGTAAGATTCATTCTTAATGTTGTTTTAATTTGCATTTTTCTAATGGTAAGAAGTGTTTTCTGCATGTGTTTATTGATCATTTGGACTTCTGTGAAGTGTCTATTCATTTCACTTGCCTATTTTTACATTGAGTCTTTTATTTTGGGTTCTCAAATTTTTGAGCTCTTATATATGCTAAATATTCATCTTCTAAGAAATACTGGGAAAATTTTTCCCATTCTTTAGATTACACTCTAGTGGTTGTTTCTTTTGCTGTACAGAAATTTTTAAAAATTTTATATGGCCCATTATTTTTATTCTTGGCACTATTTACTATGCAGCCAGGATTCAATTTAGAAAGTTCTTCTTTATGCTTGCGACTTCAAGATTTTTACCTTTTTTTTTCTTCCAGCAGGTTGCTTATTTTAATATTTAGCTTTTTGGTCCAGTTTTATTTTATTTTAGTACGTGGTGAAAGACATGGGTTTAGATTCTGTCTTCTGCGTGTGGATAACCAGTTTTCCCAGCACTATTTATTACAGAGGCTTCGGTGTATGTTTTTGTCTCATTTGTGAAAGATAAAATATTTGAATATGCTTAGGATTGTTTGTACATCCTCCAGTCTGTTCCCTTGACACTCATGTGTGCTGTGTCAGTACCATGTTTTTCTTAATCACTGTAACTTTGTCTTTTGATTTGAAGTCTGGGGTTGTGATACATCCCACTTTGCTCTTTTTACCCAGGACTGCTTTTGCAATTCTTGTTCTCTTCTGGTTCCAATGATTGTTTCTTTCAGTTCTATGAAGAATGCTGATGGTATTTTCACTGAGATTGTGTTGAACACGTATATCAAATTTGGAAGTAGGGCTATTTTGACTATAAAGCGGTGCCTTCATTCACAATTTAAATCTTTCCACAATTCTGGTCATAAAACAAATTGGTTGCAAACCAATTCAATTTTCCCCATAAGGTCAACACTGAACCTAGCCAATGAATTCGATTTGATTTGTGACCCATTTGGTTTGTGATCAGAACTGTGGAAAGAATGAAGTCTGGGAATTTAAGGATCACTGTATTTGTTCTGGCTATGTAGGAAGAGGGGACATTTTTCCACATTCTGATGTCTTCTTCAATTCCTTTCTCTGAATAGTATGGTAATTTTTACTGTAGATGTATTTTACTTCCATAGTGAGGTTAATTCGTAAGTATTTAAGTTTGCAAGGTGCTATTGCATCTGTTTATTTATTTTTTGGTACTGGGAATCAAACTCAGGACCTTGCCTTTGCCAGGCAGGCACTTATGCCACTGAACTATATCCCTGGCCTTCAAGGTGCTATTGTAAATAGTATTTTTTCTTAATTTCTTTCTTCATGGGCTCATTATTGGTGTACAGGAATACTACTGATTTTGTATTCTGCTATATTGCTGCAATCAATGAGTCCTTTATACCTGTTTTTTTTGTTTGTTTCTTTGTTTTCTGTCTTTTGGGGGCAATGTTTTACTCTACAGTTCAAGCTGGTCTTGCAATCACTTCGTAGCCCAGACTGGCCTGGAACTCACAGCAATCTTCCTTCCTCAACCTCCCAAGTGCTCGGAGTATAGCGCACAACACTACACCTGGCCTCTATGAATGTTCTGATGCATTTTTTGGGATCTTCTGCCTAGGTCAGCAGTTCTATCAAGATTTCTGAGGAATGAATGTAGAGTGTTTGACGGTTCTGTGATTCAGATAAAACTCTGATTTTGCAGAAAAATGAATCTGTCAGTGAAAAGACTTTTGAGTGTGTATGTGATTATTTTCTTCTTGATTTGAAACAAGTGCAAAAATATCACAAAGTTTCTGTTAAGAGAAGAATATGTTTCCTTTTGTACTCCTGGAATTATGGCTTTCTTGTTTTTCTCTATGCAAAGCAATAGCTATGTGCTGGCATTGGAGGATTAACACACATAGCGAAGGAGGCACTGTTAAAGAGTCTTATAACTATGTTGAGATTAGAAATGGTAATGTGGTTAAGCAATTTCTGATTGTGTGGTCTTAGTGGTTTGCAGATGTGATTTTTGAAAAATCTTTCACTAGTCACATCACTCTAATAACCTTCTTTGATTTATAAAGATTTTTATTTCTTTACTTTCATTTCCTTGTTGGCTGATGAAATAACGTAACTAGTTTCAGACTAGCACCAAGGATACAAAATCACCGTCTATGATGTGACCTGATTTATATTTGGACCACCATTAAGAGCATTATGTAGGGTTCCAAAACAGAAATTTGCTCTTCCCAGTTTTTAGCTTTTCAATAATACATGATCGTAGTACATGATTAGACTCTTCTTGGGAAGCTGACACAAGTATATAACACATGTTAATCCTTTTTCATCCCTCTCCCGTCCCTTCCCTTCCCCTTCTCTCCACTTCTTGGTCCTCTTCCCCACTGCAAAAGATCTATACCCCTATTTTCTATTATTTATCTTTCATTTCAGTTTTATTTATGTTTTGAGTTTTTCGTATAGAGGAGACCATGCTAGATTTAAACCTGTGTGTCTGATTTATTCCACTTAACATTGTGGTCTCAAAGTGTATCCATTTTTCTACAAATGACTCAAATTCATTTTTCTATGGCGAAGTAGAACTCCATTGTGTATAAATACTCCACTTTCTTTCTCCATTCATCTGCTTATATAGGCCTCTTCCAAGATTTAGCTACTAGAAGTTGTGCTGCTGTAAACATGGGTATTCATGTATCACTGTAATATGGTGTCTCTAACATTTTTATCTTAACTTAAAACAGAAACTGGTGCACATCAAGCTTTAGCCCTTTGGTTTCTAAATTTTGTGTGGGAACAACATCTTATCAACAAATTAAATTTTTGAAACTTGTACTTTATCATAAATTGAACAGACAACATGTATTTTAAAGCAAAATAAAACAACTACACATTTGTTTTGAAAAATTTTAGTATGTTTTACAACCGTTGATATAATTAGAAATGACAAAATCAGATGTTATTGGTAATGACTGAAAGTAAGTGTTTTTGATGAGGGACAATATATCAGTTGACTTACAAATTACTTTTTCTACTCCTCTCAAATTTTTGCAGTCTAATTTTAATGAAGTTTCTCTAAGATTTGTTTTTTTTACTTTTGGGAAACCAGTAACATATGAATTACATTAGAGAAAGTGATTACCATTATAACTTTTTGTAACTTCAATAATTTCTCATTTTCATTAGCAATCTGAATGCTAATTAAATTTTTGTTGTTTCTGTAAAGCTAGTGATTACTGTGCATACTGTAAAAATATAAATTATTATTATAAAGACTAATTAAAAGTTGAAAACAAAGCTTTAACAATTACGAGTAGGTTATTGTCAAATGTAAAATACATACATTAATTATTATTTTACAAAACCCTATTCTTAGACTCATGTGTACAACTCACAGATAAACAATAGCATTACGGGATGGTGATGGGGGTAGGATTCCAAATTATAAGGAAATGAATATATCTACAGCCAGTAAGCATATGAGGATTTTTGAGAAAAATGGTACTTTTTGACACAATGTTTGTAGTTTTTATAATGACAAAAGAAAAATAATAATTAAAAATATATTTTTTCCATTTTCCTTGGTGACTGTAAACACAGTGAACAAGAGAAGTAAAAAGCAGGTAGCAACAAGGCAGCTTGTGAAATATATAAAGTTTGCCAACAAATTGTCAGTAGTTTTGAAGCATGAAGGAAAATAGGCAAAGAAGACAGAAAGAAAGGAAGATGGAAGAAAATAAGATGCTTTCAATTTAAATGGTATTTTGGCATAAATCACAAAATAATTGTTCTAACCAATATGTTGTTCCTTATTTTATGACAGTGGTTTAGTATAAACTGGATCAAGTGTTGCTATTTAGCAGTGACAGATCACTGTGAAACTCTCACTGAGTAGGGCAGGGAATGCTGAATTGTTTGGATTGCTCAAAGTGAAACCCACTCCTGGATTTTTAACCTTGTGTATAATGATATAAAATAAACCCAATGCAGACAAATTATGACAAATAAAGGCCAATTCATGCAAAAAGTAGTTATGAACAAATAAGAACCAGCAAGAAAGTCTTAGTTGAAAATGATTCATTGCCTAATGCTCATTGGTCTTAAACTGATCAGACTGTAGGTCAGTATGAAGTCTAAGGAGGGCCCAAAAGTATAGATAGCACTGATTTCTTACATGGCTGGTGGTATAGCAACAAAAGAGAGAAATGTCAGAGTCAGTATTTGTATATTTTTTATTTCTCTTAAGTTTACCTTGGTATTTTTTTCCACTAGATACTCTCTTATTGTTGCTAAACATCTTGAAAATATAAAGTTTGCATGATAATTGCCTACATTTCTTCAATTCCTAACCCATATCATTCTGTTTTATTCCCACATTGGTACCCTGAAATAATGACCAAACTCTTTCAAGTCCCTAAACTATTGGATATTTTCTTAATTGATGTTTGACACTTGACATTGCTGACAACTTTTTCCCTGTTGAAATTATGTATTGCAAGGTTTGTGTTCCTTCATTTTTCCGACTTTTCACCACTGATTCTTATGTGTAAAGCACCAAACAAAATGCTCATCACTTAGATAATGATAGGACAGTGTCTTATTCCCTTACTTCACTTGCTATAGAAACTTTATTGTCCTCTAAGATTTTGTTGACAGTCCTCTTTCCACTTTACATGCTTTCCTTGAGCAGTGTCATCATGTACAGTTCTAACTATCTAGTTTTAAAAATCCTTGACTTCAAATTCATATAACAACTTCATATATACACTTATAACACACACAGACACACACACACACAAACACACACAGCATCTGTTCTTCTGTTAACCCTAAGTAATGCAGTCTTTATACAAATTCATTTTCCTTTTGTTTTATTGGTCTATGTGTGTATTTTAGAAGTCCCCTAATGGTAATTATAAGCTAAAAAGCAATATAAAAGATAAAAGGAAACAGAAATATAGCTTCTGCAAATGGGCAGGTACCCAAGAGACGGAGGGCTAGGGTGGGAGGAGTAAAAGAATTGGAAAAAGAATTAAGATGCATCATTTACTTGTATCATCAAACTATACCGAATGTAATCATTATGCATCAAAAATGTGTACTAATTTTTTTAAAGCCAAAAGTCTTTATAGGTCTCTCCCACCATGCACACCTAAACAGTTATCTTCCCTTTCGACTTTGTTTGTCAAATGTTAATGCATCTCTTTTTGTAAATTTCATAGTAGATGTTCCCAACTCAATGCTTTGAGACTGATGGAGAAATACAGTCTAATATTTTATAGTAATAAATCACAAACTAAGTTTCTTCATCCTACACTCATGTCCAGTATTTCCGTCAGTCTTTAATGGACTTTTCACAATATTTCAACATGGGAAACCCCAGTCTAAATCCAATAGCTACATACAAATCTGACAAAATAATACAAGAGGTGTATGTAATTTCTTGTCTGTACCACATCTCTAGCTTGTATTCAACTTATGAAGTACTAAGATAACTAGATTTAGATTTGCTGTATGGAGTCTTGTGAATCACTATTGATTACCAGGCACTTTCCATTTGGACTCTTTGGATAAATATATGATAATAAAAGCACCACTTAGATTTTTCAGTAGTGTGTAGAAATCTAGCAAACTGCTAAGGTCAACTGGTCAAGGTCCTCAAAATGATCAAGCCAGCAACTACTAGTAGAGATATG
Source organism: Chinchilla lanigera (assembly GCF_000276665.1). Classification (NCBI taxonomy): domain Eukaryota; kingdom Metazoa; phylum Chordata; class Mammalia; order Rodentia; family Chinchillidae; genus Chinchilla; species Chinchilla lanigera. The sequence continues at coordinate 3,727,609 of NW_004955503.1, forward strand.
GTCCCTGTATTGCTTTTTAAAAATACTGCTGAACTTCATTCTATTTCCAGTGTTAATGATTATTTCTTATTTTGTTCTCTGTTTCTGTTTGGAAGGATGCTAGCAGCCCTACTGAACTTCTTATTTTTTACAATTTCCTGAGTATATTTTGGGCTTTATCAGGCAAGTGAATGTTTTGGAAGCAGCATATTAAATGAGATTTCAAATATAGTGAATTTGGGTTGAAACTTCATTCTCCTCAAAGGAAATGGAGCTAAAATTGCTGCAGGGGTTGTTTTTTGAATATTTAATTGGATCAGAGTTTTGTGTTAGCCTCATGTGTGTCACATGGAAGACAGACTAAAGGTTAGTGCTTTTGTGTTCTTTGCTTTTGTTCATCTTCAGGGAAAGATCCTATAGCTTCTTTTAAGCAGTGTAGGCTGTATCATGAATGACATTCCATTACTTGAATCAGGAATAGAAGGAGTCCATTCAAGTTTATAGGAGTTTATAGGAAGGAAAATATGCCTCTTGGAAGTAGTTGAAGAAGGGCAGCCTTATAATGCTTGGGTTGGAATTCGATAGGTGTAGAAATGAAGAATTTACTAAAATGCTTTGGAACCTTGAGTAAATCACTATAGTGAGGAAACATGAACAGTTCAGTGACTTGCTGTTGAAAACAGAGAAATGTACTTGATATTATGTTATTTCATTACCTAACTTATTACTAGTCAGGGTATAGTCAAGTGGACAAAATTCTATATAGAATGGTCACAGACTGAAAAGTTATAGCCTGTTTTGTTTTCATTTAAAATTTTCTTTCCAATAATTTTGGAATAATTTATCAATTGTTTAATCTCTCTCTCTTTTTTTTTTTTTTTTGATTTTTGCCGGTATCAGGAATTGAACTCATGACATTGGGCTTGCCAGGCAGAAGCTGTGCCACTGAGCTAAATCCCTAGCCCCTCAATTGTATAATCTTTTACATACATGTGTATGCTTTTAAGAAAAATTCTCTAAGATCCCTACAGGCATATAGCTTTAAAAATTAAGGCTATTTATAAATCAAATCAATAAATTGGGCACAGCCATTTTTGACACTTTTAGGTTCTTGAAAATCAATTTAACTTAAAATAAATTACTGTTTGTTTCTTCTCTCCCATTTTTGCTATTTTACTTTGTCATCTTAAGACAGAAGTATAGTAGATATACTATATACTATATACTATAGAATAGTAGATCCAAAGTTTCCTAGCAATACTGGATATGCCACCAGTAAGTATCTTTGAATCATATATTAACTTTCTGATAGATTCAAATTTCTTATCCTATTATGAATTCAGCACTTAGACTACTTAGGAACATACAGAGTGCTTTTTATTGTTGCTCATGCATCATCAACCAAATTGTCAGCTAAATTCTGGTTGCAGAATCTTTATTACTGGCAGTGATGCAAGAGGCAAAAAGAATTCAACTTGAATCTTAGATCTGTGGATGAATTTTCAGATTAGGCATTGAAAATATTCTGTCACATAACAATCTAAACAAAAAGGGAAAATGGAAAACACTGACAGGTCAAAATTTTCTTCATTTTCAGTCTAAATTTCAATTGTGATTACTTTTAGTTACCCAGTCTGTCATTAAATGCCAACATCCTCAATGAAAGGAGCAATTGTTCACACTAGATAGGATGATTTAAAATAGAAAAAGTCAGCACTTTCTTTAGTATTGGTAAAATCTGCAATGGTTACTAACGATAAAGAATAATTTATGTGACAATGAAAGTTGAATCAAAAGATCATCACATATCAGGGACACTTATTGGTAATGAAGATGAAGGAACCAGGTGTGATGGTGCCTGCCTGTAATTCCAGCAATTGGGATGCTGAGGCACTGATATTGCCACAAGTTAAAAGCTGGCCTGAACAAGAGAGACTTTGTGTCAGAGCAATCAAACAAACAAATGAGCAAAAAACCAAAAAGGTGAAGGAGCACGGCTCGACTGGGATATATTGTTAAATTACTAGCGTATCAGATTTTATGTGGACTAACATAATCAACACTACAGAGATTGACACTTTCATCTTATAAGGCAGAGTAACAGAATTTGTAAACCAGACTATGCAATTATATCTGCTTATATTATGGCTGGATTGATTTTATTTTAAAATAATCAAAGTGATTTTCAATTCCATTAAAATGCATCACAGAAAATCTCCTTTAACTAAGAGATCCACTTTTATTCATCTTGGGAATTAAATTATTTAAAAGCTGGAATATAACTATGGGATGGCATGAAGATTCATACACTTGTTTGATTCTCTTTACTAACTGACATAGAGAACTGGAAGAAGGCATATAGATCTCTGTGAATACCACAGCTTTGTACTATTTGTATTATTAAATATTTGAAACATTTTAAAATAAATTATGGAAAATGAAAGAAAATGAAAATGTCTCTACTATCCCTGGAATTTATTCACAGAAGTTAAGAATATGACACAGAAGACAAGAGTTGAAGAATTTAGCTGGAACAATTTTGATAAATAAAATTGGGTAAAATGTTGTATTACCTAAACTGAGTACTGTATGCTGCTGTTCTGTGGTGAGACAGGCAGGAACCCCTTTTCCCATTCTTTGGACAAGTAAAAGAGGAAGAAGAGGCATTATACATTGGAAGGACCTTGATATAAATATTTGATTTTCCTTCTCTTATATCTCAAAACTTTTCTCTTTAATGTGGAAATTTATATCTTTCTGTGTGTTTCAAGGACAGTGGGAGGTACAGCAATATGAAAGACTTGTGGGAAAAGGTTACTGAGATGAAAAAAGCCAATCTGGACATGGAACACCCACTGTGGTCAAAGACAATAATAGGATCTAATTGAATGATCTCCTAAGGAGATGAAGCAAGAACAGGAACCCATGCAAAGATGTTTCTTTCTTGTCTGATAATATAGATCTCCATGCACATGAAAGAAAATGCTGTTTGTATACATGGAAACATTCTGATACATTTTTCAAGGTAGCCGCTAATTGCATACACAATTATTTCATTAACATGTTATTGTAAACATCCTACTTTCTCACCAAGAGATCACATAACTTTACCTGTGACAAAATCGTATCTTAACCCTAAAAGAAATAAAGAAAAAACTCTAATAACCATTGAAATTCAACAGAGGAAAACAATAATTTCCAAGGGCTGCAGATTGATTTTTTTTCCTAAAATAAAAGCGTAAGAACAAAAACTATGAGTTGATTATATAAAGACAAGAATAAAAGTTAGAAAATTCAGAGAAATACATTGCACACAGAAGGAATTCAATCAGTAGTGTGGTAGATCTGGCTCATAATGCCTTGTGAAATGTGATTAATTTTGCAGCCAATTTGCAAGCTGATTGACATCATTTTGGCAACTTGTAATCCATCCTAAGGAGGTAGAATTGGAAAATGCCAGGATTTAGGACTTTTTCCACAAAGATTTCTTTTAAAAATATTTGCCTATGTATGACTAGATTGAATCAAATCAACGTAATTTTTCTTATAGATTTTATCTTTAGTTTCTTAGTGAAATAATAACATGACATAGAATGATGCTTTTCAAATCTCTCCCTCTCTCACTCACTTTCTTAAATACTGGGAATTGAACCTACAGCTTTACAAATGCTAGACAAGCATTACACTACCGAGTTGACCCTCAGTCTCTTTCTTTTTTTCTTAGCACAAAGAAGTTTGTGCAATGAAAATCTTATATATAAACTTATTAAAAACTCAATGAATGCAGAGATACTCCTATTAAAATAAATTGCAAAAGTGTGCCATACTTTGTTTTTTTTTTTGTTTTTTTTTTTTTTTTT